>NW_024426996.1:42029515-42055036 GCF_017311325.1 Ursus maritimus
TTCTGTGCCTAGAAAGCTCTTTCTCAGGTCCCTGCAGTGCCGGCCCACTCACTTCAGAAAGGTTTCTGCTAAAATGCCTCGTCCTCCAAGAAGCCCTTCTTGACCATGTCTAAAATAGCTCCTATCTCCATTTTCTTTCTGAGCATTTATCTCTAATGACATGTTATGATTTGTTTACTTGCATATTTACTTATATATCATCTGTCTCCCCCATTGAAATGTAGGCTGTATGAGAACAGACACTGAATCTCGAGTACCTGGCAAGTCGTTAGCACTCAATTAGTATTTATTGATGGAAGGAAGGAAGGAAGGAAGGAAGGAAGGAAGGAAGGAAGGAAGGGAAGAGCAGGTAGAGGTAAGAGAATGTGCAGGGACCCCCGAGCTTGAGGTCTGCTGGGGCACAAGAAGGCCAGAGTAGCTGGAACCCCACGGAGAAGTGGGCTGGGGAGGCCTGGGCCTGATCACGGTTATGTAACAAGGTGACAGCCCTGATGAGGCTAGTCTGTGGCAAAGCAGGACTTTTCGGGGGCCGGGTGGTCATGAAGAAGACTTGGGAAAGCAGAACCAGACTGCAAAGAAAGCCCCTGCCTCCGTGGACTTCGGAGACCACGAGGTTATTTCTGGGGCTCCTTTGTGTTGGTTATTCACTAAATAAGCCTTCCTCAAGCCATCGCAGGTTCCGTTCTGTCGTCTGAACAGGGAACATGACGACACCTACTCTGGTTGTCGTCAGCACCGTCCCCAGCACTGGGAGCCGCCTCATTACCACAGGGGGGCTCTAAATTTCCCACACGCAGTGCTCAGTGCAGGTGCTGTGGTGGGAGCAGAAGGAGGAGAGGACCCTGCCTCTGAGTCTCATAGGAGCGTCTGACGGAAGGACATGTGCTCCTGAGCCCCGTGAGAGGAGTGTCCACAGCACGCCTGTGGGCGCCACCAGTCCGGGGCAGTGTATCCAAAGGGCGCGTGCGTCTGCAAGAGGAATTCAGAGGGATGCAGATGGACATTTTTTTTCATAGTTACATATTCTCTGATGCATGTTAAAATAAGTAAATGTTCGCACATCAGATCAGCTTACCTAGAATGAATAAAGAAGTTGATTTAAAGTGAACTCACAAGTGGGGCGTCTGGGTTGTTCAGTAAGTGAAGCGCCTGACTCTTGACTTCGGCTCAGGTCATGATCTCGGGGTCCTGGGATCGGGCCCCACGTCGGGCTCTGCGCTCAGCAGGGAGTCTGCTTGAGGGTTTTCTCTCTCTCTCTCTCTCTCTCCCTCTCCCACTCCTACTCGCACACTTTCTGTCTAAAATAGATGAATAAATCTTTTTAAAAAGAACAAAGTCAGGTTAACTCATGAGAAAAGACAGTGACTAACAGAACAGGCGGCACACAGCAGCAGCAGAAGTGAAGGTGACAAAGGACTGGCTGGCACTCAGGAAACAGGGGGCCACAGACCCAGGGCCTGTGAGCTGAGGGAGGCCGACGAGCAGAGTGGTCTTCAGTCACTCTGTCGAGTCAGACTTCGCAGAAGAACCCGCAGGGCGTGGACTGAAGGGCCCAGCCTGACACGGGAGCCAGGTAGCGGCATTCAGCACAGCTTGTAGAGAGAACCGAGTGGGTCTTGGCAGGAGGGACCCGGAAAGGCAGCTAGACCTGATTGTGCCCAGGGGAAGAAAAGAGGTATCTTAGGGTCTTTTTCTAAGATGTCCATTGACAGAAAGGTAGTCTGAATCAGGGCTATGGCGGAGCCTGTAAAGAACAAAGAAGAATGTGCCAGAGCCCACATTTATTGGCAGAGACGGTCTTGTCTGTCAGGTTTTCTTCCCCAGTAGAAATAGAGACCCTGCTCTTGACCTCATCAGAGATAGGGTAACCCTGAAGACTGCGTTGAAGGGTGAAAAATGAAATTAAGCATATGATTTCTGCCAGGCGTCAGGGACAAGGGGGCGAGGTTAGGCGGGTAGAGCTATGGAGCCCAGGAATGTTCTTTCAGAGGAGGTCAGTTCAGGTAGCCGGGAATAAATTACACCACCGCCCAGGGGCCAGCCTTCCTCCTCACCAGCCAAAGAGAGCGGTGCTCTGGGCAGCCAAGAAAAAGAAAAGGATGGAACTGATGTGTGCTGCTCTTCAGAACTGGCATATCTTTATTGTTTTGCTAATTTGAAACTTAAATTATATGCTTCTTTGAAAAATCAAAATGATACCAAAGTACACAAAGTGGGAAGTCAAGGGCCCCCGTGGGTAACAACTCCTGACAGGAAATTGTGTCATTCAACAGCTGCTTCCTGAGACCTACCGAATGGCAGCACAGACACTGTCTTAGGAGGTTCACATGCTCCATAATTAAAACAAAGATCTTTGTCCTTATTGGGCTTACATCGCAGAGCTGTGCTGTCCGATACAGTAGCCGCTCCCCGCATGGAGCAATTAAATTAATTAAAAGCAAATACAACTTAACCATTAAGATTCCCCAGCCAGACCAGCCACATTTCAAGTGCTCCATAGCTGTATGTAGCTAGTGGCCACCTTACTGAACAACACAGATATAGAACATTCCATCACTGCAGAAAGTTTTATTGGACAATGATAACCTAGAGGACTAGTGACTGTTAACAGTTTGTTGTATATTATTCTGGACCTGTATACACAAATACATAGATGTGTGTGTGTGTGCATATGTGTATATGTACACATGCATATATACACTTGTGTATATATAAGCATGTGTATACACGTATGCATGTATATATATCCCGTGTGTACACATATGTGTACATGTATGTATACATATGTGTACATGTATGTATACATACTTGTGTGTGTAAATGCATGTGTGTATGTATGTGTGTACCTATGTATATATGTATGCCTGTGTGGATATATATTTATAAAAATACTTGTGTGTGTGTATGTATACACGTGTGTGTATATATATTTATGTGTATACATGTATGCATGTGTATATATATATAAACATATCTAGGTATATGATTGTGTGTATATATATTACATATTAATATATATATTGAAGATTCATTTATTTATTTGGAGAGACAGCACAAGCAGGAGGGGCACAGGGAGAGGGAGAAAAAATCTCAAGCAGACTCTGCGCTGAGCACGGAGCCCTCCATGAGCCTGGATCTCATGACCCTGAGATCATGACCTGAGCCAAAACCAAGAGTCGGACGCTTAATGAGCTGCGCCACCCAGCACCCCATGGCAGTGTATGTATTATATAGCATATGTGCTGTACCTACTGTTCCAAAACCTACTCTTTGCCCTTAATAATCTACTATGGGCATCTTCCTTTATCAGTGAATAACAGAGCAAACGCATCAGTTTCCATCCTCATAGTGATAGATGTTTAGTTTCAGTTTTTCACTACCATAAGCCATATAACTGTGACCACCCTTGGAACTTACATCCGTGTACATTTCCGCAACCCTTTGTTAACATAAATCCCGCGAGGTGGACTGAGACAATTCACGCGGCGTGCGGAGCACCCGGTGAGCGCTCCTCGCAGGTGTGACTGCGCCAGGCTTTGCAGAAGGCCCTGCGGTGGCCTTTTCCAGGAGCTGCTGCTGCTCCCTGAGATCAGGCCCTGAGGCTTTTCACAGCCAATAGCGCGGAAATGCGATGCCCTGAGGCCATAGCCAACAATCCTCCATAGAGTTTCGGTTTTGTTGTTTAGGTTTTGCTGTTCTCATCAAAAGAATTACACATTTTGGATCTAGCCACATGTCACATGTCGCACTTACTGACCACCTCCTGGGTACCTGGCTCTGCATGAGGCGTAAAGCCCGTTGAGTTCTGAGAACCGTCTCGTTTTATGAGCTCACAATGAAACCTTTGTGACAACGTGACTGCTCATTAAACCTGGTTCGGAGCTATCCACACAGTTCTGTTTTGTTTGTTTTTTCACCTGGAGAGAGGCCAGCGTCGGTGTAGAAATGAAGGCAGTTGTGAGGTGGTGTGGAAGGCCGCATTCAGACGTTACCAAGCTGGACGATCTGGGTTGCTTGCTTTTTGTTTCCCCAGTGGAGGCCCAAAGAAATGGTAACCATTTTGGAGTTTTCTTTCTACACTAACTCCCAACTCCCCTGCTGTTTCGAGGCTGGGGAAGCTGACACACTCTGCCTTCAGATCACAGAGCTGGCCATGGCTTAGCTCACTAGCTCTTCAGCCCCTCTCCATCCCCACGCTTCAGGGGGAGAGGGCACCGCCTCTGAGCCCAGCCCCTCCTCCCTCACCCTCCATGACACGTGGTGGACATAGAGTCACTGTGAAAACGGCTGCGGACTCAAGAATGTCCCTGCTCAGAAGGAAGTGAAAGCCCAGAAACCCTGAGACTTGGTGATCATTCATTTTTGCTGCCCTGTAGACTTGCAGTCGGGCTGCGCTGTCTCCCTCAGATGCTGGAGGGGATGGCGGACAGACACTGTGGGAGCCTCATACCGGATTGGGCTTGGGACAGGTACAAAGGCCCCAGAAGGCCGCAGACGGTGGCCCACTCCACCATGCAGGAAGCCTGGCCCCATCCTCAGGGTCAAGGAAGCGGGGAGTAGCAGCCGCCTTCTCCGCAGCTCCTACCAAGATCCCTCAAACTTCAGTGTGACCTGAACCCCGAGTTTCAGAAGGCGGACATCTGCCTGTCAACTTGCCTGAGTTCCTGCATGTGTTTCTGGGGTCCACCCTCGAGGTTTTTCCTTGCCTCCAAGAGAGATGATACTTCCCCTTCTCCCTGATGCCACGGGACTGCTGGCAGCCCTCTCTGGACTTTGTCCCATCTCTGAATCGGGCGCGGCTAACCCACACGCTAATCCACGCCGCCTCCAAAAGAAAGTACAGAGAAGCGAGAGATCAGAGGCCTCATTTAGCGGGAGCTTAAATTTCAGGCGTGGGGATGCTGGCTCGGTTCAATGGAGATTTACAACAGCAGGTGCAGGGGAAGCTGAGACTGAGGCAGAGAAGGATTTTGTGTGTTGGGGGAGGGGAGAGGTAGGGGGCTCATTTGATCTGCCTGCTACTGGAAGAAAACTAAACTCCATTTGCTCTGCTATTCTTTTAGGAAACAAAAGAGATGAAAGAAACTTTAGGCCAATAAGCTTCCCTTTTATTCTTCCCTTTTTCTCAAATAGATCAGAAAATGATCCCACATTATCAACCACCTAACCTTCCCTTAAAATATAAATTAAAAGAACACCAGTGTTCCTCCCTACTTAAAATCTCATGATAACATGCTCAGCAAGGCTGGAGCTCAAGAAACAGAATGGAAAAGAAAAGACGTAGGTTTTTAAAAAACTCCTCTGAATGACGATGAGAACAGAGGCAAGGAGGGTCAGACAGTAATTGGAAAAGCTTTTAAATGCGCCATGATTTCGACTTTTGATTTCATCCTCTCCTACAAATGGACAATTAGCCATAGAACAGGTTTGTGTAATTAGCAGGCAAGCCAAACCCTGAGTGATTTATTCATCATAACTTGGATAAGAGAGCGTTTCCCAGTGACACATTACAGCCAGAAATGACACCCCATTATTCCCACACTCTCAATCTTATTAGCATTCCTAAAATAAAGTACAACCTTATCTCTTAAAAATCCTTCATGGGAAACAGACTTCTGGTACTGTTTTTATTTTTTTTATTTTTTAATTATTTTCTGTAGACAGCACATAATTGGGTTATTTATTTTTTTTAAATAATAACTTTTTTTATGTTATGTTAGTCACCCTAAAGTACATCCTTAGTTTTTGATGTAAAGTTCCATGATTCATTACTTGCGTATAACACCCAGTGCTCCATGCAATACGTGCCCTCCTTACTACCCATCACCGGCCTATCCCAATCCCCCACCCCCCCTCCTCTCTGAAGCCCTCAGTTTGTTTCCCAGAGTCCATAGTCTCTTGTGGTACTGTTTTTAAAACCAGCAACAAGACTGGACCTGGGCTAAGATTCAGAAAGGAGAGAAATAGCGCACTGCAGCATGGTCTGCCAGCGCTTCCTTCTTGGTCTGCTCCTCCAGGAAGCCTTCCGGGTGATCAGCTGCCTCCACACCAGGTCCATCAGAGCAGCCCCTCCCCCCCCAGCACATACACATACACACATCTCTGCGCTGAAGCATAGGGAGGGACGGAGTGTGGAGGGTAACAAGGGACAGGGCTGGCCACAGGTGGTGGCACATTAGGCATGCTTCTTGGAGAACAGATGGCTCAGCCTCTCGTGGGTCTTGGAGAGACCATCCACGGAAGAAGGCTCTGGACTTCTCTTTCCCTTTATTTCTGAAATGTCAGATTGGCCCATTGGTTCCAAAACTATGCACTTTACTGCTAAAATAAAATCATGGCAGTCTTTTCCCAATGCAAAGAAAAACGAAGCAGATCAAATTTTCCCCACGGTTGGTTTATATCCCTGTGTTTTCTTACCTCTGTTGCTGCTTCGGCTTTGTAGCGCCCAAAGAGAACAAACAGGAGGCAAGCAAATATTAACACAAACACTGTCAACTGTGCGTAACCCACGGGTGTGCTTTGATGACACCTTTGCATACGTGTAATATAGACTCGTTTTCCTCCTGGTTCAGAAAACGAGATCAACTGTAGTCCTTTGTCACAGTGTCCTGTAAGGTGCAGCGTGGCTCCCAGATACTCTCTGCCACCTGACAGATTCTGAAAACGACCAGATGCAGATAATCTCTCGTCCCCTCTGGGAGTCCAACAAGCCATTTGAGCCATTCAAAACCACCAGAAACATCAACACTTTGAAAGGGGACTTATAGTAGAAATGGCAAGTTTATCATTCAGTAGAACAGATTCCACAGGTTAAAAACAATGACCTGTTGGGAGACACTCACGGTGAGATATGCCGTTTGAGAGCTTGTCTGTGATCACTGAGGAGCCCGTGTGCCGTCCTCCTCGGAAATGGGAAGGTTTGTGAACACGAACTCTGGTGAAAGTGGCTCTGTGGGCATTTCTGGGTCTTGTGGCAGGTTTTGTTCCTGGAAAAGGAGCCCAAAGTCAAAGTGATATGAGAGAGATCTGATTTTCCTGTGGTGATAAGCCTGATCATAGGAGATTAACCGATCTATGCCTGCCAGTTTAAAGGAACAGCCTCGCACATTGGGTATTTCCATTACTCTGAGTGCCAAACTTCAGGATCTCTTTGTCCAAGGTGACTTGGCTCGATTTAATAGGATCCTATGTTCCCAGCCTATGAAATTGTGTAATTTAATATGAGACAGCATCACATGGTTTTTACGAAGTCCGTGCCTCCCTCACGGAACCACATAATCTTAAGATGAAGAATCTATGATTATAGTGAGGGCAGTCAGAAAAACTGCCTTGGAGAGATGTTTCAGAGGCAGCTTAGAGGGAATGTTTCAAAACAGGAGGGGCCGTTTCCTCTTTCAGCGATGAACCAGGATGGTCTGTTTCGCTGCCTCCTTGGCCTTTCCTGCAGCAGCCTTTAGGTTCAGCGTCAAGGGCTCCTTGACCCACGGCCTGCATCCTGCTCTCTGGGCCTCACTGCCAACTTGACCTTGCACCCTGCCATTAAAAATGCCAGTTCCAAAGCATATTCCGGACAGTTCTTCCTGCAGGCTTCCCCACCTCGTGCTTTCTCCTGGGACAGCCTAAGTACTCAGGCTAGAATCCTGGACGCTCACATCCTCTCGTGACTGTACAAGTCCTTCCTGGTCCACGACACATCCCAAACCTGCCTGAGGATCAAAGATCGCAGCTGTCACTCCTTCCTTTTGTCAACAGTTTTAAAAAACCCAATTTGCCAGAGGCTGAAAAAGTGGTGTGACTGGTTTTTGTTTTGCTAGACTTTTTAAGATGATAGTGGATCCATTTAAGAGATTGTATGATAGATGGTATAAAGCATAATTATATGATAACACCCATGAACCCACCCCCCTGCTTCCTTGCCTACCCCCACCCCCCACTTCTCTGAAGTTTGTATTTATCATTCTTGTTCTCTTTAAAACAATTTTCTCTCCTCTGCATGTATCTCAACCATGTCGAGTTTAGTCTTGCTTGTTCAACGTTCAGAATTTATGTGGCCAATTGAGGTGGCTCTTCTGAAGTAGCCCTTCTGGGACTTGAGCCACTTAGGCGTGTGGCCTGCAATTGCTCAAGACCATCAGGGAGCTCTTTGTTTGAAATTTCCACCAGAGCTCCTTTATTATCACCTCAAGAATCAGCGCTGTCGCTTTGCAGCCATGTGTGGCCTGATCCAACTCTCTTTTTCCTCTCCCCTCTCTATTTCCCCCACCCATTTAAAAATAGGTAGTGGGTGCCTTCTCTGAGCCCGGCGCTCTGCTAGGGCTCAGCAGTAGACCAAGCAGAGCCCATGTCCCCACTGGGGATTTATGGCCAGTTCTCCTCTCCTTTCCTCCTGTACCATGTGAGCCATAACTTAGGCCACAGGCTAGGAGATTCCAGGCCCTTGAGCAGGATTCAGTGAACAGAGAGGCCATGGGATCAGTGAGGGCTGGGAGCCCGAGGAGGGAGGCTTATGGAAGGACTCCAGAAAGTGGTCAGCCTCCCTGGGCCCTGTCCTGGGCTCTCTGTGGCCTCACCTGGATATTTCTGACTCCAGATCTCTTTGTGAGGCCAGCCTCCCCAACACAGTCTTGCCAGCAGAGTTATGCCATTCGCTCCACACCAGCGGAGGAGGCCCTGCCATGTGGTATATATATAGATCCAGGACTCCATGAGGAGAGAGGAAATGAGCCCTGTAGGTGCTAGACTCTGACAACCCAGACTGTGACTTTATGGTAGAAGGACTGAAAAGTCCCACGAGGCCATCAAGCATTAGACGCCACTGATACAGCTGCCTGTGTATAAACATGGGACCTCAGAAATATGTTTATAGATATACTTTTTTGATTTATATATGATATAACATAAATTAAAGAGTACAAATAATATACGTATCATTCATGTTTCCTCGACCAGCTTCCACAGGACCCATTCACCAGAATGACTGACGTTCTTCAGTCCCTCTATAAAATACAAGGACTAATGCCAACACTCTGACCCCTCGAAGCTCTAGGGCAGTCTCCACGTGCCGGGCACATCTGCTCGTCCTGGTTGCCTGTGTGATTCCCAGGAGTCATCAGCCTGCTTATGCCAGTGGTGCTTATTATTAAGTTGCACACTTTAATTAAACGTTCCGCATTTTGATGAAATATGAATTCAAAAAGAAAATCATTTTTGTAAAAACCAGATGGAATGCTTTTGAAAGACTCAGTCAAGATGAGTCACTTTAAAAATGCTTTTGAGTTAGGTATGAACAAGGTGACTGTAGAAGATTGAAGGAAAAAAGTTAAAATCTAGAAGAATTCTGCTCTCAGATTGCTACAGATGGCTTTAGCATCTCGTTCTACTTGAAATGGATGCAAGTTGGAAATTGTACATGGTACATCATGGGTTTTTTTTAAAGTCATTATAGCAGACAAGACTCACAGAGAAGACCTTGGCCTTTCCTCGAAGATTAGTGAATAAAGGGACATTTATGATTTAATTTTAAACAAAATTATATATACATATATATGAATATATAACATATAATGTAAATTATGTGTGTGAGAGATTGATTTTTCACGATCCCCCATCTCTGAAGGACGCACAGTCACCTCTGGGTCCCCAGCGCGTTTGTAAAAGAGACTTCTATTATGGTTGTGCTTACACGCTTACAGGACGGCCCTACTCAAGGGTGGTCTCTATACCGTCAGCCAACCTCCCTGAAAGGTTTCAGGTGTGATGGCACTTGCTAAGGTTTATTTGGTTTTTTATTTTGCTTGGTTTTGTTTTCATTTGTCAAACATGTATTGAGAGCCATGAGAAAAGAGCCTAGTTTAGAAACAATGGTTTGGAGAGAGAGAAAAGGCAACGTCAGACTGCTGGATGGATGAGGGAGGTCATGACCTCCCAGAACTCCGTCCTTTCTGGACAGTCACACTCCCAGCGGACCTTTTCTCTCACTGCAGCGGCGACCCCTGCTCCGGGGCTCTGCTGAGCGGCAGGGGGCCAGGGATGGAAGCTGGGAAGCAGCCTGATGTTCCCAAACTCGGGACCAGCAGAAGGATGAGGAGGCAAGCCTTGGATAACTTGGATGAGAAAAGGGCCTCTTGACGAGGCTCAAATATTTTTTGACCCTAGCTCTTCCCAGTCAGATGTGAAGGGCCTTTCAACCTGGGAGGAGAATAATAGTGCTGAAAGGGGAACATTTCAAATCCTATTTTAGCCCTGCCGCCCAGTATCGAGCCACACAAATGGCATGCTTCTGCTTAAGTGAGTATGTGTGCACAAGCTTGTGCACGTGTGTGTGCGCGCACGCTCACGTGTGTGTTTCGGAAGGCCTCCTGTGAGGGCTGCTTCAGCTCCAATCCAGGCAAAGGCCTTGGACACAGCAGCCTCCTGATAGGAGACACTTTAGTTTCCTTAGTCCCTAAGGAACAAAACCAAACTTATGGAAAAATAGGTTATTTTGAAAAGGTTCCGAAGCACCAGAAATTTTCCAGCCTGTTCCCCGAGAGAGCAACAGAGGAGAGCTCGGCAGCCTGGAGTAAGGAGGGTGGCTTCATTCCAGCCATCCCAGGAGGATGGGCAGCTCTTCAGCCTTACTCCATTTTCGCTTTGTTGTGGCTGGAAACGTGGCTCCCTGCCGGGTACAGAGCCACAGAAACCACTGTTCTCTCTCTCCCTGCTGAAGTTAAGGGACTTCAGTAAGTGGAGACGGGGGAGAGGAGAGCAGAGGGAGGGGAGGTGCGGGCACAAGAGCTCTATTCTGTTGCTCTGAGGAGTAACTGGACCCCTGCCCGAGAGATCCCCGAGCCCTCCAGAGAAAGAAATTGCAGGGGTATGAGTCATCCCCCATTTCAGAAGAACACAGGGGTGCCCTGGGGATTGGGGGCCTCCCTTATCAAGGCGTAGGCAACTGAAGTACACAGATCGTGCTTGGCTAAAGGCTAGGATCAGCTTCTGGTTTATTATCTATTTAACTAAGTGGATTAAATGAGAATTGACTGGAATTGTACACTTAGAGTTCCTTTACAAAACACTGTTATCTCATAAGCTGGCTTAATGGAACAGGCTGTCAGGGGCTTATTAGAAGTAACTGAATACAGCGCCTTACAGAGCAAAGATCCAAAGAAGGGTATACAGCCTGGCTGGGAGACCTCACAGCTTCTGTGGCTGCGAAAGACAGGCCTGGAGTATGACTGCAAACCGCAATGTTAGCATCTACCCCGAGGGACAGGCGCAGGTCTTCCCAAGAAGAAAGGCATTTGCTACTTACTCCATTTTAAAAGCATTTCTTCAATATGAAGGCTGAATTAAGAGTTTCATTGATATTTTATATATGTGGTCTCAGCACATTTGAAAGACAGCAGAGTGGGGTGGCTAACAGGACCATCTTTGGAGTTAGACTGCAAGGGTTTGACCCTTAGCTTTGCCACTTATATTCGTTGAGTGGCACTGTGTTGGTTGACTTCCTAAGGGCTCAGTTTCCCCATCTGCAAAGTGGAACTGCTATTAGTAGCGACCTCACTGTATTTCTGTGGAGATTCAATAAGCTGAGACGTACACACGTCTTAGCATAGCCCCCGGCAAGGTGATGGTCTACTGAGCGTTCAGTGATCAGAGCTACTACTCTTGTTGCAGAAAACATTCATTCCATTTCAGAGCTTTTGGGCCCACATCAGCTTTAGCTATTAATTGCAGTATGAATCTGGACTGGGCCACATTCACGGAGGAGACTCTGGATGGTGGGGGGCAGTGGACATGGAGGAGCTCAGGTCTGTGATCAGCAGGACATTTGGAACCCTGACTTTGCCAAGGATGGTGATATGATCTTGCAGAGGTCATTTATCTTCTCTGATCCACATTTCTAAAGTGTGTGGTGGCGGGGGGAGCGAAACTTTCATTATAGGATTTGGGTAAGTGAATGTAAATCCTGCTTTTGGTAAAGACCGATGTAAATACGAATAATGCTCAGAGACCGGCCTCGTGTCCCAGAACCATGTACACTGTGGAACACTCGCTTTGAGGATATCAGACATGGTGGAAAGAGGTGATGCTTTGGACAGAAGTTGCTCACGTGCAGTTTATTTGAACAATGAAAATAATTGACTATTTTTCAGGAAAGTTTTACTTTATTTGTGAATTTAGGACTTTTAATTTTCCTTCCAACAATGTGATAGCCTTATTTTTCTGTTGGGTTCCTTTGAGTTTAATTTACCGGTAATCTGTAAACGTTTCTGTCAAACAGTCTGCTCCACAGTTGACCTAACTCTCTGCAATTACACATTAATTTCTATGCATAATCCACAATTTCCATGAATTATCTATAATTTTCAGTAATCTACAATCCAGTAGATGATTCTGTTCCACTCAGTCTAATGGATGAATGTCATGTTATTTTCCAAAAAATTGAAATAGACCATATGAAAGATTGGATGACTCTTTCTATTTGATAGAAAATGAATTAGATTAAATAAAAAATTCAGCCTAGTGGCAGCTGGGTGGCTTCATCGGTTAGGTAGCTGACTCTTGATTTCGGCTCAGGTCATGATCTCAGGGTCCTGAGATCAAGTCCTACCTCCAGCTCCACGCTCAGCAGGGAGTCTGCTTGGGATTCTCTCTCTCCCTCTCCTTTTGTCCCTCCCCCTGCTCAAGCTCACATGCTCTCTCTCTCTCTCTCTCAAATAAATAAATCTTTAAGAAAAAAAAAAAAAGATTCTCTCTCTCCCTCTGCCCCAACCCCCCAACATTGCTTATGCTCACACACACTCTCTCTCTCAAAAAAAATGTTTAGCCTATTAGCTGAATCCCATTTTAGAGGAATTGAAACATCGTGCATGGTATTAGAACCAGCGATGTCTTCTTATTTTCATGCCTTTTTTTACTTGAAAGACTAGTACAGAATGTCCAACATTTAGATATAATTGATATGATTTCCCGTATTTTAAATGGCTCAGGCTGAGAGTTTAAAGAAAGAAACTACACGAATGAGTGAGAAGCCATAACCTTCCGGGGTTTCTTCCGGTTGGTTATTGACTAACGCACAAGCTGGTCTGTCAGCTAGGGCTGCAATGCCAAGGGTAAGCATGGCGTGAGATCAGCACATACCCTGTACCTGTGGATCTTCACTCTTTTGGGTTATGAGCCTCTGCAAGAATCAAGACACAGTTATGGACAGGGCCCTCAGAAAATGACACACTTTCTCCCGTCCACAAAGTGTGACATAGAATTCTGGGGAGTCACAGGAGGTCCTGACTTCCCTCCATGCCCCCCCCACCACAGCTCACTGAATGTGGAGGCTTCCTCTCACTGTGCTTGACCACACTGATTTTTTTTTAATGACTCAAGTTGGATATTTCTGGAAACCAGGAGTTAAAGACTAGTCAGAGAATTTTTATGATACAGTGAGCAATATACATATTGGTCTTTGTCCCCAGTTCCTGGCATACAGCTATTAGAGCCCTTGGAATTTCCAGAGTGATGAGAGTGTCTCGTAGGCTAGTGGGATGACTAGTGGTTGGGACCCCTATCAGCTTCAGGATGGAGGGCTGGTTGCCAGAAAAACAAGAACATGTTTAGAGAGTTGAGATTTCAGCCCCACCCCCCAACCTCCAGGGAAGGGAGAGGGGCTAAAAGTTGGGTTAATCACCAATGGCCAGTAATTTAATCAATCATGCCTATGTAATGGAACCTCCATAAAAACTCTTAAACAATAGGGGTGGAAGAGCTTCTGGGTTAGTGAACACCTCTAGGTGCTGGAAAGTGTCAAATGGCGGGGTCCCGTTGGCAAACAGCCTGGCAGTTCCTCAAAAGGTTAAACACAGAGTTGCCAACTCTACAGCAACAACTCTACTCCCAGATATAGCCAGCTAGCTAGCTAGCTAGATAATACGTAGACAGATAGATATCCAAGAGAAATGAAAACATATGTCTACATAAAAATTTATAAAACTTAGCAGCATTATTCATAGAACCCAAAATGTAAAAATAACCCAAATACCCATCAACTGATGAACACATCTATAAAATGTGGTGTATCCATACAGTGAATTTTGTCAGCAATAAAAAGAAATGAGGTAGTGATGTATACTACCACTTGGATGGAACCTTGAAAACATTATGCTAAGTAGAAGAAGCCATTCCCAAGCAATCCTATGTTCTGTGGGTCCATTTATATGCAATGTGCAGGGATGGTAAACCCATAGAGACAGAAAGCAGCTTAGTGGTGCCGGGGACTGGGAGGAGCGTAGAAAGTGGAGTGACAGTCCACAAGTCTGGAGTTTCTTACTGCGGTGATAAAAATATTCTAAAATGGATTGTGGTGATGATGGCCGTACAACTAGGTGAATATACCGACAGCTATTGGATTGTACACTTTAATCATATGGTAGTTAATTTGTATGGTATATGAATTATATCTCAATAAAGCTATTCCCAAAAAGGAATGCAGGCTCTGGATCCAGGACGTCTGTGTTTGGACGCCTGTGGAAGTTCTGGTGTCCAGTGACAGGGATTTGGGTGCAAGTACTGTATTTGGAAAGATATTTCTGGAAGCATAGTCAGGAAGTAGAAGAGTGAGCCAGGGAAGGAAGGAAAGCCAATAAAGGGGCATTAAGGAGTGAGTTATTATTGTGGGCAGCTGGGGCTCCATCCTTCTGGGACTGAGCAAAGGCTTTGGAGACCACACTTCAGAATTGTGCCCCCAGGGAATGAGAAAGCTAGGTTGTTCCTACAAATGCCAACTTCCTAGGACACCCAGCCTGCCCCACACAAAGGCCAAGTGTGCTCGTACAACCAGAGGAAGCCCACAGACAAGAAGAGAGACAGAGACAGAAACACAGAGACAAACAGGAGATAGGCTGCAGGTACTTGAGGTCGGAAGCAGAGAACACGAGAACTGTTCCCCAAACCTACAGTGATGTCCAGGGTGACTGAGCAGATGTGGGCAAGCATTGCCAGCGTCTGTTCCCAGCGGATGTTCCCAAACCACTCTGTACCTTGCTGCCTGCCTCCTTAGAATGGGGAACATAATAGCTCCTGTCTCATAAGGGTGCCGTGCGGATGAATGAGTTAACGTATCTGAGTATTCGAGACAGCCAAAAAATCACATCTTGGATCTTTGTTTTTTAAACTTCTGACTTATCCATGATCATTTCTCTTCTGAATGGGCTTCTAACAAGATAGAGAAGAAATCCAGCTATTATAAGTGTCAAAGAAAAATAGAATCATTGCCGAGAATAGTCTTCTTATTAGGCCCTCTTTGTGTGTTACCAGCTTTGAATATCTGCCTTTTGAAAGGCACCATATGCTTTGTGAGCACATTAGGCAGATGCCCATCCCAGCAAGATCTGTTCCCGGAGCAGCTCTATCATCTCTCAGTCTTGCTCTTCTGCTTTCCGGAAACTGTTGCTGGGATTCAAGCAAGAGAGGTTCATCACAGCACTGTCTGGTACTTTTCTTTGTGTCTCCCCCTGTTTTCCCAAAGCTATGTTCTGAGCATAGTAGACGCTGGGGAGCTTTCTTTCCGTGAAGCTTCTACAGTGTGGGGACTGAAGCCAGTGGCTGCCATTCCAGGTGACTCTGAGTTCTAATTCTGTCAAAGACATTTACACTTGGTATGTTTCATTGCTCATGGATGGTTAAAACTGCCCAATTGGGGAACAGCCAGGGTAAGATAGGGTTAAAAAAAAAATCCAACCGTGTTACATCAAGCTCAAGCCGTCATGATTAAAACTTAATTTAAAGATGTGTTCACCCAAGAAAATCTCTCTGGATTGTTTCAGGCTGTGACTCTTCAATTAAGCTGACATTTCCCAAATCCAAAATTGCTGCGGATGAGCTCTTCACCTCGCTTCGGGATATCGCTGGAGCTCGGAATCTCATGAAACAGTTTAAGTCTGTGTATGTTCCTGGAAATCATACCCACCAGGCAAGTACATATGTTTTAAAGTAACCATCTAATCTGTGTTGTATTTTTAGGATTCAGAGACTGCAAAAAGAAATGTCCGTTTTAGCCTCTCTAAAACGAGGGATTTGTTCTAGATGAAGTCCAAGCCCCCTTCCGGTTCAGAGTTCTGGGTACCCCTGAATCTGAAAGCCTCTTGATTCGTTTGCACTTACAGGCTTGATGCAGGGAGATGAGCACTGGCCTGGGGGCCAGCCACTGCTCTATAGCTGTCCCATATGCTGTAACCTTAGGCAAATCCCTTTACTTCACTGGGCCCTACTTTCTGTGGGTGCAGGGGAGGGGCTGGCCTTCTGTGATTCCCAAGCTTTGAGATCTAAGCAGTCCCTAATCATTCTGAACAATTAGAACAGAATTACCGAATAATACTATGGCAAGGAAAAAAGAAGTTTGTGACAACAAAACCTTTGTTATTTAAAATTCCCCCACCACCTCCTAAGGGCAGTGGGGGACTTTAGAAGGGTGTTTTGAATAGTGCGTAGGAAGATAGTATGGGAATCCAAGATTATAAACTCATTGAGGGAGAGGCCCCCGAGAGACCCAAAAGGAAGCTTAAGGACTGAAGAAAGGCTGGAGTCATGGAGGCTGGGCTGTCTCTGTTGGACAAGGATGGAGACACAACTAAGGTTCCTGGTGGCCAAAGATAGCTTTGAGGGAAGAACGGATGTTTCTACAGGAAAGATCATTAGCGGAGTATGTGCAAGCATCTTCTCCTTCGTCTCCCCCTGAAATCTCAGTAAAATCCACTCTATTTGCTATGGCTGCTTGGGGAGTTGAATGTGCGGTTAGTAGGGACTCTGCCATAGCGAGGGGTTCAGTGTCAGAATGCTGACCCTTTAAGGTGGGCAGATAGACAAGAGCTAAGGTTATCTGCGATAGTAGCCTGGCCAAATCCAGACTCTTTCTCCCATGTATTCTGGTAGTAGCTGATACTTGAAGAGTGCTCCCACATTGGGCTTGTCCTTTGATCCTCACAGGAAGTAAGCCAGGGAAGCATTATTACCCTGAGATCCAGGAAGGCCACGTGACTTGCCAAAGGTGGTCAGGGCCAGATGCCAGGTTTTGGCTGCCGCTACAAGCCTCCTCCCCGCTATTACCATGGATCTCGTGAGGCTCTGGAAGTACTGACTGATGGTGCTGCTGGGCGGCTGCGATCACCCACCAACATATGAAAGACCTTGGAAGCTGGCTCTCCACTTAGTACGCAAATTCCCATCCCTTGGTCAATGTCCTGAGAACACCACCACCACAAAATACAGATAAAGGCCCTCAGATCATTCATCGTATGTAGTTTGGTCATTAAAAAAATCACCAATCTTAAATACAGCAGTATGGACTAGTTCTAGAAGACATAGAACTGGTGATTTATGATGAGCTTTAGACCAAAGAATGTCAAGATGCAAGTGGCTGCTATAGTTACAAAGTGCAAATAAACCACTAAGTTAATAAGCTCGTTGCGGTTTTATGATCATCATTGTGACTAATTTAGCCAAATTCACATAAACATGCATTAGCTATAAATCCTGGGCATGATAAGCACAGTGATAAATGGCTTTATCTCCTAGGCTTTATCTCCCTGCTGCCAACACTGTCATTTCTCCAGACCTCCGAACCCTGTCCTGCGGCCATTGCCTTCAGAAAATGAACTTTCCTTTGTAGTATATACTCTCTTACAGTGAGTCAATAACATTGACCCATGCACTGAAAATCCTGAATGTCAGTAAGCAGGAAGTAGGGGCAAGGTGGGGAGTATGGGTATCTTGCGGTGATTTAGTAAGGAATGATACAGACACATGCTCTGAAATGTTGTACAACCATGAAAATGGTTGAGACAACTCCAAATGTGCTTAGCAGGCCTGTGTGTGAATCCTTGGCTCAGGCTTTGCTTCTCAGAGAACTCAAACTGAAACAGAGGTTTCTGATTTGTTAGGTTAAGAAAAAAAAAAAAACCACCTGTAGATGATTCCGTCAAGCATTTTTCTATTTTTGTTTAGAAAATAAAATAAAAAGTATATGGGTATGTATATTTAATAAGTCCTTAAAAATTAAGGAAAACTTTATAATGGTTGCCTTGTGGGGGATGGGCAGGGTTGGTTGGACAAGGAGGAACTCTGACTTCCTACTTTATACTTATGTGGACAGAGAGTTTTTGATGGGATTATGGGTGATTTTTACCTGTTCAGGTTTTTTGGTAATTTTTTAATTTAAAGTTTTCAATCATAGGTGTAAGCCCAGTGAGGACAGGAATTTTGACCTGGTTTGTTCACTGCCATATCCTCAGTGTCTAGAGTGGTATTTTCCATATAGTGAATGCTTAATGAGTATTTGTTGGGGGCATCTTGAATGCAATACATATAGTTTTATCATATATCGGAGGATTTGGTGGCATGCAAAGTATGTATCATGAGAAAAAGACAAATGTCGAGACTAGATTCAGAGTCCCCTGTGTCTAGTTTTGAAGATGGGCCTTGACCGGGCAACTTTCTGTCATCTCTTCTCTCAACTGGGTCCTCAGCCCTGAGGCCCTGGGTGGTGGGGTCGGGTTGGGGGTGGGGACCATGCTTTCTATCTAGCTCCGTGCTGTTTCTACACAGCATCTAGTCGCCATGTTCTGGGCTCCCTGGGATACCCAGGAAAGCATTAGACCTGGTCCAGCTCCAGATTCCTGTGCCAGCTCTGACCAGTGCTATGAGTTTAGGCTCTCTCCCCTGGATCCCAGGGCCCCTACCTGCCTGCCCCACACTCCCTCCTGCACCCCTCTTTCCTACTCTGGAGCACAGGCTGCCTCTCAGAGCCACTCCTCTTACCCCTGCTAGCGTCTGAGGCATTTCTTCTTTAACCTCCATCCTTTAGCCCTTTGGGAAAGTGTGTCAGCCTCAGCCCAGAAAGCAGACATCACTGTCATCATTTCAAGGAGAACATGATTTCATACAAGAAATCAACCACATATAAAATCTCTGGAAGGGCTGGAGGACTGGGATCTAGACTGCATTTCTAGAAATGATCCAGATCTCACACACCTGGCCGTCCAAGGGAACCAGCCCCGCTGCAGCCAGGCGAGTGCCATCATGGGGATCACGAGCTGCCATCGAAGCTCTTGACTTCCAGAACCTACTGCCGAAGCCGGACAGCACATCCTTGTGTGCTCTCTGTGGTGTGTCTGCAGAGCCTCGCTCCGTGCTCGCCTCCTAGAGGGTGGGTGGGTAGATGGCTAGGTGGATGGATGCATGGGTGGATGCATGGGTGGATGGATGAATTAAAGGATTCTGGGCGGTGAGTCTTATCCACAATGGCATTTCTTATGCTAGTAATTTTTAGTGAGACTGAGGTTAGCCCGGAGCTAAATAGCAGTATCGTGGGTTCGAGCCCAGCATAGCAGCATTGAGTTCATAGGTCCAGAGCCCTACCAACTGTGTGACCTTAAGCAGGTTACTTCACCTCTCTGTGCCTACTTCCTCCACTGTACAAAGGAGCTAATAATAATAGTTCCTCCCTCGTAAAGATGCTCAAATGATTAGGTGAGTTAATACATGCAAAGCTCTTAGGACAGGAGCCGTCAAAGACAGCACTATGTAAGCATTTGCGGTAACAGTTGCAGTGAAGGACAAAATAGGCCTTTTTTTTGGTCCTTTTTTGTAGCATTTCACCTTTTCTTCTGCTAGGAGAGGGGCCACATGGAAGGGGAGTCATTCTCAAGCTGACTGTACCGTTAGCTGCTGTGCATGGTAAGAGTTTATTGCTGACGTCCGTTGGCTTGGAAAGGTTGTGTTTGCTCATAGACTCTGTTGAGTGGAAACCTAAGGCCCCAGTTTGCCTGTGCAGCAAGTCTTCCTATGCTTTTGTTTCTTCCTGCGAATGTTCCAGTTTAATGGGAGGCTTACCCTCGTCCCTAAACGCCGCCATGTTTGATGTGCCGCTCTTACTGCTCTTGCTCAGCGGCAGCATCAGGAGGCGGTTAGGCCGATGTCTCAGGGCGAAGAGCTTCTGTGCCCTTTCAGACGAAGTACTGTATGACTCTTGCATGACCTGCTTTGGCAGAAGTCTGAAAGTGCTGCGCTTGCTGGGGAGAACCTAGCACACATGCGTACTGTCTTGTGCCTCCGGCAGGCTGCACAAGAGTACTTAGCCCAAGGAGGCCTGACTCAACCGGCGCCTGGTGAAACACGGCTCTCTGAACAGTCTGCAGCCCCAGTGCCCTTGTCGACAATCCCCAGCCCTGGCTGTTCTTTTCCAAGTGCTAAGCTCTCTTCTTCTCCTTCCTCCTGATTCTATCTTCCTCACTCCCGACCTGCTAGTGCCATTTTTGAAAGCAGTGACACAAGATGGGACTAAACTGGGGCTAGGAGACTTGGCTCTGTCCTGGAGTCCGCCTCTAACTGCCTGTGTCAACTCAAGCAAATTAGTTATAGCTTTGGGCTTAGGTTGTTGGGGGGGGTTTTTTATATTGAAGTTGAAGGGACTACACTTAAAATGTTACAAAGTAATCTGCTTCTGGTTTGAAGGAAGGATGGGTGGATGGAAGGATGGATGGATAGATGGATGGATGAACAGATAGGCAAATGAACCACTTTTTAATCAGCAGAGCAAACCATTTCCTTTAAGAAGATGAAAGGGGAAAAAAATCAGTGATAGTAAAGCAAAAAATAAACAGAAATGAGCCGTGGAACAGTCCAAGCCGTCAGCAGTTTTGAACAGATGTTTTTCTGTACAGTCATGGATTGAGACAAAATGAATACTCTCTCGACTAGAGTATTAGAATCAATTTTGCGGAAAAGGGAGAAGCATCTAGGACTGAGAGGGCCCGTGGCTGCACCAACACCCATCAGCAAAGCCACGGGTGGCAGAACTGACTGATGGGGATGTGATGGTGGCAACAACTCAGGTTTTCTTGGAAACTGATTATCTTGGACCATCTTTAAGGTGCACCAAATTCAGGAAGATGTTGGAGTTAGACTAGTTTCTAGAAATTGTCCCTGTCTTATGTATAATGCCAGAAACTGCTGCTATACTCAATACCTTTGTTCAAGAACTAGAGTCAGGTCAGTAAAAGAATCTTCTAAACCCACTCCCATTTTATCCACCACAAACAAGTAACCAGAGACATAGACATAAATATTTTATTCTTCATATTTTGATTAAATATAGTATTTTAAGTCTAGTTTGTTTTAGAAGAGATACTGGCCATTTAAAGGAAAAAGAGAACGTTTCTGGTATAAGATCAATTTTTTTGAAACTTCAGCTTTTTCACATTTAATGCCAATTGGGGATCTCATTAGGCTCTGTCCTCATGAAACTGTCGTAAAGGGCCACGTGATGGTTTTCATAGTTCTACTCACTTTTGCCTTTATGGACCTCTTCCTTTATAAAAACTATTAAAAATTATATTGTACAATTACATTGGTACAGAGACAATATTATATATCAAAACATTATCTTTGACCTCAAAGTTCATTTTTTTCCTTCTGATTTTAAACTAATACATTTCCATGGGCCCCTAAAAGTCTTGCGGGCTCTGGGCACTGTGCCTTCTGTGCCTAATGGATTAGTCGGCTGTGGGGTCAAAGCCCCCACTTGGCACCAGTCTGCCTAGGACAGGAACTCAGCTAGCCATGAGGGAGCCGCAGGCGTGTCTCTTCTCTGGAGTAGTCCTTGAGATCATTCGTGATGCACTCACCCAGGAGCTACTCAGTTTGGTCCCAAAGTAACAGCTCAGAAGTGAGGGAACTAGACTCACATGGGGGGAGGGGTGGGGGAAGGAGTCTCCTCATATCCTCTAGGAGCCAGTTTCTCTGGAACAATTCCACGGACATAGCTTCCAGCGTTCCTCCAAGGGACATGCCCAGTTATACAAGAGTCATCGTGCTCAGAGAAGCCCAAAGCTCTGGTTCTCTGGCCGGTATTTCGAGCTCTCTCCAGTCTAATGCAATTTACTAAGCCGGGGTCGTTTTTATCATAAGCCATCTTGCCTGGCTACAGTTTGACATTCTTCTCTTATCAGGTTTCCAGGGAAACAGAGCTAGAAAGTTAACCAAAGGTCAAATTCTTATGCAGAAGAGGGGGAAAGGGTTTAATAATCCTTTGCCTATAACATTGCAACTTGCCAGTTAAAGACATGATTATATTAATGTTTCAATACGGACTTTACCGTGTGTCTGTGGCAGAGACAATGTATGTTCCCCAAAGTCCATTTCCTTTTCCTCCCAGGCACACTTAGACCACAATTTCCAGATTCCCTTGTGAGTAAATGTAGGTTGGTGACTAATTCTGGCCAAGAACAATGGGTAGAAGTGATAGAGCTCGTTTTCAGGCTGAGGCCATAAAATCTCTCTGGAAATCCTCCATGCTCACTCTCTTTCATCCGCTGATGAGATGTAAATCTTCCGAGTGGGATGCCAGTGCCCTGGGGAGTGGCGGCGACACTGATAGAAGGAGCCTGGGTACCTGTACGGTTGTGTGGGGCAGAGACCTCCTAGTGTCAGCACACACAGGACGTGATATAAACAAGAAATAAATGACCAGCAAGGAAAGGGAAGAGCAGTTTGTCTGTGTTTTTGATTCCTCTCCTCCCCACCCTCCAAAGGTGAACTGACAGAGTAGGTTTGATCAGGAAAATTAAATTACTCTGCCCAACTCTCTTAATGTCGGAGCAGACCACACAACTGATCTCCCCTCCAGCCCACCCTAACATGTGAGGAAAACTTTGAGCAGAGCACTAGGGGAAGACATCTCTCTCCCCTATCACCACCTTCTATGTGGTTCTTTACTGAGAAATGGGTGGCTTCTGGCTAAATAGAAAATTCCATGACAGTCAGAGGCTTCTCATCTAAGAAGCCATTGCTGAAGCCGGGCATTCCAGTCAGATTTCAGTGACATGATTTGGGACACAAAGCAATCCAACCTAAGTGGCTGAGAGGAAGGAGCCAAAGGTTCTCGACATTAAAAACCCTAATTGTAAAAACTAAGAAATGTGTTTGCTAAGAAGTCATGAGGCCAGTACTGCTTTAATGCCTGAGAAAGTCTTTCCCAAATTGTGCTTTTTAAATGGACAGTGTCATTTCGTCATTCTGTGCTTAGCTGTTTTAGTAAAGAATTAGAGGTCTTCTTCTATATATTTAAGTGGGAAAACATATCAACATCTCTTCAGTAAAATATATGGTTTAGTGTGCTTTGGGTTAAACGTAAAAACAGAAATAAAAGAAAAAATTCAAACTGGCTTAAGCAAGGAAAGTAATTTATTGGATCCCATGACTTAAAAGTCAAGAGAAGGGACAGTGTCCAGTGGTGAGGAGCCATTGCTAGGGTGATGCTGGTGGGAACAGCAAATCAACGGGGAAGAGCACATTCTCCCTTGCGCTTCCTGCCTCCACTATCCCTCTAGTGCCCCCTGTTGGCAGAGTCTAGCAGGTCTAGATGGCAGAGTCTCAGGCCAATGTGGCATAACTAAGTACAGAAGACAGGCTTTGGAGTTGAGAGAACAGCTTAATGACAATCACATCTCAATAGAAAATGATTTTTTCCAAATTGCTGTCAAACGAAAAGATAATCAGAAAGAACGCAGCCAAGAAATCTAAGAAATGAGTATCACGGAGCTAAGTCAGGCAGTTAATTAATGAAAGCATTTATATTATTGTTCTAGATTATGTGATGTGTTTATCTGTTACTCTCACTCTCAATAAACATTACCTACATACTTAAAAAAATGAAAAGATTTGCAGCCTTCCGCAATGGCATACAAGGATTACAAAATCCCAAGAATGAAGGTATTAAGGGACTAGCCCTTCCAAAGCTCTGCTCACACCCAAGGGGAACCCCAGCTCAGTGGGTATTTTGTCCTGGGTGCTTCATTGCCCAGAGCTTAGCTGAAAGTGGAGCAGGGGGGAGGACAAGATCCCCAGTCCCTCCACACTTCCTTCTTTCCCCTGCTCCCCCAGACCACGCTGGAGAGAACCATCACCCCCGGCCCACAGCCCCCTGCATAGAGGAGGTCAGAGTCGAGCATTTTAGCTGGATGACAGACTTCTGTGTCTGAGCTCCTTCGACCACCACCACTCTTCCTCTTTGCAGGAAGTGCATCCTTCAGAGAGCAACGACCTTGTTGTATTTTTTTTGTAGATTGGGGGACATACTCTCTCCTCCCTTAATCATGACAGCCTAAGTGTATTTCTCTGGGCTTCTGCTTCAAGTTATTCTATATAACCATATAGAGGCTAATAAAATAAATAAATGTAAGCTCCTGGAAGGAAGGCATGGCTCTTTATTTATTTATTTAACATAGCTCCATGGCCAGCACGGAGCCCAGCACGGGGCGTGAACTCACGACCCTGAGATCAAGACCTGAGCTGAGGGGCGCCTGGGTGGCACAGCGGTTGGGCGTCTGCCTTCGGCTCAGGGCGTGATCCCAGCGTTATGGGATCGAGCCCCGCATCAGGCTCCTCCGCTATGAGCCTGCTCTTCCTCTCCCACTCCCCCTGCTTGTGTTCCCTCTCTCGCTGGCTGTCTCTATCTGTGTTAAATAAATAAATAAAATCTTAAAAAAAAAAAAAGGCCTGAGCTGAGATGGAGAGTTGGATGCTCAACCGACTGAACCCCCCAGCTCCCCCAATTTCTTTATCTTCCCTTTGCACTTTGTATCCTTAGAATTTCATTCAGTTGCAAGTCACAAAGATCTGAGAGCTAGTGGCTTAAACATAGGAGGGTTTGTATTGTCATGTCAAGTAGATGGCTTTAGTCTCTTCTTGTTAGGGTGCTGGCGGCCCCACCAGCCATCACCAGCCAAGGTTGCTTCCAGCTCTCAGCTCCAGCATCTCTAAGGAACGGCCCTGTTTCCCACCGTGGCCGCCGTGCTTCGGGTACCACTTCCATGTTCCAAGCAGCAGAACAGAGAAAGGGAAAGAGCAGACCCTTCCCTTTTGAAAAAGGAGCATTTGCAAGACCCACTACCCTCCTACCTGCATCTCACTGTCCAGAACTTAGTTACGTGGCTGTACCTGGCTGCAAGGAAGGCTGGAGAATAGACTCTTTTAGCCAGCAGATAATGTGCCTGCTAAAAACTAGATTCTATTACTAAGGAAGAAGTCAGTGAATATTGATGAAATGCTGATAATGCAGAATATTGATCAAAGGACTTCTCTTTGGAGAGCAATTTAAAGAGATTAAAGTTTAAGTTGAGAGTCAATGTCCAGAAAGGCTGAGATGACAGAAGGGCTCTCGAGACAGTTTACTTAAGAGGAGATGATGTGCAAACTCCAGAGGCCATTCCATGACCTCATTTTTCTTTAACATTGATAATATTTGTTGGATTATGTTATGATTCCAGAAGTATACCTGTGAACTTTAGAACATGTGGAAAAAGAAAAAATAATGTCCCCTACTCCTAGAACCTAGAGATAGCCCTAATTACATTCTGGTGTACTATACTTCAGTCTCTTCCGTGCATAAATAATTTGTTAATTTTTAACAAATTAAAAAAAATAGATCATTCTTGCTGTTTGTAGTGGCTTTTTAACTGTTTTTGGAAAAGCAATATATTGAAAAGTCTC
>NW_024426996.1:42055056-42075326 GCF_017311325.1 Ursus maritimus
CCCCCCCAAGCCTTTGTCCCTTGTCCTGCTCTCCCGTCCAGGATCACTGCTCACGGCTCTCTGTAAATCACCTCACAATTGATCTTTTATACATTTCAGCAGCTACAGACTTCCAAATCCCCTTGACACATTTTACATAAATGTCAGCCCCGCACACACACTGTTCCTCACCTTGCTGTTTCCACCCACACTTTATTCTGCTTTTGGCCAGATCAACACAAGAGCTTCTGTCTTCCTTCCTCTCTCTTCCCTTCCATGCCATTTCTTCCGGTGGGGGCGGTATCCCGCTTATTAAGCAGCTCCTTCTGATGGGCACTTAAGTTGTTTCCCGTCTTCTGCTATTACAAACAATAGCAGCCTTTTATAGGTCTCATTTGCATATGTTAACATATTTATAGGATAAATCCCTAGAGGCCAAATTGTCAGGTCAAATGCACTTGTAATTGTGATAGGAGCTGCCAAATGGCTCTTCACACTGATTGCACAATTTGCACGCCCACCAGCAATATATGAGTGTGTTTCCCCACAGCCTCATCAAAAGTGCATATTTTCAAACCTCTCCGTTTTTGCCTGTATGATAGATTTTTAAAATCTATCTTAATATAGCTTTAGAATGGGGAAGTTTGAATCATAGTGTTTGCTTTTGTTTTTTGTGTTTTTATTTGTTTTTTAAATTTCTGCCTTAATGGTATCCCTGCCCAGTGCTCTACCTTTCCTGAGTATTTCCCTGTGAGATCTCTGGGTATGCAGTAGTCGGTTGGACTCATCAACAGGAAAGCTACACCCCTCAGCTGAACAGTTGCTGTTTCTCCTATCCCTTGTAACTTGCATACAATGCACATTACATTCTAGCTAAACAATTGTGTTTTTTAAGATTTTATTTTTAAGCAATCCCTACACACAACATGAGGCTCGAACCTACAACCCCAAGATCAAGAGCCTCATGACTGAGACAGCCAGGGACCCCTAAATAATTGCTTATTCTTTTGATGGTTTGTACCCTGCTTTATTTCTAAAATATATTTTTTTTAAGATTTTATTTATTTATTTGACAGAGATAGAGACAGCCGGCGAGAGAGGGAACACAAGCAGGGGGAGTGGGAGAGGAAGAAGCAGGCTCATAGCAGAGGAGCCTGATGTGGGTCCCATAACGCTGGGATCACGCCCTGAGCCGAAGGCAGACGCTCAACCGCTGTGCCACCCAGGCGCCCCTATTTCTAAAATATTTTAAGTAAGGAAGTTGGAGCAAAGAGTCAAAAAATGACTGTAAGGAAAGCAAGATGAAGCCAGAGATGAAGTCAGTCCACCCAATAGCTCAGCACTTGCTGGAGGCAGGTCACAGACTCGGCCAATGCAAAAAGCCAAAGAGTTCAAAACACCTGGGCAGGACTGTGTCGGAACCTGGCTCTCCAAGTCTGTACTAATCGCCAGAGCATGCATAGAGGAGACATTCATTCTCCTCTCAGCGATCACGCTCCAAACTCATGTGCCCTGTGGGACTGGGGAGCAGAGACAGCAACAGGCCTGGGAGAAAGGTGGTCAGCTGGTGGGAAGGGAAGAGCAGAGGACAAGGAAGAACTTGGTAGGAAAGAGAACAAGGCAAGAGGAGTGGGGAACATGCTTAGAAAGTGCACTGGTCAGAAACAGCTGCCTCCAAATACTATCTGAACAGGCATAGATGTGCCATTTATCACACTGCAGCAGGTCAACATCAGCTTCATTCTACTGGAATTCTTATGGTACCATGGGGCCTGCTTTCTCTAAGCCCTGACCTGGTCACATTCCTGTTTGGCATCTTGGCTTTGTGTTCTGGCCAAGCCCTACTTGGAGTTGAGCTCTATAGAGGAAGAAGGGAATGCTTCAGGCTTGGATCGTGACAGTACATCGTATGAAAACATTCCAGTTCCTAGTGGAGGGAAGCATAAGTCTAAGAATGTTCAGGAAAACTGGAGACCATCTTCATGTCTGTCTCAAATGACAATACTTTGCTTTCCAGTATTCTTTCTATATAAAATTGTCGCTTTAAACCCAGATTTTAAAAACTAGTCCTACTAGGATTACAGCTCCAGTAAGAGGTATTTGCTGGTAGAAGGGGGTAAGAACAAAAAATAGCGTTAGGGTATTAGGGTGAAATTTACCCCAAAAAACAATGTTGTTACAGTTGTCTTTTCAGACACACAAAATTATAGCCATTGCTCAGTGTCAAAAGAAACTTGTTTTTGCTTCATTCGGTGCAGATAAAGCTATCGTCTCTCCAGACAAACCAAACAAACCCTGTAACTTACAGCACAATATTTTGTCTTTCCAGGCATGCTATAAGCCATTGTTGAAGCAGGTTGTGGAAGAAATATTTAATCCCGAGAGGCCAGATCCTGTGGATATTGAACACATGTCTTCAGGCCTCACTGATCTCCTTAAAACTGGATTTAGCATGTTTATGAAGGTAAAGTAACCATGAAGAGGTAATCCTGATTGTACTGCCCTCTTTGTTGGGCATGAAAATGCCGGCACTCCGTTCACCCTGGGGAGGGCCACGTAAGATAACACCCGGGATTTTGGCTTTTCTGAAATCAGGTGTAATCTTTATTTAACTTTGGTTATAAGCAGCCTGACCTTCCAGCCTTATCCACCTTCTTTTGACCTAAGCACTATGGTCTTTTTTTCGATCGATATGTGAGGATACAAGCCCCCCAGGACAACACGAGTGAAAACTTTTCTCCTCCTTGGCCCACATTTTCACTTAATCCAGATACTATTCACGTGTCTTAATGATGGTCTCTTGCTCTTAATTCTAGAACTTATGTAGAATAAAGAATAATTCCGCTCAGTCACATGACTAGCATCACCCCAAATCTATTTGAAAATGACTTTCATTTTAGCCTAGTGGACTCCCAGGTTCAAGTGCTTGACTTTCTCTGGCTAATATCAAAGAGAGGTCAAAATGACCGAACAGCCTTTGCCATGGGGATGAAAGGAGGAAAAGTACACAAATGAGATCTATTTTTAACGCACTATAAAGTTTCTAAATTTAAAAGGATCTAAACAAAATTACAGACCGGCCTCCCGGTCTGTGCCAGGATTTCAGTTGTAATAACTCTTGGAAATAACAGAATGTTTTGCCCACTTCAAAGCCTCTTTGAAATCACGAATTAATCTACATAGAAGATCTGGCCTTTCAGAGTTCAGTAAATGCATATGCCAGGAAAACTGGTCCACTCGGACAGCCAGAGGACAGAAGCCAGACAGACTCTAGACAAAGCAGTAAATGGGCTGGAGGGGCCGCCCGGGGTCTCCTTCCTGCTGCCTCCGCTTAGCACTGTCTGATTCCGTGTGGCTGCTGGATTTTCCCCCTCTTTATTTTTTTAATAAAGTATTACAGATCAGCTTCTTAAAAGTGTGTGTGGGGGGGCTCCTCTGTTGAATGTAAGCCTAAGGTTACCCAGAAGCCCTTCACAATGGCTAGTTTGCGTAGAAACTTCCAGACTAGACGTGGTCTCCAAAACCTTCTCCACTTGAGCACTCCCTTCCTTCACCAGCTTGGACTTCGCCCTAAGGAGGGGCTAAAATAACAAGTGTGGGCTTTCAGGCCCAGGTTGGTGAGGTCTAAGGCCGGCCCCACAGGCCCTGTGCACTTCCCCAGGCAGGCCGCTGCCTCCGTGGTTGACTGGGGGCACAGTGAAGGCTCCAGCCTGCCTGCTCTCTGCGCACCGGATGCATTTCCAGTTTGCAGAGACACAGGGCAGGCAAGACAAGGACTCTGTCTCACTCTTGTCCAGCGATGTCCCCCAGAAACAACTGTTCCTTAGCAAAAGGATCCTGTGACCAAATACATTTGGGAAACACTGGATGAAACAACAAATTCAATTGCTTCCGAGGGCACGGTGCCTTCAATATGCTGACGGACTTGGCAAGCGTCAGGCCAATATGGAGCCTCCCTTGTGGGAGACGATCGGCTTCTGTTTTCCACTACTGTTTCATGAACCGTGACACATCACATTTTCAAACTACCCTTTTGCACTCTGCAGAGTGTTTTCTGCAGCTCTTCCTGTGATCAGAAGCTTCACTGTCTGAAGGAGGATTTTGCCTAGGAAGATGTTTGGGGCCATCCTGGGCTGCTGTGTTTCTCTGCCTTTGTATCCCTGGGGTTAGGACTCATGAAAAGATGCTCTGGCCCCTTAAGACCGATCTCAAAGGGAGGTTTCCAAGTGATGCATTTCAGAAAAAGGGGAAATTTGTGTTTTCCCAGCAGCTGTCAGAATCCATTCCTCAGCCCCCAGCTGCCAGGCGTCTGCTCTCAGTTGCCAGGAGATGTCATTTGCTGCAGGGGGTGGGAAGAGTCTCAGCGGGCTGGCCACAAAGCCCTCCCCACCCCACCACCCCAATGGAGAGTCATTTTGTTCTGTTTCTATATGGGCTTCCATGGCTGTCTCTTCCCACCACACCGTAGAACTTGAAAAGGAACACTACCTCTGGCTCATGTGTTTGGGGCTTGAACAAAATAAATGGGATAAATGTAGAGAAGAACAGTCAGTAGGGCTCTGAGGAATAACTGCAATTTCCCAAGGAGCTATGTCTTTGAGATGGAGGGAGGCCATCAGGAGAAAGCGTCTTCTACTCTGCTTTAAGGCCCATGGAGAGAAGAGGATGCAAGATGCATATCTAAGATTCTCCGCATCAAACCAGAGCTCTGTGAGAGGGAAGCCAAGGCCACCGGAGTTTGCCCTTACTAAAGCCAGAACCTCATCTGCAGCCTACGGCAACCTGTTGCCATCTCCTTCCCACATTGCTTTCGTGTGCTTTCCTCTATAAAGACTGTCCAGAGAAGTCTTCCATCCCCATCTGTTCTGGTTATCTCTGGCTGTGAAGGAAGCCATCCCAAAACACTGACTTAACATACTGTTGATCACTGATTTTATTCCTGAATCTGTGGGCAGAGCTCAACAGAGAGCAATTCGCCTTCAAAATGGCACCCGTACATGTCAGCACATTGATGCTGTCCGTCAGCTGATAGCCCAGCCTGGCCCGTGAGCTAAGGGACGCAGTTCTCTCCATCGCCCTGAGCTTCCTCACAGCATGGCGGCTGCGTTCAAGGGCAAGCGTCCTAAGAGAGAGCCAGATGGAAACCTCAGAAGTCATGTGGCATCCTCTCCACGGTGCAGTGTTCATCGAGGCAGACCCCCATACCCACCTGGTTCCAGGAGAGGGGACTTACTCCCTTCCTCTTGGAAAAGGAGCAGGAACATGAGAAGCAGAAATGACTATTGTGGCCACTTTTGGAAAACACAATCTGCACTCGGCCTGAATATGCCCTTGGCTGTCCAGCCTGACAGGGCAGCGTGTGGCAAATTCTAAGGGTTTTCCCTCCAGTCTAGAGGACAGAAAATCCACCCATAATCTTGACCTGGTTTCAAAATAAGTGCTCCCAGACAAGCTTGGATAATGAAAGACCTGCCTGTTTGCCGTCATTTTTTTTCATAATATAATCTCAAACCAACCAAACAAACAAACAAAAACAAAACCTTCCTGCGTGGTAAGACACCACAGGACTTTCCTCTCCCAGGTTCACTGTTGTCAGGCCCTGGAAGGTAAAGCAGACAAGCTGGGGAGAAGAGCAAGTGTACCCACAAGACCATTCTTCGGATGGTTCTGAGGCAGTGTTTCGAGTCAGCTACGTGCACTCCTCAAGCAGAGGGTAGACTTGTGGTTAGCCACATAAAGCTGTGGGCTTCAAAGGGCAATGCCCTGGGGGAGAGGGGGGCTATCAAACTGGGGAGAAGCAGCTTTGGCAGAACCTGACATTCTTCAAACAACCAAGCATGTCTCCAAGATGCTTGTGCACGGAGCACCTTGATCTCCTTACAGGAAAGCTTGATAGTGATCTAATAAAGAAATTGAAACATACCTTACCCCTCTCGCTTCAACGTTAATTTAATTTAAAACTAGCATGTCTAATAGGCAGCACTTTTAAAATGCATTTCTGGAATTTGTGGTTTGGATTTCAGTCTCCTGAAAATAATATATTTTATATCTACTCCATGTGTTTGGCCCCCAACTTGTTTTGACTAAAGGACATGATTTGTCAAGATGTTTTCTCTGCTGGAATTGGCATGAGGAGGGTGGGTTTTATCTAATGAAATTGCATGAGGCCCTCTTACCCCCTTGTATGTATGTGTTTTAAGAAGGTTTTTGTTGTTATTGTTCTATTTCCCATGTGGCCATGCTTAATTGGAAAAAAATCAAAGATTGGTTAAAAAGAGTCAAGAAGACCCAGTGCTCACCTCTGGGCCCTTCTCTGAATTGGTATGAATTGGTATTGGACCCCTCGCCTTGGGTCCAGCAGGGGAGATGGACGAGCTGCTCGGCAGGCCCTGAGAAGCTGGCAGTGAGAGGAGATCGGAACTGAAACTCTCTCATTTGCAGTGAACATGCCGACAAAGGGCACGACGTAATCGTTTCTCGTGAATCATTTCTGGGGGACACAAGGAGGGTCCCGGGGAACTTGGGGCAGCCGTGTGGTGGGCCTCAGGAAGGATGGGGACAGGGAAGTGGAAAAGCCATCGGGAAACCAGACTGGTCTCCAGGACTCCCCCTGGCCTGCGGGAGACGCAAACCTGTGGCCAGGACAGCGCGGGTGCTCGTAAGTACCCTTGAATGAACAGCTAGGTCGTGATGTCACAGCCTTTGGTTCTGCTTAAGAGCTCAGCTTTGATGGAGGCTCATCTGTCTTGGGTCAAGTCTTGATTCCCAGGGAAGGATCTGGAGTTGGCGCACCTGAGGTCAGCGGCCCATTCCCGAACGGGTCGACCGTGGCTAAGGGGCAGGATCACACTGCCACGTGCACGTGTGGGTTGGATGCACATAGAGCAGGGGTGAAGCTGCCGTGGGGAGGAAGGGCAAAAATGGCGAGCCTCAGGGGAGATTTGCGGTCAGATCCTTGGACTGTAAGAGCTGGACACGCCTGTGGGTCATCGAGTCCAGCTCATCATTGTTCACAAGCAAACAAGATGGAGAGAGATCTGTTGGCGTGGCCCGTTCTACTTAATGGCATTTCTGACAAGAAGAAAACAGGTCAGCATTTGGCGTTTGTTGATTCGCTCAGCACACGTCCTGGAATTCCTGTTGCAACACTATTTATCACCATTGTTTCGATTTTCTTCTTCTTAACTCTGCTCCATCCCCTGAGGTGAGGCTTGATTTGTGTCTACCACCATCTAAAAATGATCGGTTGGTTCTAGTGCGAGGGAGTCTCACGGTTGGAATCATTAAACAAAAACAAAAACTTGGTTTGGGCAGTCTATGAACTTTGCCTGTGCGCTATTACTGAGAGCCTCTCGTGGGTGCTCGCCACTGTCATGGGCAGAGAGGACAGAGAGACAAACTAGATCCCCACCCGCCCTGGCCCGGCTCACCTCGTGCAGCCTGCAGCTGGTGATGGAAATGGACGGGAAAACGGGGGACTGTGGGGAGGAGAGAGAAGTGGTGTGCCAGACGGGATGCAAGGGCATGGAGAAGGGGGAGCCAGGCTGGGAGTCAGAGAGAGCTTTCCAGAAGAGGGGAGTGCCGTCAGCACTGCGGGAGTGCGGAACAGAGTGACCATGCCATGGTCCAAGGTGTTACAGGTGGTTCTCGGTGGCTGGAGCTGAGGGCACCTGTCGGGGGTGGAAGATGTGAGGACATCGAGATAAGCAAAAGCCAGATCAGGACGGGCTAGCGGTGTGAAATTTGGCCAGAGCATGGAGGCGCCATCGAATGGTCGTTGGGAATCTATAAGCAGTTTATGTGTTACAAAGGTGGCCCCAGCAGTGGCAAGTGTGTGTGGGGGCGGGTAATGTGGCCAAACCCACATCGGGCTGCAGAGAGACGGGACGGCCAGCAGAGGAGGAGATCCAGAGCTCAAGCAGGGCTGGGGCGTGAGGGCAGGGGTGCAGTGCTGGCGCGCTCCACAGGACGGGATGTTGCTCTGACCTGGGGTCATTGGCCTGGTGTGGGGTGACTGCATGAATGGTGTTAACATTCTCTCTGAGAAACAGAAATGGAGAGCAAGAGACCTTGTGTTGGAGAGTTTAGCTTTGCGGCTCTATAGAGCCAGGGCCAGGGGGAGCAGTCTGGGGCCACGGGGGCAGGTGAGCCATGAACCGTGGGCAGGGGCTGGGTCACCCCGGAAGGGTGTCTGGGAGCAGAGCAGGGGCAGAAGCCTGAGCAGTCGGGGACACAGCCTGTCATGGAGCAGGTCAGGCAAGCCAAGCCCTCTAAGGAGAGTCCAGGGACACAGGAGAGAAACTGAGGGAGTGGGGGAAGTTTCCAGAAAGAAGAAACCATCTACTGCAGCAGCTGTGGCAGGGAGCTCAAGCTAAACAACAGAGTGGCACTGGCCAAGTGGAGACCTTCTACGATGGGATTCAGTGAGGAGGTTCCCCCAGGAGCATCCTAATTGACCGGTGCTGCTAATGGATGAGAAGCTCGGCCTTAAGAGGTGACAGCCAGCAAAATGCTTTCAGTTTGAAGAGTCTGTTTGTAAGGGGGGGAGAGTGGAATGCATCTCGCCGTCCAGTGAGATCGACTTGGATTTCAGTCCCCACCCTCCAGCTCACTGACTGGGACACTGGGGGCGAGTTACTCAGCCCTTCCAGCCTCCTGTCTCTCACTGTAAAACAGAGCTTTGACCCACTTCGCAGATTCTCCGTGTCACATCGTGTCCTGCTCACGCCACGCCATCCCCTGCTTTCTTTTTCTCCAGAGCACTTCCCACCTTGCCTCCTTACCAGTTTGCTCACATACTTTGTCATCCTCCCTGACTGCAACAGAAACCTGACACCAGCAGGGAGTCTGCTCTGGTCTGCTCATTGCTGCCTTCCTGACATCCTTGAAGCCTAGAGCGGCGCTGGGCCCTGTAGTAGTTGCTCGCTAAATATTTGTTGACTGGACGAATAACTGAGTAAAAAGCACCATGCTCGACACGCAGTGTTTGGTGGCGGTGGCAGTGCTCTTGCTAATTTCTGTCAGGAGAAAAGCCATTGCCAAACTGTCTTCAGAGTCGGCACCGCTGCTCTCAGGGCCGAGTGCCCTTTGTGGCCAAAGTTCCTGTTGCACTCTCTCCTTTCTGCAAGGCTCTGCTGTGGGTGGAGAATGGGGGCCTGACCCTTGCCTGGGCTGGGGACGAGGGGTCACCATGCAGAGAAACGGAGCGGAGGAGAATCGGCAGCAGGATTCCCAGGACTCCTGGAGGGTGCCAGAGACACCAGAAGCAGAGGAGACCCTGCTCATCGAAACCCATCAGGACATCAACGAGTGCTCGGGGCCCACAGCCGCAGAGAAGGTTCCCGCAGGGAAACTGTCTTCTCTGACCAGAACCCGTGTCTGAAATCTCAGCCAATGAAACCTTGGGAAGTGAAAGAGCAGTGAGTCTGACTCGCTTTGTTGATCTGTGTATTTGCGACGGCGGTCAGGATGCTTACCTCTTTCATCCTCAACACGCCTTACACCGGAAGCTCACAGACCCCGCGATGCAGCGTGTGGGGCTGATTATAAGGAATGTGTTGTTCTGATGGAAAAGACTTTAAAAGACTCCACCTCCCAAAGCTTTCCCTCTGGACATGTTCTAGAAGGAAAGTCTGGTATCAAAATGTAAATCTAAACAGAAACCAAAATAGCAAACTGCAACGTGCATTAATGGGACCCTCACCTCCTTGGTCCCAGGGTATCGTTCTCTGTTGGTACTGTTCTCTGTCTCCCTTTCATCTTTCGCTACATCCTTCCAAGATTCGCGCTGTGTACTTCAGAGCCCAGCCTCCCTTATGGAAAGCATATGTCTTGGAGAACATACTGTACCACTTGAAGTTCTGGAGCCAGTTGTATTTCTGTTCCAGGATCAAGTGAGAAGCAGTTATTTGCAGGGCTGGAAGGAACCTCAGGTTAGCTACTCAGCCAGGAAAAATCACACTTGCAGCGAAGAAAGAGTTTCTAAAAGAACTCTAAGAAAAGAAGGGCACCTCCAGTTAGCCTGTGGGTCTTCTTCATTCATCCACCCGTTCATTTTATTCATGTAACATTTGTGGAATGTTTACCATGAGCAAGGTCTGTGCTCAAAGCCTGAAATACCAAAATCCCCAGATAAATATGATCCATCCTTCCCCTCCAGTAGCTCTCAGTCTAGAAGAGGAGACAGGTACCCAGGCAGCAGTCCGGTTTGACAAGCCCTTGGCAAGGTGTGATCAGATTCGGGTCACAGGGCAGGAGTCAAGAGACAGGGAGAGACAACTTTCCAGAGGAGAGGATGCTTTTTAAAGAGAATAAGAGGGAAGGAGGTAAAGAAGTGAAGGAGAGGGTCCTTAACTATTGAATAACTGTAGAGCCAGGGCACGGGCAGAGACCAAAGCACACCGGTGTGGTCCCAACCAATGCCTGTGGGCCACAGATCTTTCCTACTCGTGTGGAGAATCTCCAGGGCTTAGAGACAAGTAGAAAAAGCAAAGTACGGTGTCGAGTATCAGAAGTCAAGGTGGTAGTTACCCTTGGTGAGGTTGTGACAGGAGTGGGGTGCGAGCGGGGCTCCAGGGTGCCAGCTTTCTGTTTCTTGATGGCTTTATTTACTTCGTGAAAGTATATCAAACCAAATGCTGTAATAAATATAATTTTCCATGCAAATGTTCAATCAAGCGTCGTATGTTTACCAAAATCTTCAAAAAACCTCAAATACCCTGTAGTCGAGCATAGCTCAAATTCTCATGAATGGCTCCAGCAAATAGTGGGCGTAGAAGATGGAAATAGAGACATGAAGCAAAGCCACACTGAAAGAGCCCTCTATGCTGAATTAAGGAGTTTGAACTTCATCTTCAAAGTCTCGTGGAGCGAGCAAGCATGCCATGGAGCTGAGGGGCATTTCAGAGCACGTCGTCTGAAGCTTGGCCCCTCATGCCACAATTGAGTTACTGGGTGTAAACTTAAAACTCTCCACCTGCAAAATGCAGCCATGATTGCATTTTCCCCTGAAAGCTATTTTGAGGATTGAACAGGATAGTGCACAGAAACATTATTTTGCAGAGTGCTCACTAGAGTCAACAATAAATGTTTGCATTTTAGAAAGCTTCCTCAGGCAGGAAGGAGGCAGGCAGACGGGGGATGGGCCAGACTGGCACGGGAAGACGAACCAGAAGGCTGTGGCAGTGATCTAGGGAAGACAGAACGAGAGCCTGACCAGAGTAGGGACAGTGGAAATCAAGGAAAGACCCACAAATTTGAGGGGGTACAGTTAAGAGGCTTGATTTGGGAAATGAAAGAGAGCAAAGTCCAAGGTGACTGTCAGATATCTGGCTCGGGGCACCGTGAAGATGGTGATGCTGTTAGAAAGTTGACATGAGGAATAAACCTGGCAAGATCATGCATCAAATTTGGAATCTGTTGAGTTTAGAGGTCCTGGGAGACACCCAGGTGGGCCTGTCCACAGGGACTCGGTAGAGGTGGTCCAGCTAAGAACATAGATTTGGGAAGGATGTAAAAACTTGTTGAAGACAAATGAGTAGGTGAGATCCTTCAGGAATGATTATTGAGTGAGAAGAGCCAGGGGCCAAAGATGGAGCCCAAAGTAACATGGACATGTAAAGGGGCAGACCAAGAAAAGGAACCTGTGAAGAAATTTGAGAAGTGATCAGAAAAGGTAGAAGGAACAAGAGTGCTGTTGGAGCCAAGCAGGGTGTCATCAACAGTGACAGGTGTCACAGAAATGATCCGCTAAATGAAGACAAAGTAGTGGTCATTGACTCCTACCTATGATGGCCACGGGGACTTCAGTGAGAGCAAATCCAGGGGATAGTGGGACACAAGCAGGATTGTCCTGGGTATGTATTACGTGACTTGGAAGAAAGCAGCCAACAAATGCATCCAGGGGAAGGAAAGCTACAGGGCAAGAAGCTAGAGGAGAATGAGGAGTCAGTCTTTTCCTGAAGATCAGAGTTTCCAGTATTTACCACCGATTGTTTTGGAAAAGGTTAGATATCTCTCTCTCTCTCTCTCTCTCTCTCTCTCTCTCTCTCCTTCTCCCTCCCTGTCTCTTTCCTTCTCTCCCTTCCTTCCTTTTTTCCATTCTGAGTTTCTTCTCCAGAAGCCAAAGAGTAATTTATATAACTGGGAACACTGAATGTATTACCTTTTTAAGCGTTTTTAAAATAAGATGTTGAGAAGTGGGTATATTCAGGCAAGGAAGCTGGAAGCAGCCAGTTGGGAAAGGGGGTGGCACAGGGGCAGGAGAAAGGGCTTCCTGTGGGCCTGCTGCCCACCCTGCTGCTCCTGGAGACTGTCTGCGTGGAAGATGGTTTGGGAGTTAGTGTGAATGAGTGAGCGCCTTCCCTGCCTTTGTGGACCCCCTGGAGTCAAAGCCTGTTTCTCCCACCTCTGGCTGAGGCAGCCACTCTGCGAGCTGGCAGCATGCTTCCTGCAGTGATGCGATGCGTGCTGTGTCCTGCATCCCCTTCCCCCAGCCTGTTCCACCCAGGGGAGAACTTGCCTCTAGAACTTGGGTCACACCTCTTCTCCTGCCCACTCCTCTCCAAACCTGCTCTCGCTTCCAGGTAGGGCTCAAAACATCCTGTCTTCACAAACTCCCTCTTGTGCCCTTCAATTCGTCACTGTGTGGGGGTCATTTTGCATTTCCTGAGGGGCTCTGTGAGTCATTCTCATTTTGGTATGTAAGATTTTGCCTATTGGTGAAATCATAAGGCATCAGGATGATTCCCCAGGACATCAAGTGGCCGTTCCACGTAGAGTAGGTGCTCAGCTAAGGCTGGCTCGCAGAAGATAAGGGCGTGAAGTCTGCACTAGGCTATGAGCTCCCAGGGCACGTGCTGGGCTCCTGCATCTTTTACCCCTCCCGCACCAGCTCCCTGGGGCTCTGACCAGCTAGCCATTCCACAGGTATTTACCAAGCACCTGCTAGCTGCCAGAAACTGCACTAGCTAAGCTGAGAATTCAGCAGTGAGCCAGATCCCTGGTTCTAGAAGAAGAGGAGACAGCCAATAAGGAAACAAAAGAATAAATCCGATGACCACAGGCTGCGGCAGGCTCTCTGAAGGAAATAAACAGAGCTCTGTAATGAATAAGGGGCATGTGTATGCTCAGACCCGAAGGCTGCTAGGGAAGGAGTAAATAAGTTGCCCCTCAGCCTTCTCTTCCTATCTGATAACCCCACTACCTTAACTTTTCCTTCAGTAAAATATTCAGAGGGGTACAAGATGATATGGTATGGGTTTTCCTGGTCAGTGGGTTTATAGCCCACTAACACATCTGATCCTTAACGAATCACCGTCTCTCTAAGGGTTGTGTATGCCACCTACACTAAGAGGCGGCGGCCCCGGGGTCCCCATGGAGGGCAAGGGAGCAGGTGCCCAGCTGCACGGTGCTCTGTCCCGACACCAGCTGCTTGAGCCCACGGTGGTTTGTTTTGCAGGTGAGCCGGCCCCATCCCAGCGACCACCCTCTCCTGATCCTCTTCGTGGTGGGCGGGGTGACAGTCTCGGAAGCCAAGATGATCAAAGACCTCGTGCCGTCCCTGAAGCCAGGAACCCAGGTACTCAGCCTGTGTGAAGGGTGAAGGAGGGTCCTGACACACAAGTGGGGGGGTGGCTGGGGACCCTCCATTCGGCTTGCCAGCGCCTCTCCCGGTCTCCATCCCGCCTTCCTTCTCCCACCCACTCCTGCCCTGTCCCATTCCCCCTCCAGCTGCTCCCGGGCCAGCTGTCCTCTTGTTGGGGATGCAGGGAGGAGAGCTGTTCCTTACAGTCCTTGCCTGCCTCTGGGCTTCAAGGGCTAAGCTGCTCTTGTCCCAGTTCCTGAAGGGCATATATTCTCTTGTGTCCGGTCAGCTCTTAGCTACTCAAGAGTTTTCCGGGCTCTCCAGGCTCCAGATAACTGAGGGTGACTCCCAGGGACCATGCCCCCACCGTGGCAGTTCGAGGGCTGCAGGAATTTGGGAAGGCACGTCGTCAGGACAATGACAGACTAGTATCTCTCTCCTTTGTCGCCTCCTGCCAGCGCCCGTTCATTCCCTTTGGAAGGGGCCCGGTGGTCGAGAACACAGACCTCTCGACTGTGTGGGTCTGTCTTTGAACCCTACTTCTGTCATTTACTACCCCGCCGTTCCGGGAGAGCAAAGCCTTCAGTTTTCTCAGGGAACGGGGCTAGGGTGGCTGTGAGTTCTAGATCAGAAAAGGGGAGAGAATGTACTTCTAGCACCCGGCCTGCCCCATAGCTCTCCATACATGGTGGCCACCCTTAGTGTCGGCCGTATCTGGGCGGTCAGCGCCCTGCTCTGCCAGAGGGTTTTAGCTGCTGGCATGAGGCAGCAGGAGCCCAAGGGGAGCAGGGACTTCGGAGAAGGAGAGCCCCTGTCTCGTCAAGTTCTAATCCGGGTGGGGACGCAGAGCCTGTAACGCGGTAAGACCTGAAGTCCTTGCCTGAGCAGGCTCCCAAAACAGGCCATTGGACAGGGACATGGGAGCAGGCGGTTGACATGGAGATGAACCGAAGAAGCAGAAGTGAGGGAACCTGAGAAGACAGACAGGAGAGAGAGAAAAGTCGGAAAAGAGTGCCTTGTTGCAGGCAGCCGAGGCTCTGTGCTCTGGGGGCCTGAGGAGCCCGGACGACATGCCTCAGAATTGTCCTGCTGGGAGACAGGGTGGGGGGCCTGACACATCTTCCCATGGACTCTCACCCCGCGCCCCCACTGGAGGCTTGCCTCTGGGGCTTATCTCCGGCTTCTGCAGACCGCTGAGCGAGTTTCCATGGTGTGGAGAAAGCAAAAGGAGGCAGCTGCAGGGCCTTGGGTGGAACGCAGGCTCACGCGGGGAGACCGTGCCCTGGAGCTGCACAGCGAGCAGAGGGATTCCAGCCCAGGCCTGGGGTGGGGGGCGCTGGTGCTTTGGCTCCCACCTCTACTCGCAACTGTGCGTGTCCCCGCTCCGCCAGCCCAGGGGGCCTCTGTCGCCTCCTCGGGGAAGTTCGGCCTGTTTCTGGCCTTCCACCTCTCTGCTGGCATCCAAACTCTGCACTTGGCTGTGCGACCCTAGACTGCCCGCCCACTGCCTCTGTTTGCTGCCCGCTCTCCTCAAGCAGACACGGAGTCCATAAGGACAAAGGCTGGGGCTCCCCTGGCCTGAGCACGTGGCAGGAGCTCTGTGAGCCTGGTCTGCTGGCTTGATTAGCTAGTCTGGCCTGGCGCGGCAGAGAAGGCCTGGGTCCTGGTGGTCTCCAGAATCCCAGCCGAGGAATGGACGTGAGTGTCTAGGCAGCTGCTGTGAGCTCTTGGACAGGAGAATGACCAGTCATTGGCTGTGACCATTTCTGCTCTTACTACCACCTGTCATGGCCATAGCTGGTGAAATTTCTGACAGTGGTAAATTCTGCCTCCTCTAACACCCTCTCAGCAGTGTCGAGGATCTGTTCAGTGGGCAGTCGCCTTTTTGAGCAAGACAGTTTTTTTTAATCAGAAAGCACAGTTCTCGCTGCCCCTAACAAGGTGAACCAAATTCTTAGCTCTCTGGAACAGTGCTGCATTGTGCCACCCCGACAGACATGTTAATCCCCACTCTGAAACAACAAACTGCAGACATTTCAAAGCTGCGTGACCGGAGTTTGACAACACAGACCTGGGATCTGCAGCGGCTTTGCTACAACCCGACCCTGTGCTCGGTCATCTGCAGAGGGAGCTGCTCAGAGAATTTGGGGGCTTAAGGAGCAGCCATAACTGCTATGTGTCCATGGTGCAGAAAGTTCTCCCGAAGAGCGAACGGGCCCCTGGAAGACCCCAAAGGCAGCAGGGAAGAACAGTGGAGGAGTTATTGACCATAGTGCCCTTCATCTCCAAGCTTCTGAAAGGAGGTGGATTCCCCGGATGTTGGTGGAGTGGCACCTGCGGAGGCCGAGCTCCCTTTCTCAGGCCTCAGCAGACACACTGCCCGGGGTCTGCAGCTGCCTGTGCGCAAACCCGGGACGGGAGCAGCTGCTGCTCTTGCCCCGGGCAGCGGGCCGCAGGCCTTGCTGCTCTCGTGGGCCACGAAATGGCACGCGTACCGGTTCCCTGACTGGCTGAGACTGCCACATGTGTTGGAGGCCACAGGGGGACTAACTGAAAGGCAGAGGTTCTGACTGTGTACCCAGCAAACCCTCAACCAAGAAGCGGACTCCGACGAGACGGCTGATGTGACCGGCGGCAGTACGGGGACTAACCCTTGCATTCTGTCTTCGCTAGCAGCCCTCCTCGGGGACTTCTCCCCAAGTGAGGAGGCCTCGCGCCTCCCCCGGCAGCCTCCCTGAGCCTGGGAGGGCCCTACTCTTACCACTGTCTCCCCTAGAAGGGTCCAGATCTGCCTCCTTGGAGCCTCGCTCATTAGTGCTGTTCCAGCTGCTGGGCCCCACAGAATTTATGGGCAAACCAGGCTCGTCCCTCTCCTGCGTGTTCTCCTGGGTCTGCTCCTCTCCAAACCGAGTCATTCCCGTGACGTCAGTCCCGTGACATGTGTCTGAGAGTGACGGGGGTGGTGGCTCTCCTCAGCCCCACTCTGTCTCTCCGTCTGGCGCTCAGCTGGAACGGAGAGCCACAGCTCGGGGCGGACTGGCCAGTGCAGAGGCAGCCCCCTCCTCCTCATCCCCACCGCGGCCCACAAGGCCCAGCACACCGTCTGGGACGGGTTCTTTTGGCTCAGTTTTTGCTGCTCTAGAAGAGTCGACATTGACTGAGTCTACAGCCTTTTTTCTCCAAGTTCCGTGGTCCTGCCAACAAGACTTATGCATCCTGGGAGGCTCCCACTAGCCCTCATGCTTGCCCTCACCCCAGCCAGGGAGGAATCTTCCATTTTGACTCAGGAAGGAGCACAGGGGTCGGCAGTGGTGGCGGGGACCCGCAGGTCACGAGGGCAGGAGAGGGGCCTGGGGCACAGGAGCTACATGGCCTCTACTGCCTCACAAGAGTCAACTGCTGCCTTCGGGTCTTTTCTGCTTGCTTGCTCCCCTCCACCCTCAGGACTTTGGGCTTTTTTTACTCTTTTATTCCCAGCCCTTCGGGACGCCTGGGTGGTGCAGTTGGTTAAGCAGTTAAGGTGGTTAAGTGGTTGATCTCAGGGTTGTGAGATCGAGCCCTGCGCCGGGCTCTGTGCAGAGCACGGAGTCTGCAAAGACTCTCTCCCTCTCCCTCTGCCCTTCCCCCACGTCTCTAAAAATAAATTTAAAAAAAAGACCCGCCCAGCCCTTCAAGTAGGGTCAGGATTGCTGGGTGTCATAAATGTTCATTGAATGTTGAATACTGAACACTAGGAACTTTACTTATATTATGGTAGCATAAGATAAAAGTAGCTCTTTTGGAGAATCCCCCAACCTGTTGATTCATTCCTGAGATTATGGGCAACGAAAACCAGCCTGACTTGTGTATCAGTTCCTATTAATCCACATCTTCTCTGTATCCACATGGGTGCTTTTGGGACCCAAGTACAGGAGCCTGCAATCATTTCTACTATAATTGGATTCGTTGATTATTCAGTAAATGTTTGTTGAATATCCGCTGTATGCCAAGCACTGTTCTTGTGCTAAGGATAGAGTAGTGAGCAAGCCAGACTCGTGCCTGCTTTCGTGGAGCTTACATTCTAATCGTGAATGACTGACGTTAGGCATGAAAACTACAGCCAGAGAGAAGTGTGCCAGGAACACAGACAGCACTATGGTGGCAATAAGTGGAGGAGACATCCCTTCAGATGGCACGGGCTGCTCACAGACGAGAAGAATTGGAAAAGCATTCAGGGACCAGCTCTTGAAAGGCAAATCAGAGAACCCATTTAAGGCCCATCCAGAAATGAATTCTCTTCCACGGAGAGTGACAAGGGTAGCATGAAACATGGAATCCAGAAACCACCTCCACACCCGCTAGTCTCATAGGACTGTTGTCATACTCTAAAACGGGCGTGTTCCTCCACTCTCTGCCCATGGTTGTTGGCGAATGTGCCCATGAGAAAAAGTGGGCAGCTGGACAAGGCCCTTTGTCCCGACTACAAGAAAAGGGATCGAAGAGGCAGCTCCCCCCACCCCACCCCAAACAGCCCCAACCATGAGGCAGGAAGCTTTGTAGGCTTCCCCTCGCTCTGGAGGGTGTGTGCCTGGCACTAGCCCCTGTCTCACTTGCTGCCTGTAGTGGGGCCCCATGCCCAGATGGCTCTGCAGGCTCAACTCTGTGGCTGGATGGGGGCCAAGCGGCCTGCAGAAGCCTGAGATTGTGGGAGGAAAATAGCAGGGAGGGACCCTCCCAGAGAACACAGGGAAAGGCCAGCTCAGGAAACAGAGGAAGGCCATGTGGGCAAGTTGGCCCGGACATCCACCACTTTTCATAGGCGGGTTCATGTTCCCACCCACACTTTCTAGCAGTTCTGCGTTTCTGGAGCTGAATATTTAGTGAGAATGTGATAGAAAAAAAAAGTAGACCAAGAAATATGCTCGTACACACACAGTTTTGCATAACTTTAAGGGTTCAGGATACTTAAATCCTGGCTCCAGGTTACTCTAAAATTGACTGAAAGGCCCAAGGAGAGGAGTCCAGTGACTTCCTTTTTTTCTCTTTTCAGTCTAGATTTATTTTATTCTTTTTTTTTAGATGTACTTATTTATTTGAGAGAGAAAGAGAGAATGAGCAGGGGAGGGGCAGAGGGAGAGGCAGAGAATCTCCAGCAGACTCTACGCTGTGCGTGGAGCTCCATGCAGGGCTCGATCTCACGACCGTGAGATCATGACCTGAGCTGAAACTGAGAGTCGGATGTTTAATGCACTGAGCAACCCAGGTGCCCCTAGATTTATTTTATTCTGAAGTTTCTTACTCTGAGGAAAACATCAAGGGGGTTTTAAATTTATCTTTTTGCCTGAGTTAGCTTAGAGCCTTATAATCTGAACTAGAAACTCTAGAGAAAATACAGATCAGAGTATTGGATGGCAGCCCATGTGTTCCGAGTATTCTCGTTTGCTCTGTCCTTCACTCCTGTGTCAGGACAGGGTGAGGTTTCATTCTTCTTTCTCCTGGTGACTTCTTATTAAACAACCCCCAGAGGGACAAAGGTGAGGAAGTGATCTGAAATGTCCCACTTATGGTTCTTTGGGAGACCCTGGTAGCACCGTCCACCGACCTGAGGCGATGTGAAAGCAAGTCAGACAGTTCACAGCGAGCTTCCCAGTCCCTGTAATCCATCCACGATCCCACTGGCCTGCAGTACAAACCTTCCACGTTTAACACACACGTATGAGTGTGTGTGTACATATTCGGGGCACAGCCTCGAATAGATGTGTTCCCGAACCCGGTCACCAAGTGGGGGAATATGCATGTCGATACCTCTGAATAGCTACTTTCACTGGGAAGAATCTTGCAAGTTTAATAGAAAAAAGGAGAAAAACCATTTTTGTCCCCTGCTCCTTTCAGTTCACAATGTTAGAAATCAGATGGATCTGGAATCTAAATCCTGGACTGGCCTGCTTCCTCTGCGTTCGGCAGAAATAGAACAGCAAGATGCTGGCACCTACAAATTATAGCGATGGCCTGTAGAGGCCGGACGTGGGAAGAAGGCAAGAGGGCTGGGCCGCTGTCCGAGCCTGACCTGCTCCTGCAGGAGCCCTGGGACGGCTGACAGCAGATGCGGAGCCGTCCCTCGTCCTGCTGGCGCGCAGGGCCAGCCCCAAGCCCCCAGGCCGCTTCCAGGCCTGTTCAGAGGCTCTGGGGAACCCTGGGGAGCGGGGTGTCCTCCACCCCTGGCTCACAGATGGAAGTCTTCATCAGTGCCCTCGACTGCCTGGACGGAGACCAGTTCCCTAAGAGGAGTTCTCCCGTGCTGGATTTGCCTACTAGCACACACTTGATGGCTATTCATAAAATCATCATTTTATATCTAACAGGCCAATCTCAGACTCTTTTAAACATTTTCTTTCTCATTTTTGACCACCTTTTTGTCCTCCACTTGGCAAATTTTTTAGAGTTTTTAGAACTATATTAGTCAAATAATGCAGAAATGCCTTAGTTGAATGGGCTAAAAACCTCTAAAAATGCTCAGGTGAGTCTGAAGACCAAAAGACGCCTAAGGTGTGAAAATGCTCAAGGACCCTCAAGTCGCACAGTGTAAATGAAGTGTTAGCCCTGCAGTCCTGCTCATGCTTCCCAGCAGGAAATTTAGACAAATCTTTGAACTGATTTGAAAAAATTTTCCCGAAGCTATTTGAGCCATCTTTTATTAGAGCCTCCCGGTGTGAAAAACTTCCTGCTG
>NW_024426996.1:42075334-42083009 GCF_017311325.1 Ursus maritimus
TTGCTAAACTCACTGCCTTCTTTCTTGTCTGACCATTTTTGTTCACTCTTTCATCATTCACTGACTCACGATATCAAGGATCTGCTGTATTTCAGGCACTGTGCTTAGAAACAGCGGACGGACTCAGGGAAGGCAACAAGGAATATAGTGTGATACCAACAGCCATGGGAACACACTCCAACTTTGCGAGGGGTGCGCTTGGAAGGCTTCCTGGAGGTGGTGATGCCCGAGCAGATTGTTGAAGGTCTTCAGGCAAAGAGTAGGGGAACTCATGTTCCGGGTAAAGAAGCATCCCCAAAGTGAAAATGCAAATAGTTTAGAGGGGCCAGAGTGTGCAACTGCTGGTGAAGGGGGTGTGGTGGCAAGGGGGGGTGGGTGTGGAGTGCTGAGCAGCCATTGGATTCTGAAGTCCTAGAATGCTCTCTCAGGAGGGTTGGGTTTATTAAAGGGCGGGGAGGAGACAGTCAGGATTTTAACCAAGGAGTGATACAGTCAGATTTCCACTTGGGGCAGAGGCTCTGGTGACCCTAGCCCCCCTGCGCTGGCTGCGGGACTGCCGTGAGCTGGGCAGAGGGAGCGCAGCAGAGGGTGAAAACAGTCGGGACGGGGATGATAACGAAGCCAGTAATACAAGTACCATTGGCAGCCCCTCAAAAGCCTATCAGCTGTGCTCAGTATTTTATTTACATGTTCATGTGTGAGCGTCATAAGAGTCATGCCAGGTGGAGATCCTTATTCCCACTTTCCAGATGAGGAAAGTGAAGCCCAGCTGGGGTCCAGCTCGGATCAGACACTCCTGAGTCTGTGTTCTTACCCACTGCACCATCGGGCAAAAGTCCTTGGTCTCCGCTTTCTCGCCTCTTCAGAGACCCCCTAGCTCCCTCCACACACTGCCCTGGTTCCCCATCTGCTGCTTCTCAGCCCTCCACGCATGCCCCAGGCACCCTCCGGTTCAGCCCTCCTGCTAAATACCTGCCTGTTTAGACGGGACGGGCCTGGTCTTTGGTTCCAGTTCAGTGGAGGTCATGGAACTCACTGTCTCTGTCGGCCGTGGCGGGAAGCCCAGCACACAATCTGAGGGATGGATTCTTTTGGCTCAGTTTTCCCTGTTCTAGAAGTGTTGACATCAACTGAGTCTACAGCCTTTTCTTTCCAAGTTCCTCAGTCCTGCCAACAAAACTTACACATCCTGGAGGCTCCCACTAGCCCTCATGCTTGCCCTCACCTCAGCCAGGGAGGAATCTGCCATTTTGACTCAGGAAGGAGCACAAGGGCCGGCAGTGGTGGCGGGGACCCGCAGGTCACGAGGGCAGGAGAGGGGCCTGGGGCACGGGAGCTACATGGTCTCTACTGCCTCACAAGAGTCAACTGCTAGAAAGTATGTGAAGGATTTCTGTTCCTATGCACGCATTTTAAAAAATATCTGAATAAGGGTTTCTTACCTTGTGGTCTATGATTCCTAGTTGAACACAAACCTCATCTAAAACTATATTCAGAATCTTGTGTGTGTGAACAGACATACATTTTTCTAGAGAGTTCTTAGCTTTTATAACATTCAAAAGGAGACCTGTGACCCCATCACAAAACCGCAATAAAATAGCAGCTCACGATGGCTGAGCGCCTCCTGTGCTCTACGCACCTGACTTTATGTAGTGCTTGCCACAAGGCTGCCAGCCCGGGGCTGTCGTGCTCCTTCTGGGACACGCAGAATAAGGCTCCAAGGGGAGTGGCTTGCCCTGGGGCCCGTAGCCAGTCTGCAGTGGAGCTGGGCTCTGCAGGGCTCCCAACAGTGTGCTGGTCTGGGTGCCAACATTCTTAGTCAACCGTTAGGCTTGGCGTGGGAGACCCTCTCCAGAGCCATGTGTTCAAACGATGTCTATGCAGTGTGTGCAGATGATAAGGGGATGCTAATATTCACTTGCTGCCCTCAAACTCTCATCCCCTGGCATTCAAGGACCACTGTGAGCACAGATTGTAGTATTTCTTTTTCTGCCAAAAATATAACTTGGCTGACATTAGCCATATGTTGTTTAAGATCGTTCTCTTTTGAGAAAAAGTAAAATAGCTGCTTGCGAGGGCTAATTTTTACTTGAGACAGAAAACTTTTTAATAACCCCAACTTCTTTAACAAGAAGAAGGAGGAGGAGGAGAAAATTATAAAATTGCTTTCTTCTCTCCGTCCTCCTTCGACTTCGGCCCCATCTGCCTTTCCTCCACGTTGGAGTGTGGACTCTTGTTTCTGACCTGGGAGCTGAGAGGTGGTTACATCATTGGCTTGGGTACACCTGGAACCATGTGGCCGGGGCGGGAGCAGTGGGGGGAGTTGCAGAAGGAGGAGACGGTGAAGTGTGCAGTGTCAACATGCACGTTCCCGAGCAGTATGGCCAGGGGAAGCCCGGTCCTGCTGCCTGCCTTGCGGTCGCCCCTGCCGGGCTCTGGGCTGTGGAATTCTGGCTCTAGGACCTCCTTCTCCATTCCCAGAGTCAGCTTCTCACCTAGCTTCTGTGCAAAACCTCACCAGCCCTTAGCCCTTACCCAGCACATCACAGACCCAGCCCAGACCCAGGGAACAAATTGTTCTGGTGCTACAAAGAGAAATCTAACCCAGAGGAAAGGTTCAGACTGAAGGAAGCAGGAAGGGTCACCACAGCAACAGGCCAGAGAGGCCCAAAGTTCTCCGTGGACTAGGGGAATAAAGCAGCCTTGCCCAGGCCCCTTGACATGACTGAAGTGACCAGATAGGCACTTGGATGCTGGAGTCAGCCTGCCTGGGTTGGAATCCTAACTCAGCTATCTCCTGTGTGTCCCTGGACACATTATTTAACCTTTCTGTACTTTATTTTCCTTATCTACAAAATAGGAATAATAAATATACCCATTTCATAAGGTTGTGATGAAGATTACATGGATTTTTAAGTAAGATCATCGTCAACGCCTGGCACATCATAGGAGCCAATAAATGTTAGCCAATACCATCCTTACCCCATCATCGTTACAGGTTGAATTGTACCCCTTCCCAAAAGATGCTAAAATCTGAATCCCTAGTACCTGTGAATGTGACCCTATTGGAAATAGGTCCTTGCAGATGATCACATTAAGATGAGGTCATTAGGGTGAGCTCTAATCTGATATGACTGTGTCCTTATAAAAAGGGGAAATTTGGACAGAGAGACAGACATGCATCAATGGAAGACAGTGTGAGGACACAAGGAAACTGAGAGGAAAGCGTAGAACTGATTTTCCCTCACAACCCTGCCGACACCTTGATCTTGGACTTGTGGCACTCAGAACTAGAAGACAATAAATTTCTGTTATTTAAACCGCCCAGTTCTGGGTACTAGGAAATTAACACAGTCATCCTTATCATTACCCACGATGCCATCCGCCTCTTGGGTGTGACTTCTCATGCTCCCCGAAGGAGCAAAGGCTCCCTGGCGAAGAGGGTGAGGTCAAATTACTGGATCCCAAAGCTACAGTATGATGGGATTCAGTTTAGCAGCCAGGCGGTGGCTGGGCGCGGCCATTCTCAGTGCCAACTGGTTAACGGTTCAGGAGTTCAATGAGCCCCGCTGTCCCACAGGCCATCCCTCCCCGCCTGTGCACCCCTCCTTCCACCCAGGACCCTTAGCATCTGGTGGCATTCAAGCTGCCACCTTCTGCCTTTTCTCGCCAGTGCCCCACTCTGTGCCTTCCCCCAGAGAAACACAGTGCATATTATTTCTTGTCCTCCGACAACCTGGGATCGGCTTCCCTAATTGTCGGCGGTGTGTTTATCCCCTCCTGCTGGTAGGTCATCGTGCTGTCCACGCGACTCCTGAAGCCACTTAACATTCCTGAGCTGTTATTTGCCACTGACCGACTGCATCCAGACCTTGGCTTCTGAGCGGCTGCTAAGAAGAGACCTGCCCGAGGTGGAAATACGCATCCTGTTGCCTGCCACCCTTCAAGATACGCCTCCAAACCCAGTGTCCTCTTGCTCATTGTGGGGAGGACGGAATTCCGCCCCAAAGGTCTTGGCAACCATGTAGTGAAGTCCTTTGCTTGGATTGCCCACGATTCTTAAAAAAAAAAAAAAAAAAAAAAAAAAAAAAAAAAAAAAAATTCATTTTTCTGAAGGTATCAAACTTTCTTTCAGCTGGCTCCATTCGACATAATTTTCATTTCTCCTTAACCCTCTGTTTGTGATCTTCCCAATTCCAACCTCAAGCTCATGAATTCTACATAAACGCCTGTTGGCAAGTGTTGGCAGATTACAAGCTATCTGATCTACAGTTGCTCAAGAAATTAGACATGCTTTAGAATTATGAGTGTGAAGAAAGTTTGGTTTTCCTTAAGATTATGTAACTGGGGAGGGAACATTGCAAATTGGATCTGAGAGTTTGCTGAAAAGGCAAGGAAGGAAAGGGTTAGCAGTTAGGGCCGTGCTGGTAGCCCGCCTACCTCGTAACTCGTCCTGTCATTACAAAGGGTGGCATTGTCCCCTCGAGCTCACCAGGCAGGGCCCCCAGTCTACTTGCAACAGTAGTGGGAGAGAGGTTGATTGGAGGGCTGTCTCTGCCCATAAAAGCTTTCCTCCCCTCCCAAAGGAAGGCCTTGTAAAGGTGTCTGGTCCAGGGAGTCTAGATGGGAACCCCAAGTCCTGGGACTTTTATGAGTTAGCATTTCTATTGAAATAAAAAGCCCTCTTTTCAGTTTGTCTCACTTTTTCTTCTGGTTATAGCAGAAAAACCTAGACCCAACTAGTGAAATCATTTAAGAACTCTGGCAAAAATGAAGTGCTTGGAACCCACACATTTATAGGTATATGGTTTGTGGAAATTTCTAGCATCTCTAAAAGATGTGTGTAATGAAGAAAGCAAGCTGAAAAACAGTTCTAGAGTGGATTAAACAGGTGGGGAAGTAAAATGTAAATCAAAACAGTCCTGTGTCTTGGATTTTAGTTCCCTATAATATAATGTTATTTTATGAAAAAACCGTGAAGCTGGAAATCATTCTGAGACACAATCAAAGCAGGTTTTATAGACACCAATGTTCCTTTTTTTTTTGGGGGTCCGAGTATGTTTTCCACCTAACACCAGGGGAGCTGACACTGGAGAGCCCACGTGCTACTTTCATTCCCCTGATCTGGAAGTTCGAATCTGAGTAAGGGAAGAAATGGTGATAGCCCAAAAGAAATGCTAATTAAAGCAGAGATCACCTTTTCTAAAATTAAAAATAATAATAATAATAATAACCCATTACTTGTGTGAAAGTGCATTCATTCATTTCCACATAATGAGTGGCACGTTCCGGGCACGGTGCTAGGTTCTGGCCACGCTGGTGAGGGAGCCGGATGCGGCCCTGACTCTGGCTCCCTCCCTGACTGAGTAGCTGGGGCTTCTTCCGGTGCTCTGGCCCTGTGTGACTGTCTGCTCAAGGTAAAGTCTTATGCATAGGAAACTCTCTGGAAATGTAAAAACCAAACTGCTAACAAGTAGTGACCTCTGGGAAGGAGTGTAGGTGGGAGGGCTCAGAGAAGGGGGAGTCTTGCTCTCGAGAGACTTCTGTGTTGTTTGAATTTTCTCCGCGGCAAACCTGTACTTGTGTATTACTTTTGTGGCTTTATGTATTTTTACAAGTTAATTTTTTTCTTTTAAAAAAGAATACTCCAAAGCTTCTAATCTGGAATTACACAAGAAGTCCCTGCTTGTAAATGCTGTCATCTAGCAGTTACTGGGCCCCCAAAGGCGGTCTCTGTGTGGTGGGGGGAAAGTCACAAGTTAGGCTTATAATCATCTTTCTTCCATCTCCGTGGTCGCTGGCAGGAGGAGCTGAGCTAGGCAGACAATCAGGGAGCAGAAGGCTTTGGACAAAAGAAAAGGTTCACAATGACTGGAGTTCGTTTTGAAGTAGAGGTAGGAGACACAGGACAGAGCACTGCTCCTTGAATTAAAAGCAGGAGCATAATGGAAACTTGGTATAAATCCTACAAAGGGCCTTCCTGAGATAAGGAAAAAGAAGGGACTCGGGAAGTGGCATGTTGGCCCCCTGATGGGGCCTCCCAAACCCTCCGTGCTGTTGTCTCCTTCTTGTGCTCACTGCCCAGGAGCCGGAGAGGATGAGGGAGAAACCGATCACGCTCTTGACCTCCTGTGAAGGTGTGAACGGCGCTCCAGACGGCAGCGTGGGTCTCATCAGGCCTCAGTGCCTCCATCTGGAAACCTCATGCGAGACGTTGCTGCAGGGGGCCGCCATCCCTAACACAGCGGCTAGCGTGTGACGCCAAGGGCTGTGGCTTTTGATGAGCCAGGGTGCCACGCAGGTCACCCTCCAAAACAATCAAGCCTCAACTGGAGAATAATGCCAAATGAAGAGAAAATTCAGAGGCATTCCTGGGGTCCACAAGGAGAGGAGAAGATAGGGGAGGGGAAACACCTCGGTCCCACAGACTTCCAAGGCAGCACAGCCCAGACGCCCACGGTAGGGCCCGGAGCCCGAGCCAGTGGCCTGGGATCCAGCCCCAGCTCTTCCACCCAGCAGCTCCCTTCTTCCGGGCTTGGTGGGCTGCGAAGTTGGACAATCACAGGGCCTACCTCATCGGGCTGCTGTGAGAGTGAAAATGATAAATCCACGTAAAGTCCTTCGAACACGGCACAGGGCAAGCTGGCCAAGGGAGTATAGGAATCACCTTTCTCGGTGGTAACTGTCTGATGATTGCTCACGCAGGGCCTTGTGTCTATGAAACATTTCGCCGCCACTAATGCTGACCACGAAGCAGTTTGTGTGGATTCTGAGATGGGCCTCCTGAGACTGACACCTGTTTCCACCACAGGCCAGTTCTGAAGGGAGTCTGGCTACCTGCAGGTGGCTTGAAAGGCCGAGGGACTGAGTGCTCGTGCTGGTTTCATCTCTCGGGCCTGGCTCTGGGTGTTTACCACCTGAACTCTGGCCGGCCCGAGAGCCGAAACAGGCACACGCACATGCCAGCCCTGTGCCAAGGCCCTCACAGGCCACTCTCTATGAACACGGTCGATAGAGGTGTAAATACTGTGCGGTTGACTTCTGCCTTTGTAAACCCTCCTCCCGGAGCCCGCATCCGGGCAAACAGAGCGGGCACAGCAAAGTGGTTGGAGGTGCTCCGGAGCTGCGTGGGCCAAGGGTTGTCCCCGGAGGGCCAGGGCAATGGAACTGGCTGTTTACACCAGGGCCCCGACCAATACGATGTTATCCCAACAACAAAGAATTCCATCAAGCTCCCCTCAAGACCACTATTATTTATTTTACTCTGGTTACCAGAAACAGTCTCAATAACAAATAAGCCAGTATTATGAATGTTGTCCGCCATCCCTGCTAAGAAACATTAAGAGACTCCATCTGTCTTTTAAGGGGATTTTAAAAGACAAAACCAGATGATGGAGGGTATTTGAGAAGGGAGGTGGGGTGGCTGGGATCTTGCCACAATCAGTAATAACCCTAATCCTGTTCTCTTCGCACCAAATTAGTAAAGTAATGAGGATAGTGAGAACTTTCTGGAAACTTCTCTTTTTAGACTCTAAAGGGAGTGCAGAAAACATCAGTGTTCCTGATGTATTCATTGTCATAAATAAAGCCCTATAATTCCTTCTGGGCCATCCCCTGAGGGCCCTGTGTTGACTTACAGGCAGAGACTCTGCAGGGCAGCCCCCATGCCCCCCCC
>NW_024426996.1:42083019-42119493 GCF_017311325.1 Ursus maritimus
CCCCCCCCCCCCCCCCCCCCCCCCCCCCCCGCAGAGGCAGGACCCGGAGTTACCCAACTGCTCATCTGTGAGGGATTTGTCCCCAAGCTTGCTCGGAAAACACACTTGTTTTCTCCCTCTTGGGGTGTAAAGCGAATGTTGAAATCTCCTGTGTCTCCAGAACAAGGGGCACACTGTGAACACGCCCAGCTTCCAAGCGGCCTGGGGCTAGCAGGAGCCCAGCGGGAAGGCTCCCCCACCCCTGCACACCACACAGCCGGGCAGGCTGCAGAGCACTGCGAATGGTTTTGATTTGCAGCTGGGAGGAAACTGGAAAGCCAGACACCAAGACAGAGTTGGATCCGCTTGTGAGGCCTATGGGTTGTGTGCTATGCGGGCCCCCGCCCTGCCTGCACCTTTATTACAGAGCTGGGACCGGAGGCCAGTGAGCGAGGCTGACGGCAACAGCAGATGTGGAGGCCAGGAGACCTGGGGCCAGGGAGGAGCCACAACCCCCGGATGCCACGGTGGGATGGAGGAAAGAGGGCCAGGGCGCGGAGGGCCAGGGCGCGGGGGGCCAGGGCCTGGGGGACCAGCGTCTGCAAGACAGAGAAGAGCACCCAGGGGCGCCTGGCTTGGAGGAGGGGAGCTGGGCCGCTGCGGCAGGCTGCCCAGGGACTAGGCTGTGGCTTCAGACAGGCCTGGGCGTGGGGGCAGGGGGACTAAATCCGTCTCTTAGGAGGCAGATCAGCTCCCTAATTCTTTGGAGCCTCCCTTCTCCCTGTCTGTAGAAGGGACTAAAAACGGACTGTGGGGTTGGTGTGGAGAACATCATTATTTCAAATACCCCGTACAGCCAGACAAGTTTCAATAAACAGAAACAGTCACTGTTCCTGTGTGGCCCTAAGCAGGTGATGTGATCCGAGCCTCAGTTTTCTCATCTTTCAAATGGGAGTGGTAGTATTACCTTCCTCATAGGATTCTTCAAAGATTAAAGGAGATCGTGCACAATCTGACACATTATAAATGTTCTGTAAATTCTAATTCCTTTCCTCTCTCCACCACCCCCCCCCTTCCTTCCCCTGGTGGTAAAGGAGGCGTGCCCCTACCTGGGCCAGAGAGGGCTGTTTCTCTGTACCCTATGGTTGCAGTTCAGAAATTTTAAAACAAACACACAGGGATTAAGCTATACTAATAATGAAAGAGTGAGCAAAGGTAATGAAACATGAAGCTAAATTCGTGAGAAGAAAATATGGTGGATTCCAGAACTATAAATATTTAAATTAGCCTGAGACTCTGGACAGAACTGGGACCTGGGGGGTTTCCAGCAGGGCCCCCCCCCCCACAGACACTTTATTCCACTGGCTGGATGAGAGCTCTGAGCCCCCTACCCACGTAAACTTCTGAGGCGAAGTAGGAGAGAGCAGGTCCAGCACAGTGGGAAAGTGAGGGGCAACCATGAAGTGCCAGGAGGTGAGGAAGTGAGGCTCACAAGGGAGAGGGGAGGCCTGCCCGGGGGTCTGCGGGCTTGGAGAGCAGATGGACCGGAGGGGAGCGAACGAGTGCGCCTTTACCAGTCATTAATGGAGGTAGAGCACGGCTCAGCACCTTTCCGAGATAAAGTCCCCAGGAAAACTCGGTGTCTTCTCTAATTCCAGAACATGGGTCGAAGACTACTGTTAAGCACATAAAATTTAACCTCATATACACTGGACATTGTTTATATAACCACACAGAATGAATAAAACTAAAAAGGAGCAGAAATTAGTTGGAGAAACTTGCTAGTGCCTTTGAACTGAGATGTTTTGAGACTCTCATGTGAATACCATTTCCCTCCCTGCCCCCAACACACACGCACGCACGCGAGCGTGCGCTTCTCAGAGGTTAGGTCAGGCGTAAGCGTAGAAAACTGCCCTCCATATAAGGAGGGTTTGGGACATCCCCAGGAGCCCTGTCAAGCGCAGGCAGGATATCTACCCTGTGGGAAAACAGACTTGGAGCGTGGCACCGTCCCACAGCAGCCATCAGTAGCCGGTCATCGGCCTGCTTCCCTGGTCCCGCGGCCCTGCGTGTGCAGCAAGCGGTACCCGTATACGAAACATTAGAAAGAAATAACAGTGTGGTCAGAAGACGTGGATTCCTGGGGCGCCTGGGTGGCGCAGTCGTTAAGGGTCTGCCTTCGGCTCAGGGCGTGATCCCGGCATTCCGGGATCGAGTCCCACATCGGGCTCCTCCGCTATGAGCCTGCTTCTTCCTCTCCCACTCCCCCTGCTTGTGTTCCCTCTCTCGCTGGCTGTCTGTCACATAAAAAAAAAAAAAAAAAAGAAGACGTGGATTCCTGTCCTTCGTGTGAACTTGAGGCCCTCACTCCAACTCAGAGTCTGTTTTCCTCACCTGTAAGCGGCAGGATTTCCTCCCCTGCCCTCCTCACAGGGTTATCCTGAGGACTAAAGGAGATCTCTCCGTGAAAGCCCTACTCTAAGGCGTCGTTGTTTGCCCGTGAAGACGGTGGCTCACGTGGCCTGCAGGGAAGGTCTCTCCTGGAAGCAGATGCGGGAGGCCTGGCACTTTGAACACACATTGGCGGCAGCAGCTACGTGGGAGGGGCCCGTGGACGGCCCCCGGTCACCAGCCCCCAGCTCTACATGAGAATGGAGCACACTTTTTGAAAGCAGCATACCCAAAGAAGAGGCGTGCCAAAGCCCCGTGTACAGAGAGAAGCAGCAATCTCGGACGGAAGCATATCTTCAAAGCTCAGCTGAGAGATGTCTTAACAGCAGAAAACACAGAGCCGGACATTTGTCTTGGCTTCACCTGGAGGATCCCGAAGGGAGTGGACAGGAGATGCACTATTCTTGAACGTAAAGGGGCGAATTACAATTCACAGCGCTCACAGGCGGGGGCCCTTGACAAGTGAGTTAGCTTGTCTGTGAGCCTGTCTCATCGGTAAAACGGGGCTAAGAGGCTGGACCTCGTCGGCTTGCTCCGAGACTTACCCCAGGAAGGCACCGCGCCTGACGCCAAGCGACCGAGAAGTACCAGACACCGAGCGACACTTGTGTGAAGGACAGAATGTGAACATTTCAATAAAGACCAAGTCAGGGGTCTGCTCTTTTAAAATGAGGTTTATTGTACATAAAATAAATTAATTACAGTTTAAGCCAAAGCATGAGTGGCTTTTTAAAGTGCATCTGTGTCGGGGATTTGGCGGGCGCCCCGGACCTGTTTGCTCGCTGTCAGACAGGGTTTTCGTATTGAAGCCACGACTCGGCCAGGCCGAGGAAACGACCCGACGTCATTGCTGTGAGCCATTTATACAAATCACACCAAAGTCAATGAACACATCTTTTTTTTGTGTACCTGATGCAACAGTGAAAAAAAAATTATAGTCTCACAATTATTCAAAGTCTGGGGCTGAAGAGTTTGAGTTCTCAGCCCTTTAACACATGCTCGACTAAGCGTCCTCGTCCTGGGTCAGGCCCCAGAAGCTTACAGATGTCCATCCAGCTACAGAACATCTGGCCCATAAACCCCACCCTCTATTGGGGGGTGGGGGGGAGTCCTTTCATCCCTGTTCCTTAAAGAAGAAATCTGGGTATCCTTCAGGTTAGAAAGGCATTCTGTCAGGACCAGTGTTCCGGAGACGCAAATCAGACGTGTAAGAGAAAAAGCAATTTTTCCTCTTGGGGGGAGAAAGGGGAAAAGAGAGAGAGAAAAAGGGGACAGCCTGTGGGTGCTTAATCTGTTCTTTCGTTCCCGCTGTCAACCACACCCACCGAGTTGCTGAAACTACTACCACTGACTGTCATTTACAAGGGAAGGAACAAAATCCCGAGCGGTTCTGCCGCCCTGCCCACTCCAGGGGAAAAGACGCCGAGTCCGGGTCACGCGTCCAGAGCGGCTCAGCCAGTGGGCCGGCTCTCCAGCCTCAGTTCTGTCCCCCTGCTCAGAACACGTCCTTCTCTGCAGCAGTTCCACAGGCCCTCCTGGCCCCTCGGCTCCGGCCCTTTCTGGAACCATGAACTCCTGCCAGCATTCAACGTTCCTGCCCGGGAAGAACCTCGGGCCCCCTTCCTGGGAAGACCAAACCCCCCGTGGGCGTCCCCGCTTCAGACGGAGGTGACCGTCCTCACTTTGGCCGACAGGGCTTGCTTGAACCTCCTCTTCAGGTCCTGCATGTTGGGGGACTTGGGCCTGGGGATGAGGGAGGTTCTCCGCTTCTCCGGCGTGCCGCTGGGCTGCTGTTTGTGGCTCACCTCCTTGCACAGCACGTGGAAGGCGTTGTAGACGTCGTTGTAGTTTTCGCTGACGGACACTTCGTAGAACGAGCAGCCCAGCATGCCGGCCAGCTGCAGTCCCAGCTGCGGGTCAACCTGCTTCACGTGCAGCAGGTCCGCTTTGTTGGCCACGACCACCACCGGCAGCCGGCTGCCCAGGTGCAGCTGCTGGACGTGCTGGTGGAGCTGGCCGATGAGTTCGTAGCTCTGGTAGTCGGTGACGGAGAACACGATCACCACGGCGTCGGCCCAGCGAATGCACCGGTTCAGCGGTTCGCCGCAGCTCAGGCCGTTCTCGCGGACCTGCCAGAGAAGGGGGATGAGGGTGAGGGGAGCACCGGGGGTGGGGGGGCGCAGGGAGCCCCTGGCTCGGCCGGACCGCGAGGTCCAAGGAGCCCTGGACGGTAACGCCAGGTTGCAGGCCATACACAAGCCAGCTCCCCACACGCTTCAGCTTTCTGGACAATATGTTGACCCAGCTGCACGGAGTTGGAATAAATAACAGTGCAGCTCACCACACTCAAGTGGAAAATTGACCTGCAGAGAACTCCACGCAGAGAGACTTTGTAGTTGCACAAAATGGGAAATTAACTGGCTAGACAGTAAGTCTGGGGAAGTAAAGATAGGAGCTGGAAGCATTTAAACCTGGATAACCGCCCAGTTCAAGAGGGAAAAAACACACACACACCAGCGGGGCTCTTTTGTCTATAGAGTAACTTTCCACGATATTAAAGTGAGCCCACGGATTTAACGACTATACCTAAATGTTTGATTTTCAATGCCAAATACACGAAGGTAAAAACTGATCTTTTTAACCATGGCAAGGCAACTGTGCTAACCCCACGTGTGTTTGGTTTGGTCTTTCCTGCCGGATAGAATCCTCCTAAAATGTCTGCCCCTCAGCCCAATCTCCCAAACAAAGCCAGGAAAGACTGACCAACAGCCAAAGACAACTGAAGTGACAAGTAACGTGTAATAGCCCAGTTTTGACTCCCCCCAAATTTCTCTCCTCTTCAGCCTAAGGTATTATTCTGAGAACAACTGAACAATTCCAAAGCCAAGTAGGCTCCCCTTGACTTAGTCACAAATCTCAGAGCTTCGTACCTGAACACCTGGCGTGTCTTGAACCTGTATAGCCAGGGTTTCACCTTCTATTTGCACTTGTCTGGTATAGAGATTACCTATAAAGGCAAAAAAAAAAAAAAAAAGAGAGAGAGAGAGAGCGAGAGAGAAATTATGTTTTTCCTTCTTATACAACTTTTAAAACATGGTGGGATTTTAAGTAAGAAAAAATATATAACCTGAACCAATACACACAAATAAACTATGGTTTATTCTATTTAATGAGCGTATTTCGGCTGTTTTCTTAAACAACTGCAATTCTAACCCCAGATTAGGGGATTTATTAAAACCAAGGCAAGGATTGCAAGTTTTTGGAAACTGACTTATCTCATTTTAAATGGCTCTCCCATATTTAGAGTATTTCCTTGAAGTAAATTTTCTTGTTCAGCATGTGTTTTAATTTAGTACTTCATTACTCTCTGACATCAGTTTAGTGATTCGGTGTAAAAAACTTGGTAGGCAACTATTGTTAGTAAATGCACAGCCAACATTATCAGTTGGAATAAAAATGTGACATAATGGTAGCCGAATCTACATCAAAGCAGAAGGCTGTCATGCCTTATCTTGGGATGGTTTATATAGCACATTTCAAATAATCCCCTTAGGTACTAAATATGGTCTGAGGATTTAAGCAATTTGCTAACAGAGCATAGGTAGAAAGCCCTTAAGCCTCCCCCGTGGCCATCTTTAATCACAGAGATTGAAATAGTGTCCTCTCATTTATTTGGGAGCTCCCCTCCTCAAATTCTACCATCTAGTTATTTTTTCTTTGTTAAGAAAAGAGAACTTTAGGTTTACAACGGCTCTCCTTTGGCCTTTGCTTTAAAAGGTCACCTCTGAAAGGCTGCCAACAGAGAGGCAGAGGGGTGGGGGGAGGAGCTGGCCATCTTTTTTTTTTTTTTTATGACTTTTGCAGGAGTGTTTTGAAGGGAGAGACTCTTGAATACAAAGGGTGCTTCCAACTGGGGTCCCTATAGTTAAAACATACCAAGGAGAATACTTTCAGGCACTTGATAAAATGATGAATGGGGCTTGGAATGGAATGAGGCCAGATGGCAGTTATGGGAGGGGGGAGCTGGGGAGGGGGCAAGTAAAATTGGAAGTGGCAGGATCCTGATACTCAGACTGTCACTGTGAAGCAGGCTACCCTGGAGACACTGAAAAATGGTTAAGAGCAGTACTGTGCAAGCTGAGGGCACTCCCCAAATGCGCCTCCTCACCTGCGTTTCTTTCATAGTCACCAATGAATCGTTTGGTGAGGAACCGGACCACCAGAGCTGCAGGTCAGAGAAGAGAAAGGAAAGAGAGTTAACTCTGGCATAAGAAGTTAAATTGGTGTCCACCCCACCCCCAGCCTGGGAAACCGCTCTCACAGAGGAAGCAAGCCGGGCGGCCACCAAGTGAAATTCCTAGCCTGCAGCTTCTTGACCCTTCTTCCAGACACAAGGGAGAGGGGGTAGAAGGCCTTGTGAATTATGGCTCTGTCCAGCTGGAAGGGTCATTTGGCCCACCCGCCTCCTGAGGCCGGCTGAGCCGCACCTAAACCTTCCAGGAGACAAAGGTCTTTCCTACCCTTAAAGACCTCCAGGAGGGGTTCCGTTCCCTAAGTTCCCCTTCGGGTCCAGGCACCGCCAGACAGGCTCAAGAACCCCAAAGTTCTAATCCCAGTTGCGCCGGCGGTGCCCGGAAGGAGGCCTGGCCATCCTGGATCCCAGTTTCCTTCATCTGTTGAAGAAGGGGGTTAAGGCGATGCTGGCTCAGGTCCTCGCGGAGGGGCACCAGATCAGTAGGAGGGGATGGGCGGTCAGCTGCCCTCCCATCCTCTCCCCCACGCCTCGCTCATACGCAACTCCCGGGGGGGGCAGTCGTCCAGCCCAGAACGAGCCGGTTCTCGCCCGAGCGCGAAGACTCACCGGTCTTGCCCACGCCACTGGCCCCCACCACGGCGATCTTGACCAGGCGGCGGCCCGCCGCCCCCAGGCAGCAGTCGGCGGCAGCCGCGGCGCTGCCCGGGGCGGGGTACTCGGCGATGGTGCACATGTTCTGAATGAGGCGCATCGCCGCTCCAGCCCGAGCTGCACCACGCGGGACGGGACCTGCGGGGCGGCACCACTCTCGTGCTGCGCGGGAGCGAGCTGGAGAACGCGGCCGGAGAGATCCGCGGTAAAAAGGCACGGGAGCGCGGCTGCGCGGTAACCTAAACTAGCTCAGGCTCGGGACTGGGACTGCAGCCGGGCTGCGCGCGCGCTGTTTTCTCCGGGGCTGGCCCCGCCCCTTCCCTCCCGCGACCAATCCCGAGGCGCCCCGCGAGAGGCTCCGCCCCCGGCGCCGCTAGGCGCGCGCCGCGCCCCTGGGGGCGCCCGGAGGCAGTGCGGGGCCCCGTGAAGCGCGGGGAAAGTGGGGCTGCCTGCCCGAGAGGGGCAACGTGAGAGCGCGAGCCGAAAGCGCAGCCAATGGCAGGCGAGGGTGCCGCCCGGGGTCCCGCTGCGGGGGCACGCGGCCGATGCTGTGGCCGCGGGGTTGGAGGCGGCTCGGGGTCCGGGAAGCGGGGCTCGGCCTCGGCCTCGGGGCGAGCGTGGCAGAGGCGGCGGCGGCCCTCCAAGAGCGGTCCCCGACCGTGGGCCTTCTGGGTCCCCATCCCGTGCGCCTGATCCCCGCGGCACCCTGACGGCTCGGCCTGCGCCCTGACTGCCCACGCCCACGCTCGGGGGACTTGCCGGCCACGGCCTCGAGGGTGTGAGCACCCAGGCTCGGGAGCGCGCGTCCCGCTGCCTGGCTTCATGCCCAGCTGCTTCATTTGGGATGTGATTGCACTGACTTGAGTGCGACCGATCATAGATTTGGCAGTCAGTTACAAAGACCCCATATCCCCTCCCCTGAGATGTGATAATTACCTTTGGGGCAAAATAATGTCACCCATGTTGTTCTAGACGCACTTACTCTGACTCCGGTACCCAGGGCAGCAGATCACTCAGCCTCTAGTGACTAGCTCACATGAACACACAGAAGGTCGGGTGGGTGTACTGCACACTCAGAGGCAAATCGCGAGGTAATTATAGAACAAGCTTTCTAGCGCCTCACACACAGTCACACCTCCTCCGAGAGCTGTGAACTGGAAAGAAAACAGTTACCCCAGCTGTCTCTGGATGCTGACTTGATTGGGAGTCAGAAACCGGAAAGGGTCCGCAACACTTAGTTTCTGGTTCTAAGGAATGGCAAGACTTAGTTACGTGACTTGATGCCAAGGAAGACATGGGCATGCACTTCACGAAATCCCAAGCTCCTGCCCCTTAGGTTCTCATTGGGGAAAGGCTTCAGCGGCAGGCCCCATCCAAGCAACATCCCGTAGCTGGAACTGACTGCAGAGTGTCACTGGACACTGGGGCTGACCAACTCCTCACTGCCCAACCACTCTCCTCCCCAACCTTCTAACCCTGTGGTCACCCACGTGTTCCAGAGGCTTTTATCCTGGGGGCGAATGGCAATCAATACTGTGGCTTTGTGTCCACATCCACATCAAACATGGATGTATGAAAAGGTAAAATAAACCAATTCCCTTATCTACGCGTGTCAGGCATCTAGTTTGGCTCCCCCTGATGCTCTGAACTTAACTGACTGGGTATCTGGCAGAATTTAGGAGGCTGACCCCGTTCAGACTCTGAGATGAACCCTCTTGCCTATCAGTTTAGGTATCCACAGGAACTAAAGGGGAAATAGAAGGGTAATCTCAAGCTTTGACACTTGGTAGCAAGTCTAGGTGGGGAAACATAACTAGCAAGACATACAAACAACCTTGGCAATAAGCATAATAAAAGGTTGACTTCTAGGAAGATCACAAGAATGAAATAAATTTAGCCATTTGAGTCAGAATAAAAAAAGAGCATTTCCAACATGCACCGTGTCTTTCTGCGTGGTTCAAATCAAACTTGAATTTTGTTGTTCTATAAAATCAAACTAAGCAAGACTGTAATTACAGGTAATCATGTTCTTTTTAACCCTCCCCCCCCAAACAAGCCTGTAATTCCATGATGCTTACATAGTAAAATAATTATGCGGTCTAAAGTTTTTAACTGCTTTTTACACACACACACACACACACACTCAGACTCAGACTCAGACATGACAAAGTTGTCAGGGGAATTTTGCCTGGAATCATTTTCATTTCTGGAGCTTGATTTTCATGACCATGAGCCTGTACTAAGCCTATGATTTTTCTGTCTGAAAAATCACACACAAAAGCTGAATTTGGTATTACTATTTTAGGTCTAAATGATCTGGCTGTGCTTTAAAGAACACAGAAAAGAAAGACACAAGAGAAAGTTGAAAAAAGAAAAGGGAGCTCTTTAAATTCAAAACACCTAGCAAATAGCCCACCTCCACCCCACCTGCTTTGGATGATAACACTGAGAGTTACCCCTTCTTGGAAATGCATACAATTAAAAAAAAGAAGAAGAAGAAGGGGAAGGGCAGGGGACTTGATATATACGGAAAGCTTGTTTTAGTCCAGGCTGCCGACTGGGGATTCAGCATACAAGAATCTCATTTTACCCTCGCCGCAGTCCTGTGAGGCAGATATGACCGTTCCTTGCAGCTGCAGTGATATATTGTGCTCAGTGAACCACCGCAGACCTTGGAGGCTCCCAGTTCCGTGGGCTGACTGTGCTCTGCTGGGTGGTTCTCGCCTGGGGCCTCTCATGTTGTAGTCAGACGGCAGCTTCAGCGGGAGTCATCGGAAGGCTCATCAGGGCTGGACATCCAAGATGGCTTCTTTGTCCACATGTCTGCCTTTCAGCTGGAAAGGCTGGGACAGCTGCGACTAGCCAGCATCTCTCTCACTCTCTGACTTCTCTCTGTGGTTTGCTCAGGCTCCCCCCGCAGCATGGCGGGCAGCTCCCCTTAGAGTGGGTATTCTAAGACAGGAAGCAGAAGCTGCCAACCTCTTAAGGCCTGTGTGTGGAAATGCACACAGCATGACTTCTGACGTCGGTCAGGCAATCACAGAGCCCCCCCAGAGGAACAGTCAAGGCTCAGAGACACAGATCCCACCCTGTGATGGGAATAGCATGAAAGAATTTGTGGCCATCTGTAATGCACCACACTTCCATTTCGTAAATGAGAAAACAAAGACTTAGGTTAAAAATTCCTCCCAGGTTACAGATGCTATAAGGGACAGGACCAAAGTCTGAGAAGGACGAAGAGCACAGAAAACAGCCAGGAGGTTCACAATGAGATGGTGTCCTGTGATACCATGCCGCAAAAGTGGTTTGAACTGCTCTCTCTCCCTCTATTTTTGCTGTTTTTGTTGTTGTTGTTGAGCTAAAAGAGATGCGGACGAGGGTGGGGAACATGAGAGACTTGGAGAGGAAAAAAAAATATTTTGCCAAGTCCTGATTTTGCCTCAGCCCCTGGCGTTTCTATCACCTCCTTTGATCTTTAGAGCTAATCTTTGATCTGAGAAATTCCGGGGACAACCCAGTTTCTGGAAGCCCTTAAGGTAGCAGAATATGAATTCAACATTGAATGTCTGGGCCAGGGGTATCACAGGCACTGTGCTAGGTCCTGGGTCTACACTGGCAAACAGGACAGACACAGTCTTCACCGTTCCATGTAGCGTGGGAAATAGAAATAAATGAGCAATTTCAATACAGTGCGGGAAAACGCTTTGATAGGGAAAATTCAGGAGCCAGAGGACTACATGATAGATTGAAAAACCTGGATTACGGGAGTCAAGGAAGAATGTGAAAACATTCAAGTGGTTGAAAATGTTGTGAATTGCGTACAGGCATGCGTGTTTGTGGAAATGCAGAAATGACTCCCAGAGCTGTAGAACTGGTCCACCCATGGAGCTGTCCCTCTTCCACTCTGCCGTCCCTCAAAACCCACAAAGCTTGAGACGGACATGGCGGAAAAGCCCAGTATCTCCACAATGGAGCCCGACAGCCGAAAGCAACCAAGTTACAGAAAGATGGAGTCCTCCCTGTTTCTGCCTTGCAAATCTTATCGGAGTACATCTGGTTAACAGAATTAATTTGTATCTGTTACCCTAGGTGCAAGGGAGTCTGGGAAATGTGCTTAGCTCTCTAGTCTCGGCTGAGAGGATAGAAATGAAGCCGTGAGCCCAGCATTGCCTCCCTACTTCTCCAACAGCCCAAAGAACATGTAGGCCCAGAAAAGGAGAGATCAGGCCCCACCAGACATTTAATTTTCAATTATAGAAGAATAAAATGAAGTTTTCGATGGATTGCTTCGAAACTGCTGTGTAAGACCATTATTTTCCTTGCATCTCTGTAATGTGTCGACACCAGCTCTGCTTCTTAGAACTGTTTTCCTCTATTCTGGCACAGGGAATGTCTATTAATTTCACTTGCACAGAATCCGTTTCCATTCTTTAGTGAGAACACCCCAATATTCCCCTGGATACATCCCCTCCTCCACTCCCCTGTTGCTCAGGTAATGGTAGTGGGGGGGATACCAGTCCCTAATTCCAGGAGTGTATACCAGTAAGTCCCTGCGATTCATTCAGGGCTGGGCCAGTGAAATTCCCCCTGAGAGTTTTACTGGCAAAAGGAGGTTTCATTTGCCCCAGTGTGATCAGCTGGTTGAGAGTAAGCCTGGAGCTCCAAGTAGCCATCGCGAGGCAGCCCTGTGGGGGAGTCTGCTTCAGAATGACACCAACCCAGGAGAAAGCCAAGCTGAGAGGCAGAGAGGACCAGGACCCTGACGGCATCTTTTCCAGCCGTGCATTAAGCCATGCCCGAAAATCCAGACTTACCCCCTTGAAATTCCCAGTCACAAGAGTCAACACCGTCACTTTTGAGATTAAGCTGGTTTGAGTTGAATCTCTGTCCCTCGTACTGGACAAACCCACACACATCCTGTTGGTGTGGAGTCCTGGGCTCTGCTCCGGCCGCACTGCGATTGGCCCCTGGCATCAGCAGCATCTCTCGTGCAGAACTCTGAAGCCCAGCAGTCCCTCCAGCACGGGAAGTCATGGCTGTCAAACCGTCCCTTCCTTTTCATCTCACTTTGCAGCTACCCTGTCAGTGCTGTCCTGCGACCGATGGAAACAAACACGTGATTGAAAAGGATATCAGTACATCCAGACAATGGAACAGTCGGCACTAAAAAGAAAGGCGCTATCACGACATGAAAAGACATGGAAGAGCTTAACCACATATTACTAAGTGAAAGAAGCCGATCTGAAAAGGCTGCATGCCGTACATTCGGACTATATGACATTGTGGAAAAGGCAGAACGAAAGAGACAGTAAAGAGATCAGCGGTCGTCAGAGGAGGGGAGCGATGGAGGAATGGACAGGCGGAGCACTGGGGATGTCTAAGGCCGTGAAGCTACTCTGTGGGGTACTGTGCGTTTGTCCAAACCCACAGAATGTACACCCAGAGTGAACCCCTATTAATAGAGACTTTGGGCTTTGGGTGATAGCGATGTGTCGATATAGGTTCGTCAATGGAAACACGTAACACGCTGGTGGGGATGGTGATGGTGGGAAGGCCGTGCCCACGTGCGGGCAGGAGCTACGTATGGGAAACCTGCACCTTCTGTTCAATTCTGCTGTGATCCTAAAACTATACATATATAAAATAGGGCTTGTAATCCAACTCCATTTTATAATATTCCTGCTAAGAGATTGCCCACCTACTCAAGAATACTTCAGTGACGGGGACGCCCCACCATCCACAGCAGCCCATTTAGGCTGACCCTAGCAGGAAGACGGACGGCGATCCACTCCGCAGCTCTCCAAACACCGGGGCTGCTGCTCCCTTGTCATTCATGGTAGTTTGGAAAGGACTAAAGGACCGGGAAGGGGAAAGGAAAGGGGGTTGCCTGTGACCCAGAATTGTAAAGAAACTGCAAACACAGGGGCATGTGTCCTGCATCCGTGTTGAGGATGACTAGCGTTTTCAGCATTCGATTGTAAAAATTAAAAAGAACTGGATTCAAGGGGGTGGAAATTAATTTTAAACTACTCATTTTCTAAGAGATCTCGGAGTGTGAAAATGGGAATATTCAGAACTATCTGCATAACGTGAGGTTTTCGCCCAAGGGCTCTCTGCAATGTGTGTTAGGTGTCTCCACGACATAGAGCTGGGACACGGTGGGTGTTCGATGGCTTTTTTTTTTTTTGTCAACTTTCCTTTTAGTCGAAGCTGTACTGAAAGACAGAATCACTGGGTTCCAAAGGCAAAGTAGGAGGGAAGGCGAGTTGGAACTCAATTAAATAAAAAGGATACACACACACACACACACACACACACACACACACCCCTCTTGCCGTGACAAAGATCACCTATTAACCAGCACACTTTAATTTTGACAAAAGTAAGATCTTTGAGTTCCTGGAACGCGCCTTCCCTCCCCCTCCCACATACTTTGGTTGGTTTCTATGGTAGCAAATGGCCCACATTTCCCCCTTTCCACACTCAGGGAAAAAGAGGCACTAGTGTTCTACAATTACGTCCCTTTGCTTCTCTATCAGATTTTTATCTCTCTTATTCTGGAAGGTTTTCTCCACCCTCTCTCTTGTTTTCAATGCAAGGTATAAAGAGAAGGTAAAAGAAAAGGTGAAAATAATTCTTTTTCATTCAGGGCAAAATCTGATATTTTCTTCTCCTCTCAGTGATTCAAGTCCTCACAACCCAAGTCATTTTTTTGGAAATATGGATGATGAATTTGATAAGCAATTTGATAAGCAATTTGATGAGCAGAACTCAGACTAAATTCAAGTTTTAAACATTACTTGGAACAACGAGTGAATTTCCTCTTGTTTTCATGGAGAGGAGGAAAGCTCACAGTGCCTGTTGTCCCACAGAACAGGGAACACATTAGGAATGGACATTACTGCACTATTAATAAACCCATTGTTAGGGATTCCCTCGGTTAAATGGAAAGTCGAAAAACATTGCAACCTGAGAGTGCTAATGTTCTTGGAGGTAATTTCCTTCTTCTTTCCTCCAGTGGGAAGACTCCTTCAAGCATGGCCGTCTACCCCTGCCCTTCCTCACTCATTGTCTGTGCAGAAGACAAAGAACAGAGAGAAATAAGTATCAGGCCTGGATCCCCAGGAATGAGTGCTCTTGGGGTACACGACAAGGTCCTATGATCAGGAAATAAGCCAAGCAGAAAGGTTCAGAAAGATTCAGACGATTGAGCCAATTGTTTGACAGAACCTGGGGTTTCAAATTCCTAAGTAGATTGGACACACCTAATATTTGCCCTCTAACTTCCCCTAAGGGTTCCTTAAAGGTCACCAAAGGACGCTCTAGGCATCCTTATTTGTCTATGCACAGAGGGCAGAGCCTCTCCCCACAGCCTCTCTCCTTAGCATAATATACAAAACTCAGAGGAGATCACAATTCTTCATAACTGTCCACCTGTGTTACGAGGAGACCACGAGCTTCACTACCCTTCCATTCCTCAAACCCCCTGGACAGCAGAGTTAAGAGAAATTAAGGCAAAGCCACTGATTCTCATTCTTTATCTACCTTTCAAAATTACAGCGACCATCCAGTTCTTTCTAAGCTCTAATTAGCGCCGCTGTATCAGGCCGTTCCCTAGTGTCTGAAGCATCGCAGGCCCTGGTGTGCAGTACAGAAGTGAAGTCCCAAGTCGGCAGAGTTCTGCAAGTTACTTGGTTAGTGAAACTATAGATAGCGATGTGATCGTTTCCTAGAGGAAAATGAAATTCAGCCACCACCAAAAAGCGTGTCCATTCTAACTGTAGTCTACGGAAGTTTAGGATTTTCGTCAAGATATCTGCGTTGTTAATGCAGTTGCCTTTCGAGTAAAAAAGAAAATGGATAGCAGATGAGAAAAATGTGATGGGATGGCTTTTAGGAAATGACTCATGCACTTGCTTGATTTGACAAGGTTTCTATATAAAGAAACAACTTCGCCCCAAAATAGAAGCTGCACACAGCAGAATGTGGCTCGTAGAGGAGTTGTTTGTCCATCCCAAGCACGAGGAACGTGAAGGTCGGTATGCGGGGGCATCTCTGCTGGGGGCGTTCCGTGAAGCCCGTAAATGATTCATTTGGAATGTAAAGCTGTCCGATCCAGGACCTTACGTTTTTCAAGATAGGAAAACCCCAGTGTACTTTGAGATATTTCCTAACTGGCTCGAAAAGCAAACAACAACAAAAACGTAGCATTTTTTTTTCTTTTGCACAGAATGTGTACGTCCGTGCTAACTGGAAATATATTTAGCTCGAGGGTGAGTGAATTCTAACAGATGTTGTGACATACGATATGTTAACTATCTAATGACATCAGGCATATGAAAATGCCCTGTAAATTGTACAGCTTTGATATCTTCGGTATGAGAACGAAGTGAAGAGTTATTTCTCCAGCCGGGATTGTCCCTTAATCAGTTATGGGAAGTCGTGTATTTATAACTCAGTCCAGTCCTCTCCCAAATTCTTCCTTACCTGGGCCTAGATGCAGAGCTTGGCTGGAAAGACCGAGCTGGAGCCTTTCTGGTGTTCATTTGCCAAAACACGCAGGAGAGCCGAGAGCCAGGGCCTTCGGCTGCCCGCAGTCCGCAGGCAAGAGACGGAATGATCTCTTCCCGACGGGCTATGGCACTGCGTTATGAAGCAGCCCCACCGCGGGGGCCCAGGAACACGGAGGAGAACAACGTCCAGACTGTTCCGCGGTGCCACCTCAGGCTCAAGGAGTTTCTCAACAACTTGGCCAAGCGTTAAGACCCTTAGCAGCTTCTCCCTCCCCATGATGACCCAGCCTGGCCCTTAGGAAGCCCCTTTCGTAGCCTGGGCCCCCTTGCTCTTTCCCCCAGGCCCAGCCCACTGGATGTGTGCTTCAAGCTCATTGTTTTCTTCCCCATTTGACAGGCGGCATTGTTTGTTCCTTCACTCTCCGCCTCTCCACGCTCGTGTGTAAGCTCCGTGAGAGTAGAGGTTATGTTTCCTTCTCTGCTCTAGCTCCAGAACCTAGAGAAGTCCTTAGCGCAGGGCACATAACAGCAGTTACTAGGGGTTTGTGCAAACATGAATGAATGAATGTGTGCATTTCCTATGCCTCGAGAAAGGCAGTAGAGCTGAGAGCCTGAGAAAGCTGGAAGCGTGGAAGGGAAGGACCAGGGGATGGAGGGGTGGGGATGAGAACACGGAGGTGAGACAGGATCTCAGGCTCCTCTGGGCACCGGCTCACTCTTGCCTCACTCCTGCCACAGATGCCGGGAAACGGACCGAGAGGCTGGCTTTGCAGTTAGGTGATTTCGAGGTGAAGGTGGACAGAGTGCTGCTGACGGCTGGCTCGGGTGTCAGGGGAGTAGAATTAGGTCACCAGCACAGAATGGGGGGCAGGACTAGGAAGACGCAGAGTGGGAGAGGGGAAGGCTTGGGGAGAACCAAACAGGCAGGTTACATCCACTAAAGATGCTTTGGAGAAGCTAAGCGCTAGCTGAAATGATGGGACAGGAATATGGAAGGGGCTTGAGGTACCCACATTCTCTTTGGGGAAGAGAAGAGAAAGGGGGTGGTGTCTCAGAAAGCCAAGGGGGTGACTTCATCCAGAATTTGGGAGAATGGCTGATTCTGGAATCTAAGTGGGGAGGGAATCAAGGATGTCCATGGGGAGCCCACCTGGAGGGAGAGCGCTGGGAAGTCATTCCCGAAGCTTCCTGTGGGCCAGCACCGTGCTCACAGCAAGCAACCCGTGGCTGTGCAGCGCACGCCAAGACCATCTGTAAATGGACAAACAGGCTGGACTGGCAGCTCACAAGGGCCAGTGCTATGATTTTTTTCCACCCCTGCATCTCTGCATCTAGTGGGTACCTGCTGTATCCTCGCTCTCCATAAGTAGTTGTTGAATAAAATAAATGAACAGAGCAGATTCCGGGTACAAACTGGCAGACATGGTTTTCTATGGTTCACCGTCTCACATGGGTCTTCTCCGGACTCTTAGGGGACTTGCGTGCCTTCCCCTAAGCACACACAGTGTCCCAGGCACTGTTCCACGTGCGCCGTACATACGGACTCATTTCATCGTTACCACGAACCTACAAGACAAGGCCAATACTGCTGTCATCCCCGCTCACAGATGTGGAACCAGACCCAGGAAAGGTAGGCAGTTTGCTCGAGATGACACAGGTGGGAAGAGGGAAAGGGAGCGTTTGAACCCACACAGTCTGGCTCCAGAGCCCCACAGCTGACAACCCGCTGCCCACTTCTCTAGCGACGCTGGGCAAAGCCTTGGCGATCTTCAGCCCTTATCTCACCTTTTAGTCTTGTGTGCAACTGGCCGGTGGAGCAGGTGGTCCTTGGAAGGGAATGTGTGCAATGCAAGGATGAAGAGGGCAGCAGGTTGCGTCGGGGGGAGACAGGAGTCCCCAGCTCTGTGTGGAGGGGGCAGGCTGGGGGGTGTAGGGGCTGCGTTGGTTAAAAGTGACCCTGCATATAACCTGTCAGGGTAAGAGCCGTTCCCCCCAGAGCCGTGTGGATCACAGCTACAGGACCATGGTTTGACCAGGATGTCACCTATGTCAATAGGTGAGTATAGGAAGTTTAGGACAAGTTACCCAGGAAAGCAATGCTAAAACCAAGACTGTCAGCTTATTCCCAGTGGGGGAGGAGAAAAGAATATCACTTCCTGAATTTAACTGAAGCATTCCATTCAATCACCTCTTGATGTTGCCCAGAAGTCTCAAGGCCTGAAAAAGAAATCACTCGGAATTGAGTCTGGCATAGAGTTCAATTTAACCCCACCCATAAGCAAAGTACTCTGCAAAGTGCTTTGAAAAGAAAAGAAAGGGAACGTGGCATTGGTCTGTGTCTCAGTGTTTTGCTTTTCCACCTTCTGTGTTTCTGTTACATAACACCAGCCCCATTCAGAGCAAGGATAATGCTTCACAGTAGGCCTGGCGCCGTGACCAGCAGCACATCTGCTGAACGCTGGTGGCTGTTGACAAATGCCACAGCTCCACTTGCGCATTTAATGATCCACAAAACCTTCGATTGCTTCCTCTGCTCTGCCCATGTGACCATTATGTATAGGACATGAGTTCCAGCGGGGGTTTGGAGGAGAGGATTCTATTTCTGTCTTGGACAGGAAGTTCATTCTGCTTCCCCGGCAAACTTACTTACCTTCAATTGTCCTTATCAACATGACACTAAAAAGTTGCAGAAGTTGGTGCTTTTGCAAACATTTAAGAAATAATAACAATAAGGTACTCCAGAGATGCTAGGTATTTAACTATGAAGGAGGGTTAGTCCAGCGGATTTGTTTACCCGGCACATGTGTGTGAGGCCATGTGAAGATGGCTGATCCCCGCCTCCCCCAAGGAATGTCCAGTCTAGTTAGGAAGGCAAGATCTACAGAGGGCAGAAGAGACGGTATATTACGGTGCATTAAAATCATGCCAAATTGTACCTAAGGAAAAAGAGGAAAATCAATAAGGATGGAGTGGCCATAGGAGGCTCCTTGGAGGAGCTGGAAGTTGAGATGGACCTTGAAGGAGAAGTAGGGATGGACGAGGAAGTGCATTTGATGGAGGAATCAATATGGCATCGGGCAAGGGCGGAAGAGGCTACACGGACAGAACGAATTGTGTGATGATGGACTGGGAGCTCAGATGGACGCAGACGATCTCACCAGATTATGGAAGGATTTGGAAGCTGGAAAGCAAGGCCTTTACACTGGAGTCTTGGTACTTGGTACTTGGGAAGACCTGAACTCAATGGGGAACCCCAAGCTTCCAGCAGGCACAAGGGGCTCTCATAGTAGCCAGCTCCCCCCTCTCTGGAGCCCACGGGCAAGAGAGGCGGGCTCCAGAGGCTGCTAAAATCAAGGGGTTTGAGGGACCAAAGGAATTAAGAAAAGAAACACTGTGACCAGGCTAATGTCAGAAATGGACCCAATTCAGTGTTTGACTTCAATCATGGTCCATTTCTGACATGTGTTTTTCCACGAGAAACAAAGCAGCTAACGCTGCTCATCCTGGTGCCTAGATGTTCCAAGCAGGAGTAAAAGGAAGATGGGGGAGGGGGGTAAAGAGTGGCCACAAATCTGGAGAAGGAGGATGATGAGGACCAGGAACCTAAAGAATTGGCTGCTTGAGCAGAACTTGTTCAGAAGCTGGAATAAGCTGTGAGATTACTCACCTGCAAAGCAGCTAGATATGGGAACAGAATTAATCCAGAGACTGATACCATGTAGCCACTATTTACAAATAGAAGGGAAGGCAAGCTGGTAAAAAGGAGAGTCCTGGGTATCCAAATGGGGAAGCCAAAGCATACCAGCCAGGATTTCTTTCGTTCGATCATTCGTTCATCCTTCTGTTCGTTAACAAAATAGATTAAGTACAGTTGCTGAGTTGCCCAATTCTAGTCCCCTTTCACATTGTTTTCCATGTAAATGGCACCCGTGGGGCACCATGCAGAGGAGACAGGAATGGTGACTTTGGCGCTATGCACCGGGGAGGCTGGGTTGCATACCTACTGTGTGCCTGGCCCTGTTGTCGATGCAGAGAAATCTGGGTTCAGGAGTAAGTCCGAAAAGACGAAGAAGCCAACGAGCCAAGGTCGGAGGTTGGAAGGGCGCAGAAAGACAACAGAGCACGGTACACATGCACAAGGGCCCCCAGGCCAATCCCACCAGACCCCAGCACTGGGCCAGCTCTTGTCTGTGCCCACTCACTCCTGTCCTCCCCCTGAGAGGAGAGGTGAAGAAAGCCAAGGCAGGGAGGCGCCTAAGGAAGAGGTGAAAAGTGAAGAGTATTTATAGCCAGATGCCCGATTCTTAAGCTCTCGGCTGCAGAGCCTCCAACCGGGGCAGCCCTCCTTCCATGACGACAGGTCAGCATGTGTGCAGACAGGTCAGAGACAGACCAGACACCTGAGAGGCCTCCATTCTCCAGCCTGTGCCGTGGGGTAGAGAAATGGCTTTACTCCCTCTGGAAGGCTGCTGGGGGAGAGTCACTTCAGACCTGTGATGACACCTTTCTCTCTACCCCATTAAACACTTGCTTGACTGAGAAAGGTGAAGTCGGTAAACATTAGGGGCCGCCTTGCCCTCATTTCTGCAGCTCTTCAACTTCGCATTCTCATTGGCTGCCCGCCTGAACACGAGCTAACGGTCACGAGCCGGGTACCCACGAGCACAGGGATGCTTTCAGGAAGTCGATACTAATGTCACGTTGACGGCTAATATAGCAGTAAACTGGCCGTAATGTCACTGCAGATGTCTAATTGCTTGAAACGATGAAAAGAGATTTCTATAGAAATCCTGAGTCAGCAAAGCAATAGAAAGCCTGAGTGTTTTCCACAGAGAGCCTGTGCTCACAGCTGTCTCTTACTCAAACCGAAAGCCCTCAATCCTTGGGTCATTGTTGGAGATGGGGTCAGTCACAGTGTCAACCTTTGATGCTGAAGAATAATCCAGGATGCCATTAGCTAAGAGAGTAGGACTGGTCTCAGCCAGGGAGCAGAGGAGCAACGAAGCTGGTTGGAGTGGTTTTCATTTTGTCTAGGGAGGATAGGTAAAGAATGTCTCTTTTCAAAGTAGTCAGGCTACTTCCTGCAGAAAAAAATGACAGAAACTTAATTCAAACGGGCTAAAGGATCAAAATGGAATTTCTGGGCTTATGTAACTGGAAAATCCAAAAGGAGATTCGGTGGTTTCAAGCACGGCTGGGTTTATAGGCTCCAACAACGTCCATGGGCCCACAGGTGTCCGGTCCGCTTCTCTCTTGCCTGTCTCCCTTCCCAGGCAGGCTCTGGCCAAGGGTTTGTCCCTGGAAGCTCCAGGCTTCCATCAGCCACATAGCTAGTGACTCTCAGCCAAAAGAGAAGACCTCTGTCCCAGGAACTCTGGCAAAACTTCCAGAACGGAGTCTATTTGGCTTGCCTCAGGTTACGTGCCCAACCTAAAGTCAATCGTCTTGCTCAAGAGGATGGAAAACGCTGTCTGACCAAGTCTAGATCACCCGCCAGCCCTGGAGCATTGTGGGTAGGGTCAGCCCCCCTGAACTACTCGCACCATCAGGGGTGAGAACGCTGCTGGTCATAAATGGTACGGTGGATGGACCAGACTGGTAAAAGAGCAGATCGCCAAGGTAATAATCTCTGCTGGGGTCTTGACCCACATGGGGCCTGGCTAACAATGGTGAAACAGAACGGGGCCTGCCCAGGCCAGAAAATGCTGCCCCGGAGCCCTCAGTGAGCTTTAGGCCTCTCTGGCTGGCATTCAGCTGTGTCTCTGAAAGACAGAAAAAGGGAATTAGAGGGCATTTCTAATGGCTGGCCCACGTTTCCAGGACAATCAAAACTGCAGGGGCCGGTGAGAGGGTGGAGATGTTCACACCTCCAGCTCTAAGCTGGCCCCCTACCACCTGCTCCCCATGCAATCTTAGCTTAGTCTAGGAATTACTGTAGACTCCCTACCCCAAAGACCGGTGAGAACATAAACACTTGAAGTTATGAGAAATACTGGATGGATTATTAGTAATAACAACAATAGCCGCCATTGACTGAGCCCCTGCCATGTGTCAGACAATACCTACGTGAGTTACAGTGCCTGCAACTGACAGAAAAATGAGTTAGCCACAGTCATCCTGCTGGTAAGCAGCAGAGCTAGGATTTGAACCCAGGTCTTTTTACCCCAAAGCCTACATTCCCTCCACCATGCTCAATGGTCCTGTGGCAGATGCTGTAGGTTGTTTCTAAACAGGATCTTCTTCCCGCACCGTCCTTTCTTCCTGACCAACAAGATCCTATTTTCTTCTGAGTAGAAATGTGCCCAACTTGAAAGAGTGCATCATGATTCTTCTAGCCCAACCGTAACTATCCCATTTCTGTCTGCGAGCGATGTACTTTCCCAGGCTCCCTTGCTGCAAAGAATGGCCAATGAGAGACAACGGGAAGTCTTCTGAGGGAGCTTTTTGGAATCGCCTTCTAGCTAGATGAAAGAAATATAGTTTTGCTTCCTGCCCCCTCCCACCCCATTCTTTTCTGCTTGAAATACTGACGTGATGACAAAACGCTCAGGGCTGTGGCAACCATTTTGTGATCAGAAGGCAGTAAGCACAAGGATAAAAAGACAACTCAGTGGCAATGAGTTAACCAGGAGTGATATTGAAAATATTCACGCACCTTACAGCACAATATCTGAGCCAGCAGAGTGACCTGTCAGAAGAGACCATGGCGGGCGCACGGTGCACACGGGATGGTTGTCAGTCCTGACTGAAGGGCAGCCTCCCTGTTACTTCTCCTTGCTCCACTCTTGCCAAGGACTGTTTTGCAGCACGGATTAAAATCTCTTGCCCCAAATAAAAAATCTTTAAAAAAAAAAAAAAAAGGGGCGCCTGGGTGGCACAGCGGTTAAGCGTCTGCCTTCGGCTCAGGGCGTGATCCCGGCGTTGTGGGATCGAGCCCCGCATCAGGCTCCTCCGCTATGAGCCTGCTTCTTCCTCTCCCACTCCCCCTGCTTGTGTTCCCTCTCTCGCTGGCTGTCTCTATCTCTGTCGAATAAATAAATAAAAAATCTTTAAAAAAAAATAAAAAATCTCTTGCCCCCACTCTAGCTACTGCCACTGCCTGGAGCCACCAGACCAACCTGGTCATGTGGTTTGCCGGTAGAAAGATCTCCACAACCGTAAGAGCCAGGGTTTCTGCCTCTAACATCCTGGGCCTTTCCTGAAAAAAAAAAAAAACGTGGAAGATTAATTGTAACTGCCAGAGACATTGTAGCTTCTGCCACCTCCATCATTTCCACGTCCATATACCTCCTCTACCACCCCCATATCCCGTCTCCCCACGGCAGCCATTCAAACAACCGTCACCACTGAAATGAGCAGCGGGTCATGTATGGAAGTATGGAATCCCTGTATCGTAACACGAACCTAATATTACACTGTATGTTAACTATACTGGAATTTAAATAAAAACTTTAAAAAAAATAAAATAAAGATGATAATAAAAATGAAAACAAAACCCACCATAACGACTGAAGCTTTTGCCTATCAACACGGTGGGTTCCATCAAAACCAAATCTCAAACACCACTGAAGCGTCCCCGTTGGGCTGGACGGAGCATTGGCCATCCCTCAGACAATGCCCCCTCACTTCACAGCTGTGGTACTTCCGTGGCCATTCACGGTGTGGTCCTTCTGAGTAGTAATTGGGTTGACGGAATAATGGTCACTGAAGGTTACCAAACCTGTGCATCTCTCTGACTTTAATTATTTGATCCTTTTATACTGCTCAAAATAAACTCATGAGAGGGGTTCTTCAGTATCTTCCTTGACCAAAGACCTTTGGTGCAGGTCAATGGGCCTTTGAGCGTCTTCTTTGAGACAGGCCTCTCTGGCACACCCAGAGGGGCTCTGCCCACCCACCTTGGTGCGGGCGTGCCTGCTCTCTCTTCTTCCACACTGGCATTGTGACAAATACAATGTCCCTGGGGTGCCTGGTGTTTGCCTCTTCTAACACCTAAGGAACATTCCCTATTGTTCAGAATGGTTCCACACACTCCCTTCATCACCTCCTACCTCAGGTCTCCAGTGAGGCGCCTCTGAGCCCCATGACTTGATCATGACAGCAATTAGAGTAGACACCGCCACGACCCTTCTTCGGGGGTTTCCATGACAGAAAGGATCTCGAAGACACGGATCTCAAAACTTATTTTCTGAACCACGTCCATGGACTGGTGAGACACCCTTTCGTTCTTTAATGACAACCACACACGATTAGAGATTAGATTTCTTAGGAAGCTCAGCTGTGAGATTCAGGGTTCACTGAATGCATATTCCTTCTTCTGGATGTACCGGTGTAACTATTTCACACCTTCCTTGCTAAGCCTTTGTTCTCTTGTCATTGCTTTAATCAGTTCACTGTTTCAACGCATTTTGTTCTTTTTTTATAAACCAATCTAAATTCCCAACATAAATAAGGAGTTGAAGGAATAAGAGGAAATATCTACAAATCTTGAGGAAAGAAACATAAACAAAACTCCACCACTCACTCGTGTTTGGGTCGTAGGGACGGAGAGATTGATAAAGAAGTAGTTAGAGTGTTGATAAGGTCGAGCTGAGGTTGGGAAGTCAAGGCCTGAAATAATGCACCCCTCGTCTTGGCCTGGAGAAGTGCTCTTCGGATGGCTCCATTCCTGCAGTGAGGAGGGAAGCAAGGCCATCACCTGAGAGTGAGGACAGGGAAGGAGGCCTTGGGGAATGGAGGAGGGGGGAGACGGTGTGAGTCATGGGGCAGCAGGGGGAGGTCCTAGCGACACATCCTCGGATGACTGAGCAGACTCAGGGCTGACTTGAGGTTAGTGGTCAAGAACACTGAAGGTAGCCCACGTGGAGGAGTGCTTTTCTCCAGCCTTGTTCATTGGCCTGCATCCCGACGTGGAACAGGATTTCAGTAGGGTTCGTGTGTTGCTGGGAAAGTACAGTGAAAAGAGAGAAGGAAAGGGGCTGAGGGGTTTTACAGGAAGTGACTCTAAACACGGACCGTGGGTACTGAGCTAGAGATGGAGGAAATTAGGGAAAGGAGGTATGTGGGGGCAGTAAACTGCTTCTAGACTTAACAGAGAACAGTTTGACATAAGCTGTTCGAGGAAGGGAGCAAGAAAAGTAGAAGGAGGTAGCCAGAGGGGGGACTTGAAATGCAGATGAAGAAGGAGGTACCATTGCTGGTCTCAACCAGAATACCATAAAATGCAGTGTCCCCTGTCCAAACACGCAGGCAAAAAACTCAACCTTTCTTCTTTCCTCCCTTTCCCTGGTCACTGGCGAGCTCGCAGCAGGAGCCTGGCATGAGAGGAACCCAGCCTGAGAAAGAGCGGCAGGACAGGGCCTTGGGTGCGGAGGAGCTCCGGAGGGCAGGGTGGTCCTGACCGAAACGGAGGCTTAGTGTCAGAACAAGGTGAGGGCTCAGGAGCCAGAAGCAGTTGCAAGATGAGGGGGAGCCAGGCCTCCCAGGCTGGGGGTGTTCTCCAGGGCTGAGACTCGCACCTGTCGCTCAGGCTGGGGAGCGACCCGAGTCCGAGTGGTGGGGAAGCTGGCTGGGGTCCAGCTGTGTCTGGCCGTAAAGGGTGGGGTGGGTGGGGCGTTGTGTTCCTAAGCAGGACTCCGGGCCTGGAAGGAGCTTTTCTGGGGGGGAAGCGGTTACAGTTAGATGCGGCTGCACAGAAGTCTCCAGGTGAACCTCCCAGGGGGTCTACCCCGCATGGTCACGGTCACTGCACGCTTGTCAGGGTCCAGGGTCCAGGGTCCCGGGTTCATCACCACCTTACCTGTGGCTTCTGTTCCACTGATGCGGCTTTATCTCTCGGAGGCTCAGTTTCTCCATCTGAAGAACTCGACTCGTAACAACATCCGCTTCGTGAGGCTACTGAGCGGACCAACTACGGGGACATGTAGAAAGTGTTCCTCACCCAGGCCGACGCGGGAAGCCGGGCTCTTACTGATGTCCTTCGGCTCTTTGTACTAGCGCGACGCCGCGTCTGTAGTTGGAGCTCAGGAAATAGAAAGCTCCGTAAGCATTTGTGGACTTGGTCGTTAACGACTGTCAGGACAATCGTGGACTTCGCACGGGACTCACACGCTGTGTCCCAACCCGCTCCCTGTGCACAGCAGCCGGGGGGCCTGGATGACTGCTGCTGCTGCTCGGAGCTGACCTGGGGAGCAGCTGTCGGGGGGCGGCTGCGGCGGGAGCAGCCCCCATCTGCCCGCAGAGCCCTCGGACCGCCGCTCCGGCCGACCAGACACCGCAAACGGCTTTTGTTCACCTGCCAGGTCCCCCACCCGAGCTCCTCTGGGAAAGGAGCAGACGAGGCCTGCGGGAGTCCTGGGGAAGACAAGGTGTGCCAGAGGCCGGGGGGTGGGAAGGGGCGAAGCAGGGGCTCCCTGGGGGCACCTGCTCTCAGAGGCTCTGCACCGACCCCAGCAGTTCCCCTTCCTCCCCATACCCTTGGCCTCCCTGCAGACGACCTGCCCTTCCTTCCCTTCTGCCGGAATCGCAGAGGGACGGTGGTGAGGAGGCACGAAGAAACCAGCTCCGCCCTGTAATATGAAAACCATATGAGACCTTGGCGGAGCCCCGCGTCAGCCTAATGGGCTTTTCCAGACGGCCCGAGCCCACAGACATTGGCCCTTAGTGAGGTCGGGGGGCCCTGGCTCCCTCGCTCCCCTTCCGCAAAGACATAATTAAAAAGGAAAGAGAAACAAGAAAGGCTGCCAGACTCTTGTCCCTCATCTCTGCTCCATGGGGTGACGTCGGGCTCTCTAAAGGACCGCAGTGTCCGGGCGGCGCGGGGCCTGCCAGGCTCATCCCCAGTGGTTCCAATTCCCCTCCCCGGATCCTTACGCTCCATCTTACTCCCACTTCAGGCTGAGGACTGGGAGGTGTGTGCAGGTCACACAACCAAGGTTACAGGGCCAAGACGTGGCCGGCGGCCAGCTGGGGGTCCCACGCAGGCCCCTCTGGCTGGAGAGCTCGTCCTTCCATTATTCAGAGCTGGGCCCAGACGACCTCTCGGTTGTTTCACACAAATTTACTACCCTTCAAAATGTTGCCTCAAGGCTTAGCTTTCAGAAAAAGCTGTTTCCTGTTCCAGAGAGAAACTGAGACATAATTTTTTCTTTCGGTCTTACTAATCCTTGGATAATACTCTAATATGCCATTGTTATTTCTTTTTTTTTTTTAAGATTTTATTTATTTATTAGAGACAACCAGCGAGAGAGGGAACACAAGCAGGGGGAGTGGGAGGAAGAAGCAGGCTCCCAGCGGAGGAGCCCGATGTGGGGCTCGATCCCATAACGCCGGGATCACGCCCTGAGCCAAAGGCAGATGCTTAACCGCTGTGCCACCCAGGCGCCCCTGCCCATTGTTATTTCTACCTGAAGTTACTGCACTGCAAAGTCCACTGGGATGGAAGGGAGACTATTTCTTGGAGCTATCATTATGCGGTGCTAAAATTAAATGTTCTTTCAGAACAACAGGGAGAGAAAATACAATTAAATCAGAAAGTGAGATAAACGGCTGTGTAAGGTTAATGGCTTGTTGTTCGGATTCCCAAACACCAGAAACACAGGCTTGATGTGCGAATACATATGCGGACTATAATCGGTCTGTAATCTACACTTAATTATACATCCAAATATATCTTCTTGCGATGGTGTCTTGAAAATAGCCTAAAACTATTTTAAAACTTAACAAACTTGTAGAACACTGACAAGCCCCAGGCGTCCTGAATTTCTTTCTCATGGATTTCAGGGGCCTGCCACCCAGAGAGGGAGCCTGCTGCCTGGACCATTTCGGGGGACACAAGGATCTGCTTCAACTTCTTCATGAAAAGATTCATAGGAGGGGGTGCCTAGGTGGCTCAGTCCTTAAGCGTCTGCCTTTGGCTCAGGGCGTGATCCCAGAGTCCTGAGATCAAGGCCCACATTAGGCTCCTCCGCTGGGAGCCTGCTTCTTCCTCTCCCACTCCCCCTGCTTGTGTTCCCTCTCTTGCTGTCTCTCTCTCTGTCAAATAAATAAACAAAATCTTTAAAAACAAAAAAAGAAAAGAAAAGATTCATGGGGGTGCCTGGGTGGCTCAGTTGTTGAGCGTCTTTCTCTTGATTTTGGCTTGGGTCATGGTCTTGGGGTCGTGGGATCGAGTCCTGCGTTGGGCTCCAAGCTCAGTGGGGAGTCTGCTTGAGGATTCTCTCCCTCTGCCCCTCCCCCTGCTCACATTGTCTCTACAATAAATAAATAAATTTAAAATAAAAAAAAGATTCATGAAGGAGTCTCGTGCTTAACTGGGAAAAGAGGAGGAAAAGAGCAGAAGAGCAAAAGCAGTCAAAATACAGGGAGCAGAACAACCCAAATGCCCCCCAGCCAGAGCCCCATTAAAGGAACCCCTGCACTTCAGACACAGGAGGCTATTCCACTGTATAGGAGCTAATTCTACAAGGATTAATGAAGAACCATCTTCTGATTGTTTTTCAGTTTACAACACATCTTTCTAGTGTGGGTATATATATATATATATATTTTTTTTTTTTTAAAGAGACAGAGCACATGCATTAGAGCAGCGGCGAGGGGCAGAGGGAGAGGGAGAGAGAATTTCAAACAGACTCCACCCTGAGCACAGAGCCCGACTCAGGATTCAATCCTACGACCTGAGCCAAAACCAAGAGTCAGAGGCTTAACAGACTGAGCCACCCAGGTGCCCCTCTATTGTATATTTTTTTAAAGTACAGACCAATATGTAGTATCTATTGTTTTTTTTAATTGGAAGTTGTCCGTATCTATAGCTCTCTCTCTCTCCATTTGCGTGTATCTATGTTAATATCTATACACATGCACGTGCTTTGACTATCTCTTGATGGACATAAGCTGGCAATGATGGTTGTTTCTAGAGAGAGAAACTAGAGGCCTGCAGCTTAGAGGTCAAAAAAATTTGTTTTTGCTCTATACCCATTTATAATATTTGAATTGCAAAGCTTTTTAAAAATATTTTTCCCATCGCTAACATAGATTTGGCACGTATTACATACCAGATACTATTCTAAGCGCTTCACATGTATAAACTCGTTTGATCCTCACTCTACCCTAAGAGATAGGAACTGTTGTTATGATCATTTTACAGACTAGGAGACAGGTACAGAGAGATTCTACCTCTAGTATGTGGTAGAGCTGTCATCTGATCCCAAGTAGAGAGGCTCCAAATACCATAGGTACCGCAAATTCCCAATGCACTGCCTTTTTTTTTTTTTTTTAAGATTTTAGTTATTTATTTGTCAAAGAGAGAGAGAGAGCACAAGCAGGGGAAGGGGCAGGCAAAGGGAGAAGCAGGCTCCCCGCTGAGCAAGGAGCCCCATGTGGGACTCGATCCCAGAACGCTGGGATCATGACCTGAGCTGAAGGCAGATGCTTAACCGATTGAGCCACCCGGGCGCCCCCCAATGTACTGCTTTTGAAAAATAGTCAAGACACTCGTTTTTTAAATGTCAGCAGGAGTTGCTGCAGCCATTTCTGACCTCGGGGGTGATGTTATTCCTCGTCCGTGACCGCCAGGTCCAGTTCCCAGCAACAGGTAGAGGGAGGGCTGGGTGGGTCTTGGAAGGAGGTGGGAGCGGTAAGGACTGTGAACCCAGGACCCAGATTCCCCGGCTCCTCGGAGAAGCAGCTGGGGATTCATTCTTTCACAGCCTTTGATTCCCATTATTCTTTTGCTTATTTAAAAATACATAAATTAGGTTTTGCTTTAAGCCTCCATTATGTTAGCCTACCAAGAGAAGGAAATGAAAGGAGAGCCTCTCGTGGTCTCACATGGATGGATGGAAGTTGAAACCCACCACCGCATTCCCCGCCGCAGTAAAGAAGCACGTTGTGCCGTCTAACCGGGTCCTGGCGGTGGTGAGAATGGCATTCTCTCCAAAGTCACCACAGCCCTGAATCAAGCCCAGCCGGCAGGCCATCTGGCCGCAAAGCCCACAGTACTCTACTTAGACTCAAAGCAGCACTAATTGCCTTGTTAACAGAGCTCCTCTCAAGAGAGTGGAATTTAAGCAGAGGAATATCAGAACGTGATTTCAAGAGAAGTGAGCTGATCCAGAGACTGATAGCATTTCCAGCAACCGAGTCTCAGAAGGCCCACAGAGCAAATAAAGAACATTTTAATGGGACCGTCAGGAGGATATGACCTGTCAAAGCAGATTTGCAAGCAGGAAAGGGGGCAGGGCCCATTCTTGTCTAGACATCTGATTAGTGGGAAATTGTAGGATTATGAGGAGTGTGGATTTTTCTGGCTGCTATTTCTGAGGAGGTCAGGCTTTCTGCGCAAAGGGCTGGATGAGAGAAACATTTGTCTGTGGGAGAAAATGCTGACTGGTCCTCACCCTCCCTTGGGCTCCAGCCGCCAATTCGGGACAAAGAGACTGCGTGAGTAGATTTAAACCTGCCGCTGCTTGGGGCGGGCCGGCTCGTCCGGGGGGATCTGGGGCAAAGAGACGAAGACGGTCACCCCTGGAAATCTCACCCTGTTTCTGCCCTTCATCGTCAGCCCCAGCCTGCCTCCCACCACGATGCTAGCAGACGCCCTGTTCTCCTGGCCTCCTGCGCTCCCTGCGCTTCAGTAACAGCCCACCTCGTGTCCCCCCACCAGCCCGGGAGACCACAGGCACCACGCGCTGCGGGCTGGGAGGTATGGATCGTGGGGTGGGCACATAATTCCTGCTGGGGTGGGGATGAAGCCAGGTGAACTTGGGGTGTGTGTGGAATGATCACGTGGGCTTGGGTAATGGGAGGCAACTCCGGAGGTGACGAGTGGGTTCTAAACGGAAGGGACTCAGGAGCATCTGGGCGGCTCAGTCGGTGGAGCGTCCGACTCTTGGTTTCAGCTCAGGCCATGATCTCGGGGTCGTGAGACTGAGCCCCAGGTCAGGCTTCACGCTCAGTGGGCAGGGAGTCTGCTTAAGATTCTCTCCCTTTGCCCCTCCCACTCATCTCTCTCTCTCTCTCTCTCTCTAAAGCAATAAATACATCTTTAAAAATAAAATTAAAAAAGGAATGTACTCAAATCAGGCAACTTGGGGTTCTAGGTGAGGATGTTACCCTTGCTATCCCCGTCCGTTGCTATCCCCACAGAGTTCTCTCTGTTGGCTGTCACTGCCTTCAGCCCTGGGCTGCATGCTTAGGCTGTGACCTAAGACAGGGGGCAGCCGGCTGGGTCTGGGAGAAAGAGCTCAGCTCCCTGTCAGAAGCTGACACTACAGCACACGCCGGAGCGGGGGCTGAAAAATAAGGAGTCATTACATTAGTCTGAGTCCCACTAGAAAAAGGGAAACGACTCTGGTTTGAAAACAGGGAATTGGTTGTACAGATGATGGAAGAGCCGAGAAGCCAAACAGGGGGTGGTGAGAGGTCAGAAAATTGGCAACAGCAGGACGTTGCTGCACCTGCGTGGGGGGCGGGGGGAGGGAGATGAAGGGAGATGGTACAACCAGAGCCCAGGCGGGAGGCCTGAGATGGGAGCCATAACCCAGGCAGACCTGTCTCCTGGGACCCGGGGCCATGGAGGAGCCGTGGGGAAGACGCTGCCCAGGCAGGGAGGGAAAGGGAACAGAAGTGTCTCAGATTTTCTCCTTTTGCCCAGCCTTCCTTCTCCTCCTGCGATACAGCCTGCCGGAGTCAGCCCCTTGCCATATAGAGAACAGAGGGAGGGCAAGTGGGGCAGAATAATAGGGTCAGATAGTCTGTAGAACCTTCTCCTTGGCTCCTGTGCTCTTCCCTCTGCGACAACCAGAATCAAACCACAGAATGAAATATTTGTATGATTATCCATTTACGTCTCTTTCTCCTTCCCCCACCACACCCCAGCCCCCCAGACTCTGAGCTCCATGAGGGCAGGGGGGGAGTGGCCTTCGTCACTGTCGAATCGCCAGCACCCGCGTAGGAAGTGATTCATGGTTGATTCTTGAAAATATTTGTTAAAAATAATCGAATGAATTACTTGATGCGCCCTGCCCGTCTTGCAAGCCACACATTCCCAGAGCACAGCACGTAGGATTTTAGAACTAGGGCCAGTAGCACGTTGCTCCCCTCACCTCTGTGAGGTCTACCCCACCCGACCCCTTAGGCTGGCCTCCGAGAGCTCAAGCTCACACAACTTTGGTAGGATTTTAGAATTTAAACTGATTTTACTGTGTTACCAGGACAGGGTTTTGCCCCTTGATAAATTTGAAGTTATTTCATCAACCATAAAGTGACGTATTAATGTTAGACATCATAGTAATGATTATCACATAGGGTTCTGTGTGAGTTGTTTTTTTTTAAAGTATTTATTTGACAGAGATAGAGACAGCGAGAGAGGGAACATAAGCAGGGGGAGTGGGAGAGGAAGAAGCAGGCTCATAGCAGGGGAGCCTGATGTGGGGCTCGATCCCATAACGCCGGGATCATGCCCTGAGCCGAAGGCAGACGCTTAACCGCTGTGCCACCCAGGCGCCCCCTGTGTGAGTTTTTTAAAAGATTTTATTTATTTATTTATTTTAGAGAAAGAATGTCCGCACATGCGATACAAGTAGTGGGGGAGGGGCAGAGGGAGAGAGGAAGTCTCAAGCAGGCTGGGGGCTCGATCCCATGACCCTGAGATCATAACCTGAGACAAAACCAGGAGTCAGACACTCAACCGACTGGGCCACCCAGGCACCCCTAGGGTTCTATTTTTTTTTTTTTTAAGATTTTATTTATTTGACAGAGAGAGACACAGCCACCGAGAGAGGGAACACAGGCAGGGGGTGGGGGAGAGGAAGAAGCAGGCTCATAGCAGAGGAGCCCGATGTGGGGCTCGATCCCAGGACCCTGGGATCACACCCTGAGCCGAAGGCAGACGCTTAACAACTGAGCCACCCAGGTGCCCCAGGGTTCCGTGTTTTTAAGACCTGTTAACATCTGCGCACAGATAGAATTTCCAGGTGATGGTTTAAACCATTCAGTCACAAGAAGAAATAATGAAGGGGAAGATGAGAAATAGTGTAGAGAGAGATTCAAAGAGAGAAAAGACAAGACAGCATGGGGCAGCTCACACATTCTCAGGAAAGAGGAGGTGCGGGGGGAGTGGGCGAGAGAACCCGACACCAGGCTTCAGTAGGTGCAGAGAGCCCAGGGGTCAGAAGCCAAGGAAAAGTGAATAAAGACACTGCCGGTCAGGGCAAAGGCACAGCGGAAAGTTGACTGGGTGGCTCCGTAGGCTAGAAAGTGACCAGCAAGTTAGTAACTATAACAAGCCACCACCCCCACACCAACTAACATCTGCTTATTGCTTACCATGTGCCAAGTATCCAGCACAGCGTTAATTCTCTGGACAACCCTGGGAAGAAAATGCTAGTCTTTCCCCATTTGACTTGTAGGAAACTAGTAGATTACCTGGGGAGTGAGTGTGTGTGTGTGTGTGTGTGTGTGTGTGTGTGTGTGTGGTAGTGGTGGTGGTAGCAGTATTTTGTTTTGTGTTGTGTTGTGTTGTGTTGTGGCTTTACAGAGTCTGTTACCCCTTCCTAACCACACTCCGGGTTCTTCATGAGGAATCTAGTAACTGGTTTCCAAGATGGCCCCATTGAGCGTCAACTTCTGACAGTCCCATCTCTTGTAGTCCTTACCCACATGGAATAAGGCTGTCCTACTCTGAGTGCTTGGTATATATTAACATACTTAATCCTCCCAATAATCCTGTCAAGTAGGTACTAGTATGCACTATTATTACACGCATATTAACAGAGAAAATAGGGCTACAGAATACTTTAGCTGCTGGCCCAGGATTGCAGAACTAGCCGGTGGTGAAACTAGGATTTGGATCCGGTTTTTTTACTCCAGAATTTGTACTTAACTGAAGCAAAAGGAAATTTCTTAAAGGATATTGGGTGCTCACAGAATTGACGGAAAGCCAGGAAAACTGGGCCTCAGTGGCTTCCTCACCCTCAGAAGGGAGCCAAAGTCCTTGCCAGGATCCACAAGCATCCCTACAATCTGCCCCCTCCTCTCCATGACGTGGCAGACCTCATCCGCTCCCAGCCCCCAACGCTGCTCTGCTCCAGCCTCCTTGCTTCTCCTTCAGCACCCTGGGGCCACGACCACACCAGAGCCCTTGCACTGACTGAAACTCTATCCTCTTCCTGAATCTCTCCCCAACCCATTGCTCCCTTCCCTGCCTTGGCCACACAACCAGCTCCCTCACTTCCTTTGGGTGCTTTCTCGGTGAGCTCTCCCTGTCCATCCTATCTAGAATTTTACCTTCCCCCACACTCATCTCCCCAATGACTAAAAGATATGGGGACACAAAAGGCTGTGTTCCTTGCCTCAAGGTGAGGCCAGTTCTGCCGTGTTGCATGGATACTTCAGAGTCTCTTATGGATCAGACCTAAGACCCCATTCTCACTTGACTTCTTCTCATTCACTACCTGTTTCCTTCATTGCCCTTCATTTGAGAGAGCTCTCCCTCCAAAAAAAAAAAAAAAAGGCACCTGTCTGCACCAAATCCCTGTCTCGGTCTCTGCTTCTGGGGAGCTCAACTTAAGAGTTTTTGTTGTTGTTTTTTCTTTCCTAGTGCTCACCCCACATACTGTATGTGTCACCTCACCCATCTGTCTCACTCACTGTCAGGCCGGGAGGGCGGTCGCTGTGTCTGCTCTTTTCGCTGTTACAGCCTCAGGAGCCGAAACAGTGCCCGGTGTAGAGCTGCAGTCGGTGCTCAGTAACCGTGAGCTGAAAGAACGCTGAGTCCGCATTCCTCCACGTGTCTGAGACTTGCACAAACGCCGCGCTCGCTGATCACGCTGGGGTCCTGGACTCCTACTGTTGCCCACAACCTCTGCCCACTTTCTCATCTACTTTTCCTCCGTCCTCGTAAAGATGGCTTCTGATCCCAGGGGTCTCCTCTTCCCCATCGGGGGGATTTCCCAGGACCCAGACCCCTGCTTGTGTGTCCAAAGTCATGGGCAGCTCCTCTGGGGACTGACTACATCTCTCACAGTCTCCCCGCTCCTGGCTCGCTCAGATGATAAACAAGAGAAACCCATCCGCCCACGTGCAGGTGCGATTTGAAAACTCAATGGAGGAGGAAGGGAAAGAGGCAGAAGGCATCCAGGCGAGGCTGTTCTTCCTTGTGAGGTGAGCGACCAGAATGTGTGATAGAGATGGAAATGGCCAAAGGCAAGGGGGAAGCTCCCGATTTTCTGGGCTGTCACCGTGCCAAAGCAGGCTGAGAGCCGGTGCCTAACTCATTCTGCAGGTCCATTCGGGCACAACTTCGCAGGGGGTGCCCGGGGTGTGTTCCAGCAAGGCAGCGCTGCTGTCAGCCCTGGGGGGGGGGGGGGGGGGAAGGGGCGGGGCCGGGGGGGGGCGGCCCGGGGGGGCAGGGGGTGCTCAGATCAGGGAGCAGTCAATGACATAGTTACCTCCCTGGGCTTGGTTTCTGGTCAGTGCATGTTCTTTGGTTTCAGTAACAGCAAATGCTTAAGACTGCTGCTCAGGAGGGCATTCCTGGCTCTGGGCTGCCCAGGGGCAAGGGAGGAAGGGGCTGCAACTTCACAGCCAGGGCCGCCCCTGTGCCTCGAGGGCAGTTCGCCGGAGAAGCAGGACATCTGGGAGCCCCTGGCAGCCCATGTTCACAGCAACGTGGGGTGGGAGCATGGGCTAGAAGAATCTGGGTGAGGCAACAGTGGCACCTACCTCAGGGGGAGGGGACAGGAATGGGTGCGGGAAGGCAAAATTCTAGATAGGTTGGACAGGGAGAGCTCACCGAGAAAGGGGGTGATTGGAAGTTCTGTTTGGACATGTCGAGCTCCATGTGTCCACTGCACATCCACGGCGAGATGCTGAGTGGATGACAATTGGACATCAGTGTGGGAGTCAGAAGCCAAAAGATGCTACCAAAGCAGGGAGATCACACAGGGAGCAAGCAGAAACGAAAAGGAAAAATCACCCACTAGCGTGTGCTGAATGAGCACAGCAGAGCGTGGTCATCCCGCCAGACACAGGAGTGTGTCGCCATCGGCCTAGGCCCCATCCGCGTTCATGTCCCCAGAACACCCACGTGTGCTGACGTCACGAGGTGTGTTCCCCGTCCCCAGAAGCCCTTACCCTTGGAGCATCAGAAAATGTTTCAGAATCATACAGACAGAGATTTTCAAATTTAAACAATATTTTTATCCAAATCTTACATTTTCAAGAAAGATAAAGGAGAGGTTGGCAGTTGATAATAGGTTTTGTAAATGAGTCACCACTGAGCAGCTCTCGGTCAAGCTGCACACACAGCCCTCTCAAGCATTTCAAACAGGCTCCTGCCTGTAAAAATAACGCACCAGCCTTTTATCAGTGCACCTGTTGCTTGAAGTGTCACCTGTCCCCAGGTGTAGATACGCAAAGGTCACCTGCTCACACCACCCCTGGGGAATGCCACTTGCCAAGCCACCCGTCAAGGCCCTCCCTGCCTGGGAAGAAAATGAGGACAGAGCAGGGACAGAGGAAGCAGAGCTTTCCCTGCTGCCATCCCCCCGTCTGTCCCCCAGCACCATGCGGACTCCAGCCTGTCCCCGCAGCCTCTCCCTTCCGGTCACACACTGATGGAAACAC
>NW_024426996.1:42119503-42166052 GCF_017311325.1 Ursus maritimus
GGGGGGGGGGGGGAACGACAGGGCTGACGCTGCGGAGTCAGACCGTCCAGGGGGTGCTCAGATCAGGGAGCAGTCAATGACATAGTTACCTCCCTGGGCTTGGTTTCTGGTCAGTGCATGTTCTTTGGTTTCAGTAACAGCAAATGCTTAAGACTGCTGCTCAGGAGGGCATTCCTGGCTCTGGGCTGCCCAGGGGCAAGGGAGGAAGGGGCTGCAACTTCACAGCCAGGGCCGCCCCTGTGCCTCGAGGGCAGTTCGCCGGAGAAGCAGGACATCTGGGAGCCCCTGGCAGCCCATGTTCACAGCAACGTGGGGTGGGAGCATGGGCTAGAAGAATCTGGGTGAGGCAACAGTGGCACCTACCTCAGGGGGAGGGGACAGGAATGGGTGCGGGAAGGCAAAATTCTAGATAGGTTGGACAGGGAGAGCTCACCGAGAAAGGGGGTGATTGGAAGTTCTGTTTGGACATGTCGAGCTCCATGTGTCCACTGCACATCCACGGCGAGATGCTGAGTGGATGACAATTGGACATCAGTGTGGGAGTCAGAAGCCAAAAGATGCTACCAAAGCAGGGAGATCACACAGGGAGCAAGCAGAAACGAAAAGGAAAAATCACCCACTAGCGTGTGCTGAATGAGCACAGCAGAGCGTGGTCATCCCGCCAGACACAGGAGTGTGTCGCCATCGGCCTAGGCCCCATCCGCGTTCATGTCCCCAGAACACCCACGTGTGCTGACGTCACGAGGTGTGTTCCCCGTCCCCAGAAGCCCTTACCCTTGGAGCATCAGAAAATGTTTCAGAATCATACAGACAGAGATTTTCAAATTTAAACAATATTTTTATCCAAATCTTACATTTTCAAGAAAGATAAAGGAGAGGTTGGCAGTTGATAATAGGTTTTGTAAATGAGTCACCACTGAGCAGCTCTCGGTCAAGCTGCACACACAGCCCTCTCAAGCATTTCAAACAGGCTCCTGCCTGTAAAAATAACGCACCAGCCTTTTATCAGTGCACCTGTTGCTTGAAGTGTCACCTGTCCCCAGGTGTAGATACGCAAAGGTCACCTGCTCACACCACCCCTGGGGAATGCCACTTGCCAAGCCACCCGTCAAGGCCCTCCCTGCCTGGGAAGAAAATGAGGACAGAGCAGGGACAGAGGAAGCAGAGCTTTCCCTGCTGCCATCCCCCCGTCTGTCCCCCAGCACCATGCGGACTCCAGCCTGTCCCCGCAGCCTCTCCCTTCCGGTCACACACTGATGGAAACACGCTGCTGCAGGAAGACACTAAAGAAAAGAAGTACCTTTTCCAAACTTGTTCTACGCTGGAAACCTTTTTTAAAGCACCTGTGCGTGATGGAAAGAGCACCGCACCGAAGGGCCCTTCGCCCGGGTGCTGCCATGACCCGGCCGGGTGGCTTTGGGAGTGTGCTGAACCTCCTTGTATCTTGGTCCCCTCACCCATGACAGGGGACTCGGGATGTCCCGTGCCGTTGTTCTGCGGATTAAAGGACAAAGACGGATGTCACAAAATGAGGTCTTGTTTTACTGTGCGTTAACAGCATAGCCCTTAGTTATTCTTAGTGCTGTCGACTTTCTTGTTCTTGTTCTGGAGCTGACTGTGTCAAATCGCTCTGTGATCCCCTTCTCCACGCCCTGGGCTCCCGCCCTCTCGGGCGCTCACGGGTCCCACAGCAGGAGGCGAAGGGCACCCTTCCAGGGTCTGAGACCGGGGCAAACCCTCTGGGCACATGTGGGCGGGCCAGTGGTGATGAGGTGCGTGTGTGGGCGACAGGAAGGCGCCGTCACAAGGCCAGGGATTTGGGAACCGGCGCGCCTGCCATCTCTTGCTCTGTCTTCCTTTCCCCCTGGAAGAAGGGTATCTTCTGTGTTTCCCCTTGCACCCTGGATCCCTGGAAGAGCTGTAAAAAGTGCTCTGACCAGCCTATCCTGCGGTTGTTCCTGTCCATAATTTCAAGAAAACAATCACATCTCATCAATGTCTTCCAGAAAACAGGTTCCATGATAAACAAAAAGGCCCAGCCTTCTGAGAGTCTCTGTTTACAACGTTTTAGGGTCTTTCTCATGGTTAAATTTTCCCTTGGCACTCCAGTCTCCTGTTGCATGCAGACGCTTTACCTGAGACTGGGCGTACCTTGCCAAGCTAGGAGGGAATTGTTCAGGGGCAGCCACGGGACCCATTGGGAACCAAGAGGAAGCAGAGGAAGGAGGAGGAAGGAGAGTTCTGGGCGAAGGGCCAGGAGCAGACCCAGTTGAGGCAGACAGCAATCCAGGCAAGCTAATCATTTGGCCCCTGACTGAATTAGAAATAATATTTAGCTGCCAGTGTCAGAGACCTGACCATGACACCTTGAGCAAGAGGTTTATTCCTCTCTCACATGACAGTCTAGACAGTTTCTATAGTGGCTCCACAAGCTCATTAGGGACCCAAGCTCCTTGCAGCTTTCTGCTCCACTGTCCTAGTAAATTGCTTGTATCGTTCAAGTTTGCCTCATGATCCAACATGGCTGCTGGGAGCTCCAGCCATCACATTCCCATTCCAGGCAACAGGAAGGAGGAACCAAGGAAAGGAAAAAAGAGTATGCACACCCTCTGCTTTTTACAGAACCTTCCCAGAAGTCCCGTACAGCAACTCTGATTACATCTCAATGGCCAGAGCCCAGCCGCACAGCCGCTCCTGACCACAGAGGAGGCCGTATTACACGTGAAGACTCTGAGAGTGGTTTGCCGGAAGGAGGAGAATGAGGACTGTTATTAGTTGCTCGCCTCCAGTTTCCTGTCCTAGGCAATTCTTCTCTGGCCCCAAACTTGCACGCCCACCTAGCAAAAAAACACATCGTGAAGCATCATAGCTACTTGTTACTCAAACATCCCCTAGAGAATGTCAAAAGATCGTTTCCAACCGTGTTAGACTGTACTCTCCTCCAGAGGAATTCTAGTAAATTGAGTTTGCTCCATGTTGTTACATTTCCAAGGGTGCTTTAGCTTAACAGCAATGTTGAAACTCTCTTCAAAAACCAGTGGTCTCAGTTACCTGGCAGGCGTGCTCCAAAGTCTCAGAAGACATAGGTCCTAGTCCTAGCAATGACGCTGTCTGTCTGGACCCCTCGTTCATTCACCAAATATTTGCTGAACATTTAACTCACCTGAGACTTTGTGCTAGGTCCTGTGGACCCCAGAACCGATGGATGCAATGTTGCTGCCCTTCCAGTGCTCACAGTCTCGTGGGGCTTCTAGAAAATTCATAGGCACCTATAATGTATGGTGGGGATGTGCTGAGGTGCCAAGTGTGAGGCTTGTGGGTAGTTCACTGACAACATCCTTGACCCTACCTGGGAGAGTCACAGAAGCTTCTATAGAGCTGACCTCCAAGCTGAGAGCCAAAGGTCAAGCAGAGGTTTTTCAGAGTGTGAATAATAAAGAAGTCACAAGATCAGAGAATGAAAGGTCCTTCTAGCCAGAATGCAGAGCGTGAACTGGAGAGGGGCCAGTGGAGAGGCAGAGACCCATAATGAGATGAGGCTGGAGCTTCATCCAGGAGAGCAGAAGAGAGGCAGAGACAGCTGGGTGGAGAGAAGGGGAGGCATGCAAGAGATTTTGGAGGTGGCACCCAGAAAACTTGGTGACTGGTTGATGGGGAGGATCAGCTGGGGATTGGAGGGGGGGTTCAAACATGATGGCGGGTGTCTGGCTTCAGAAACTCCGGATGGTGAGGTGTCCTGGAGCTCCAGAGCACGGGGGGCCAGGTCAGGACCACTGAAGGCCAGCTGCAGCATGAGGAGCCCCGCCCGCACAGCCCGGCTCCCCCATGCCCTCCCGCAGGAACGGCGGCCTCCAGCCCCTGCCATGGAGCGTGCCCTCCACGGGACTGACCAGCACCCGAGGCCTGCACAGCCCTGGGAGCAGCTCAGAGCTGTTCGGGCAGGGAAATCTGGGGTCCTGGAAGGTAAGCATGGTTCAGGAGTTAGCATGGGCTTTGGGTGGGTACGTTCCTGCGGGAAAGGGCCTAGCCAGAAGACAGCGGAGGGAAGGGCTCCAAGTGTCCCTAGGGCAAGAGCCCAGGACAGTCTAAGGACAGCACTGCAGGGAAGGAGTCAGGTGGGGAAAATCCTGGGCTGAGTTCTGGGCAGGCTGTGCTTGAGGGACGTGGGGACGTGAGCAGAAGGCAGTCAGAGATGTAGATGTCCTTGTGGGCCACGGAAGAGAGTGGGATTCACAGGTATGTCTTGTCCATTTCCGCCCTCAGGGTCAGGTGTATAGAACAGGACAGTGCTAGGCTGTGTGATGTGGTCCCTGAGCCACCTCTCTGCCCCCAACATTCTCTGTGCCATAAACTAGCTTCACAGGCCTCACCACCTCGCCCCAGGGCCAGCAAGCCATGTGGGGGCAAAGCATGAGGAAGTCTGTCCCGGCCGCACGGCCCTAGCCTGAGTCACCAAATTCTTGTAATCAGTTCAGCTACACAACAAAATTCAGATCAGAGTGAGGATTAGCAGAGGAAGTTTGCGAGGGTGCTTTGAACTTCACAGATGAAAGCCCCCTCCCCCATTCGCACAAAGCAATCCCGAGGTATTAAACGTGACATAAACACATTGCCCCCCCCACCTCCGGGCCCCACCGCGGGCCCCAGGCAGCCGGCTGGGTGATCGGCTGGCAACCCCAATTGCCTTCCCCCCATGGCATTCCACCCGGGTCTCCCGGAGGGGGGGAAATGGATTCTGTCCTCAGCCTGCTGCTCCTGGAATTGCAAGCATTCGGTGAGCCGACCCCCCAGGCCTGCCTTCTCCAAGATTCCTGAGTGCAGCTGAAACTGGGGGGACAAGCACTTCCCCACCACCCCCCTGGCTCCCTGAGAGCTCCGAGCAGAGGGAAAGAAGAGGGGGCAGAGGCGGGAGGCAGAGCAGCCCTCCTCCTCCCGGCCTGCTCCGCGGGCCCAGGTTATTGTCCCCAGATGCAGACTGTCAAACCCTGTCAGCCTCAGATACACACTGCGAGCGCCACATCCACATTCCTGGAATGTGTAGCCTCACCTTCTGCGGCTGGCAATTCAATAACATGTCAAGTTCCTTCAGTCTCACCAGGGCTAAAATGCTCGCACCTACTCCCAGGCTTGGCCGCGAGCACGCAGGCACGCAGCCGTCTGCACACTGAAGCTGGGCTAAGCCGTGTTTCCGCGGAACGCCTTCCGCTGAGTCTGAGCCCAGACGGTCTCACCTGGTAGTGCTGGCCTCATGATGGGCTTGGGAAGCCGAGGGCCACCGACTGTGCTTCTTGGGTTGTAGGACCAATGATCACCAGTGCTGTCCCCAGGGGGTTGGCAGGCTGTGGCACTTGGGGGAAGGAGCAGGGCCATTTGACTGATTGCTCTTTAGTTCGGGGCCTGGCTGCTGGCACTACAGAGGCCCTGCCAGGGACTGCCTGCGGGATCCTGCGCCCTTCGTTCCCCATTCAACATACCCCACCTGCCAGGACAGGAAGCCCATGACACACTACCCCGGTCCTGGCACTGCCCCTGACTTGTGATGCTCCTTCCTCGCTGGCAGACCCTTTCCACCGTGAGTGTATTCTCTGACTAATAGGGAACAAAGTAGGCTCTTGCTCAAACTACATCGGATCTGCGGCCACAAGGGTTCATGGGGGAAAGACGAGGGCAGCTGGGGCCCAGGGATGCTACGTGACCTGCTCAGGGTCACACAGCCATTGGTGATAAAACTGGGTCTATGATCGCAGACCTTTGACTATCTATCCATTATGGGTTGAATCGTGTCCCCCAAAAGATACGTTGAAGTCCTAGCCCCTGACACCTATGAATATGACCTTATTTGGAAATAGAATCTTTGCTGATGTAATCGAGTGGAGAGGAGGTGATTAGGGTGGACCCTAATTCAGTACGACCGGTTTCCTATAAGAGGAGGGAAGTGTGGACCGGGCCACACGCAGAGGGAAGATGGCCACGTGAAGACGAGACAGAGCTCAGAGGTAAGCAGTCAAGGCCAAGGAACACCAGCAGGAAGGCACCCCAAGCTGGGAAGGGCAGGAAAGGGGCCTCCTGCGAGGCTTCGAGTTGGGAGAGCCCCGCCAGCACCTTGATTTCACCCTGCCAAACTCTAGGGCTCTGCGAGCACACATGGCTATTGTTCTAAGTCATCCGGTCTATGCTACGCGGTCATCGTAGCCCCAGGAAAGTAACACACCTCCCAGCAGAACATTTCTGATATGAGAACTGGGTGAAATTCTGGAAGCTAACAAGAGCTGGCTCAATTACGGGTTTAGAACTTCAGAATACCTAGCAGGTCACGTGTCGCGTGCCCGGCATCTTTCGGGAGGACTCCAGACTCCGTGCCTTCTCTTACCCTGAGACAGGCCCTCCCTCAAGGCCCAATGATACGCGCTCCTTATCAATGTTTAAGCTTTATGAGTTGCTTTAAAATCAGAGGGACCTTCCTTCTAAATCCTTCTCTAGGCCGCCCAACATATAATACAGATCATTTGCATTTAAGTGGCCTACTCATCTGAGGAATTTCAAGCCACTTACCAAACTCTGCGACCCACGGACCCACGGGGAGTGGCCTCTGGGGTTAGGAATGTCTGGTTTACATCTGCCCTCTGACCTCACCCTGCCCCAATGACTCCATTAAACTGAGTCATTTAGTTCCGTGGCTTCAGGAAAGATAAGAACTAGTGTAGAAAATACTGTGGCTCCAGCTTAGGGCTGACTGTGGGTTGTGGGTTCGGGCAAACGGATGCTTTGCAATTAACCTTCATGTTTATCCTGATTCTCAGGAGATGGAAATGATGAACTGGCAATTTTCTGAGAACCACCGGCCAACTCCTGGAGCCTGTGGAGTTACTGCTCACGAGGCGTCCCCCGGAGGTTTGCATCCAAGGATAGCTGTGTTCACGCCCGAAAACCCAACAAAACCGATCCAGAGAGCCCTGCCGCCTGCTGCCTTCAGTGAACCTCAGACTTTGGCTGGGGTTGGTTGCCCAAACCCAAATGTCCTAGTTGCATAACTTTGGGAGTGACCAGCCTAGCAAACACGTTCCGTTTAATTGCCTCACTGCTCTTCCCTGAAGCTTCTTGTTTACTACGGAATGCCTCGGAATCAAAACACGTCAAGGGACAGTTCTCCCTGCCCCTCAAGGCACGAGTTGAACTAAGTGGAACCATACCTTTGCTTTCTTCCCAAACCAACAGGTGGAACCAATTTAAAACCTCAAGCCCTTGTAATGCATGTGCAGAAACTCCCCTGTGTTTAAATGTCTCTCCCAAGAAGGACATCATGTTCTTGCCTGAGTTTTATCTACCAAAGGCAGGCACCACACTCCAAGGCCCATTGGCCTCAACAATTGGCCGCTGCTTAGATCAATTATGGTACCCCGTGCAGTCACAGAAAGTCATGCTTTGGAAGCAAATTTAATGACACGGGGAAATGTTTACGGTCTTCTATTAAGTGAAAAAAGCTGCATACAAAACAGAATGTACAGTATGAAAACAATTATGTAAAAATTACGCATCTATCCATAGAAAATCTGGAAGGCTCTACTCCAAAATGTAGACACCGATGATCTACTCAGGGCTGTGGGAGTGCAATGGCCTGGTTCCGCAAGGCACAAGGGCATCCCCTTGAGAGAACAAGCCGTGGCTGACATCTTGGCACAGGGCTGTGCCTGCCGGGAAGGCCCATCACTTTCTAATCATGCATGACACCAATAGATTGACATCGGCTCCAGGGATCATGCGTGAGCCTAAATATTCTTCTTTGTGCTTTTTCATGTTTTGCAAAAGTTCTTCCATGAGGTTGTGCTACTTTTGTGCCAAGTTGAAAAAAAATGATATAGCATACAACCAATTTTTAAAAGGTAATTGGTGGAAATATGAACACTGAATATTTGATGACATTAAGGAATTATTAAATATGCTAGTAAATATTGTTGTCATACTTTTAAAAGCCTCATTAGCTTTCAGAGATGCAAGCTGAAATGTATGTAGATGATACGATGTCTGGAGTTACTTCAAAATAATATGGGGCGTAGCTAAGTGGGTAGGAGCATAGCATAAGAAAAGGTCATGAATTATTCATTGTTAAAGCCGAGGGCTAGGTACATGGGGGTTTGTAATACTGTTCCATTTTTGCATATGTTTTAAATTGCCATAATACAAAGTTAAAATAAAAACAGAAAACTGGTTTAGGTCATGTGGCTGAGACTGACCTGAATTTTACCTTATCTTTGCTTTTGATAGAATTGTGCAGACCCACAGCCTTCCCGCGTGCGTCTTCTGCTATGGTGGGATATGGTGGCTAGTGAGGATATGATGGCCTGAGGCCAAGAAGAAAAGCACCAGGACACATGCCACCCACCCACTTCTGCCCAAACCACCAGGATTTGGCAGAGTAGCGACATTATCACCATCACAGCTGAAGATAGGCAGATTCAATAAACTGGATTGTGAGGGACTTTACAACAGCCATCACATGTCTAACAGGCCTAATTATGCAAAGATGCGTAACCAACAAGTCTTCATCTCCACTAAGACAAAATAAAAGGGAAAAGGATTAATTTACAGTGGAAGAAATTGGATTTAGCTGCATGGAAAAACTAAGTACTAATAAGAAAATGTTAAATACCCACAGGGTTATTGTGTGATCTAAGAATGCTTTCAGCTGCCATAAATACATTTGTCATTAGTTAACAAGTAGTCAACAGTTGGTCTCCGGGTTGGTTCTGCAGCCAATGATGACATCAAGAAGCCAGGTGCCTTATTCCTTGTTTTTGTTTTTTTAAGCAGACTTTTTTTTTAAACTGTGACCATGTTGCCTCATGGTTACAAAATGGCTGCAGGACCTCCAGAACATCACAGTTTCATGTGACCATGTCCGAAAGCAGGAAACAGAGGGAGGAGAGGGGGGGAAAAAGAAATGATCTCTTGTGTAGCTCTTTCTCTCTTCCTTCCTCCCTTCCTTCCTTTCTTTCTTCCACTCCCCCCTTCCTCCTTCCCTCCCTCCCTGTCTCCCTCCCTCCCTCCCTTCCTTCCTTCCTTCCACTCACCCTCTCTCCCTCTCTCTTTCTCTTTCTCTCTTTCTCTCCTTCTCTCCTTCTTTCTTTCCTTCCTTCCCAGAAAGGAAAACTCTTGCCCCAAATCCCCTCAGCACACTTGCCTGTGTATCTTACCGGATGGCACTTTGTTGCCTGCTCCCTCCAGCTGCAATGGAACAAGGAAAATGAGTATCTGTCTCTTTTTTTTTTTTTTAAGATTTTATTTATTTATTTGACAGAGAGAGAGACAGCCAGCAAGAGAGGGAATACAAGCAGGGGGAGTGGGAGAGGAAGAAGCAGGCTTATAGCGGAGGAGCCTGATGTGGGGCTCGATCCCATAACGCCGGGAGCACGCCCTGAGCCAAAGGCAAACGCCCAACCGCTGTGCCACCCAGGCGCCCCAATGAGTATCTGTCTCTTTAAGACACAACAGAAAAGATGAAAAGGATTGAGAGTGGCTGCTGTGCAGCCCACCAAACTGGCTACTTTCCCTTGGAGAAAGCAGCTGCCATGTGGAGAACTCAAGGCTATTCTGCTGGAGGGAGAGGATGCCCCAGGAGAAACGGTGGCTTCCGCAGTTACAGAAGAGAACTATATACTGTATCTTTCCTCATTACTGAAGCAGTTTTTACTCATTCTAGGAAAATTTGAACAAATGAAGGAAATTACCTATAACTACATTATCCAAAGAATAGTGTCACGGGTGTGACACGAGTAGTGTCACAAGTAGCTTTTACTGGAACTAGATCTCCTTTCCTGGGTACCTGAGGCCAAGTAGAGACAGAGAGGGTCCTCAACCGAAGATTCCAGGTCTGTCATAGATTTGTGAGTCAAAGTACGAGGCTCTATCTTGACCTCTAACACTCCTCAGGAAGAGAGAGAGAATTTGGATAGTTTATCGGTTATGTATTGCTGCATAACCACCCAGAACTTAGTTACTTACCACAACAACTCTTCATTATAGCTGGTGATACTGTAGGTCAGGAATCTGGGCAGGGCTCAGCATGAAGACTCTTCTTCCCACGGTGTTAGCTAGTTCCTTCTTGCAGCTGCATTCAGCTGATGTTGCATCTGGGCTGGAAGGTCCAAAATGGCGCCACCCAGCTGTTTGGGACCTCAGTGCTGCCTCTCAGCTGGAGTGCCCTGGTTTTTCTCCCTCTGGCTTCTCTGGGTTCATTCTGTCTGGTTCTCCAGGGCCTCTCTCTCCAGGACGCCTCTCCCTCCAGCAGAATAGCCCCGAGCTCCCTGTATGACGGTTGCTTTCCCCAAGTGAAAGCAAAAGCTAAAGCACCTTAAGGCCTGGCCTTGGAAGTTCTAGATGTTGTTTCCATCATCTTCTAATGGGCTGGAGCAAGTTGCCAAGTGCAGCCCAGATTCAAAGGGACGGAAAGGGCAGGCTGGATGGGAGATATTGTTGTAGCCATCATGGAAACAAGTTGCCACATATGGCAGAAGATCTGCTCAAGATTAAAGAAATTTAGACACACACACAATGCACTAATTCACAACTGAAATCTGTTTCACCTTCAGCAGCTGTTTACATCAACTGTGATACTCTTTAATTCTTTTCAACTAAGAGCTCTCAGGTTTGTTGAGGAATCTCTGTCCATCTGCCATCGTCAACCATGGATGAGAGTATGGTACTTGACAGCACTAACCTCAGAGCCAGAATCCCCAGATTCAAATCCAGCTCTCCCACATTTAGTCCCATAGTTTGAGGTAAGTTCACCTTTGCCCTGTTTATGAATTGGGGGTAATGCTGCCTACCTCCGCGGCGGTTATGAAGACTACATGAGTGAATATATAAATACTTAGACCAGTGCCTGGCACAAAGCGAAGACTTTGTATGTGTTCATATTGTTATATCCCTTTACACCAGCTGCAGGGCTCCAGCTCCGTGGTGGTAATGATTCTGGTTTTTTATGTGCACTGAGATCTGGTTTTGAAATTATTCTTTGGAAAAAGCTGACACATTTTCTCAACCTGGATTTTAAACTATGAATAATCAATATCTCATCTTGCTAGACAGCCCCCAACAGCACTGAGCACAACTGATCATTCTTTCTTTTTTGTTTACCTGCTCCTCTCTTGGCAGCCAGCCATGAACTCTCCTGGTTTTCCTGCTGTGCCTCTGACCTCTTCTCCACGTTCTTACTGCTCCTCCTCCTTTCCCTAGTCTCTAAATATTAGCAGTCCTGGGCCCTTCTCTTCTCACTCTGAACTTTCTCCCAGAGCATATCCACGTCCGTGTCTTTAAGTATCATCATCATCTAATATGCTGAAATCCTACAAATGTATCTCAGCCAGAACTCTCCTGATTACTCAAATCGTACTGCCATGGTGACATCTCTCTTTGGAGATCACACAGATATCTCCAACCCCACATCTCTAAACTGAACTTCTTCTACTCAAGTCCATAACCCCAATCCCTATCGTTCCTCCAACTTCCCCATCTGGGTAAAGGGAACTTCCATATACTGTTGTTAAAAGCAGAAACATGGGTGTCACTCTTGACATCTCCCTCTTCCTCACCCTCTAAATCTAATCCATTACCAAGTCCTGTCAATTCTTTTAGACCAAGCCATATGAAATTGCTACTTTTATAAGTAAAAAACAACCAAATATTGAAATTTTCATAGAGTTCACCCTAATACTTTCAAAATCTCTCTCAAACCTGTTCACTTTTTTCCTCTCTGCTGACATCCTACCTTTTAGGCTACCATGGGCCACTATAAAGACTCTCCAGCTATTTATCCTGCTTTCCTCCCTACCAGGACCAGACCACTTTTCTACATGACCACCGTCATTTTTTTTAATGTGCCCTGAAGCATGTCACTCCCTTGCATAAAAAAAAACTCTTCAATGTGCTTTCCAGAACCATTTCATGCCACTCTCTCCCTTACTCTCCACCATCCACCCAGCCTTCTTTCTGTTCCTGATGTTCACCCAGCTGCTTCCTCATGAGGCCTGGTATGAGCCTTCCCCTGCCTGGGGTCCTTTCCCCATCAGTCCTGTCCTGGCTCTTTCTTCATCTTCTGACTCTTCCTTGGAAAGATCTGCCTTGACCCACACCCAGCCTAAAGTAGGTCTCCCTTCTTCTATTCTATAGCAGGATGCCCTGTTGTTTTCTTCCATACCATTTATCACAAATTATTGTTATATACTTATTAGCGTGTTTATTGGTTTCAAGTCTATTTTTCCCCCTTCAGTGTAATCTTCATGACCTACAGAACATGGTGTCTATTTTGTTGGCCATTGTATATGTGGCATCTCAGATATAGGAGGTGCTCAATAATTAGCAGTTGAACAAATGAATGAATGAGCCTGGGTTCAAAGCCTGTCAAGACATTGCTCTTCTGGGGGATTGTGTTCCCTAGCAGATCCTTCAGACCATTCCTTCATGTGAGGCACCAATTTCTTTCCTAGCATCTTTTCTTCCACTCCCTTTTGTCCTTCCAAATTAAAGGAGATATTGCCTTTTTGTTAAATTTCTGGGGTTTTTTTAATGTAGTGACCAGAAAGGACCCAATTTCCAGTTCATTCTGTGACTTCGTTTCACTGAAGTCTAACTTAATAGTCATATGTTTTACATTTACATCTGTGATCCATTTTGGGTTAATTTTTGTATAAGCTGTAAGGGTTAGGTTGAATTTCACTTTATTTTTATTTTGGGGGGACATATAGATGTCCAATTGTCTAAACCACATTTGTTGAAAGACTATTCTTTCTCCACTGAATTAGCTTTGCAAAATATCAATTGGCCGTATTTGTGGGGGTCTAGTTCTAGACTTTCTATTCTGTTCTGTTGACCTATGTGTCCTTCACTTTGGAAATAGACACGTTGCTATTTGCTTCACTGCTTTGAGGATTATAAACTTTAGAATAAGTCTTAAAATTGTGTAGTATGATTCCTCCAAATTTATTCTCCTTTTTTCCAAAATTATTTTGATTATATTATTCCTTCACTTCTCCATATAAAATCTAAAATCAGCTTATCTATATCTATGTTTAAAATTCAGTTAGGATTTTGATTGGAGTTGCATTAAATCAATCTGGGGAAAATTGACATCTTTACAATTGGAAAGCCTTCCAATCCATGAACATGATATATCTCCCTGGGTTTTTTGTTTTGTTTTGTTTTCTTTAATTTTCTTTTTCACCCATTAGTGTTCATCATACAAATCTTATATATGTCTTGTTAGATTTATAACTAAGTATTTAATTTGGGAGCTATTATAAGTGCTATTTTGTTTTAAATTTTGGTTTTCAATTGTTTATTGATAGTATATGGAAATACAAATGAAGTTTGGTGTTGACTTTGTATCCTGCAATCTTACCAAACTCACTTCTCTGTGTGTGTGTGTGTGTGTGTGTGTGTGTGTAAAGTGATAGAAGTTTATTAAGTGAAGAAACAGAAAAAGTTCTCAGGAGTGATAGGGGTCCCTATAGGGTTGCCCCAAACTCACTTCTGAGTTTTTGAATTTTTTTTAAAAAATCAGATTCCTTGGATTTTCATGTAATCTGCAAACAGGGATAATTTTATTTCTTCCTTTCCAATCTGTATGTCTTCATTTCTTTTTCTTGCCTTAATGCACTGGCTAGGACTTCCAATGTGATGCTGAACCAGAATATAGAGGTGGGGAGGAGAGAATATAGAGGTTGAAAAACCTTGCCTTGGTCTCAATCCTGAAAGGAAAGTATTTGGTCTTTCATCATTAAGTATGATGCTAGCTGTAGTTTTTGTTTGTTTGTTTTGGTTTGGTTTGGTTTTTTGTGGATGGCCTTTAACAGACTGAAGAATTTTCTTTCTATTCCTTTATTTTGCATGTGCTTGTAAGGCTGTGTGAAGGGGCAGAAAGAGTGTGGGTTTTGAGGCAGAGGAGACTGGCTCTGGGGTTCAGCTTGACCACTCTCCAGTTATGGAACAGTATATGGTGGAGTAGAGTTTTCCATCCGTGGAGTTAAGGTAATGAAACCTGCCTCACAAGGGCCTTGTGAGGAATAGCTGAGATTGTGTCCCTGAAGATCCTGCTACATACTAGTCATGTAAAAGATGCTCAGTAGTCGTGGTCTGTGGCTAATTCCACATGCACCATCATTCCAAAGGTTTGTTTTACAGCATCCTAAGAGGCCCTGCATGCTCTGTCAGCCTCCTTTGGTTTCTCTGTTACTTCTTTATCCTTGTCTCCCCCTACTCCTCTCCCTTTCACCTCTCCTGCCTCAGCCAACTGGCCTCCATGTCACTCCCCACACCAGGCACCCTCCCCTGATAGTGGGCCATTCCCTATGTCCAAATAGCTCTCCCCCTCAGTATTCACACAACTGATTTCCTATTGCCTTTAAGACTTCCTCAAACGCCACTACCCCATGAAAACCACTCTGACCATCTATGTTCATTTCCTAGGACTACAAATTACCACAACCTGGGTGGCTTAAAAACAACAAACATCTATTTTCTAATAGTCTGTGGGTCCAGAAGTCCAAAGTCAAGGTGTTGACTGGTTCACATTTCCTCCACAGGCTGTAGAGAAGAATCCTTCCTCATGTCTTCCAGCTTCTGTTGGCTGCAAGAATTCCTTGGCTTGGGGCTGCCAACCTCCACTGTGGACTTTGTATCTGTCTGTGTATCTCATACCTCCCTCTGTCTTTCCTCTTCTAAGCACATCTGTCATTGGATTTACGGCCCACCTGGATAATTCAGGATGATCTCATCCCAAGACCTGTGATAGTTAATTTTTTGTGTCAACTTGTTTGGGCTCAGGGATGCTCAGAAAGCTGGTAAAACATCATTTCTGGGCGTGTCCATGAGGGTGTCTCTGGAAGAGATTAGCATTTGTGTTGGTGGACTGAAAAAAGCAGGGGGCCCTCCCCAACACCAGTGAGTATCCTCCAATCCACTGAAAGCCCAAATAGAACAAAAATGCAGAGAAAGGGCAGATTTGTTTTTTCTCTGCTTGAGCTGAGACATCCAACTTCTGCCCTTGAGCTTTGTGCTTCTGGTGCTTGGCTTTCTGGACTCACGTCAGGATTTACACCATTAGCCCCTTGATTCTCAGGCCTTTGGACTTAGACTGAATTACACCGCCAGCTTTCCTGGTTCTCCAGCTTGCAGATAGAGATCATGGAACTTCTTGGCCTCCATAATTGCGTGGGCCAATTCCTACAATAAATCTTCTATCTATCTATCTATCTATCATCTATCCATCCATCCATCCTTCTGGTTCTGTTTCTCTGGAGAATCCTAATACAAGACCCTTAACTGAAAGACCCTTAACTGCAAAGACCCTTTTATCAAGTATGGTGACTTTCACAAATTCCAGAGGTTGGGACTCAGACAAACCTCTTGGGGGACCATTATTTAACCCACTATACCACTTTATTTAATAACTGCAAAGTTATTCCTATAGATTCTGGAATCCTATAGATTCCATATTGCAGAACCACACAAATGGTCCTTCTGATGCTTCTTTCCTGTTCTTACTTTCTAGTGACTTGAAACCTTCTAACATATGATATCATTTGCTTATGTATAGGTTTATTGTTATTCTCCCCTCCCACTAGAATGTAATCTACCACTAGAATATAAGTTTTGTTCATCGATGTAACACAAGAATCTAGACCTACAGTGATGCTTGGCACATAGTAGGTGCTCACTAAACTCTTACTGAATAAATGAATGAATGCCACATGTTATGGGAAACCAGTGGCCCAACTAGCTACTGGCATACAAGCGGAGGTCAACAAACACCTACTGAATGAATGTCCTTAGGAGAACCCTGGGAGATCCTAACTGGAAAAACAGAGTTATCCCCTTCCCAAGTTTACTTACGTAGTTTTTAACTTTTTTTCTTCATCAGATTTCCAAATCCTGAGCTGCCCCCTTTAGGAGCCATGATTCTCTACTGGTGAGTCAGTGTTAAGTAGTTCTGAGCCGGCTGAGCTGAAAATTACTCCCCCCAAATTAGAAAAGGTTACACTTCCAGAGAATAAATTCTGGTCTCTTAATAAGAGGTAATTAATTACACCAATGAGCATATTGACCAAAAATAGTTTCCAAAGAACAACTTAATGCTGGATAATTATAAATCAGAGGGTTTGATGAATCCAAGATGCTGCTGGCTGAGGCATCGATGACCCAAGTGGAGCAAATCAAATATTCCAGGGGACGCTAGAGATGGGAGCATGCTCTGTGCCTGGTTTCTGGACCACTGCCACCCCCTTGGCAGCCCACTCCTGCTCACCCTCATTGTCCTCTATAAGCTACTCTGAGATGTGCGTATTTATTTCCTGAAATAATGGCCTTTAAGACTAAAAAAATAAAATTAGTGGCTGCTAAGAATGCAGTTTGGGAGCTTAGGTTTTTGTTTGGTTGCATTATTTTATTTCAATTTGGTTTGATTATTTTCACCTTCTATAAAGTTCACAGCACAACTGAAGACTTAATTTTTTTTAAGATTTTATTTATTTATTTGAGAGAGAGAGCGAGAGAGCACAAGTAGGGGGAGCGATGGAGGGAAAGGGAGAAGCAGTCTCCCAGCTGAGCAGGGAGCCCCACGTGGGGCTGGATCCCAGGACACTGGGATCACGACTAGAGCTGAAGGCAGATGCTTAACTGACTGAGCCACCCAGGCACCCCACAAATGAAGACTTCAAATAAAAGCTTATTTCTTATTTTCAATAAAGAAATAGGAAATGTTTTGAAGGATGTTTAGAAAATTTGGATGTGGGGCGCCTGGGTGGCTCAGTCGTTAAGCGTCTGCCTTCGGCTCAGGGTGTGATCCCAGGGTCCTGGGATCGAGCCCCGCGTCGGGCTCCCTGCTAGGAGCCTGCTTCTTCCTCTCCCACTCCCCCTGCCTGTGTTTCCTCTCTTGCTGGCTGTCTCACTCTCTGTCAAATAAATAAATAAAATCTGAAAGAAAGACGAAAGAAAGAAAGAAAGAAAGAAAGAAAGAAAGAAAGAAAGAAAGAGAGAAAGAAAGAAGAAAGAAAGAAAATTTGGATAAGCAAAGAGAAAAAAGTGGGTTGGGTTTTAGGTTTTTTGACTCCGAGCTCAAGAGTCGCATGTTCCACCGGCTGAGCCAGCCAGGCACCCACCGGGAAGAAAGTGTTTCGAATTGCCTATAACCCCACTGCCCAGAGACAGCTGTGGACATCTCTCATGCTGTGTCCCACCTCCATCTTTTTGCATCTCGTGACCTTCCTCACTTCCTGCCCAGCTTACTCTTTGTTCAGGTATTTCAGCTGTGTTGATGGGGATTTAAAGACAGCACATGCCACAGTGAGCAAACAAACCAGTGACAGCCTGCCGACTCCCTGACTCTTCTCTCATGCTGTGTCCTCCACTCCCGGCTCTGCTCCTGCAGGACAAGTCATCTTCTGCTTGCATTTGTCTTGCAAGGATTAAATGGCAAGCCTCCAGGGGCGCCTGGGTAGCGCAGTCGTTAAAGCGTCTGCCTTCGGCTCAGGGCATGATCCTGGCATTCTGGGATGGAGTCCCACATTGGGCTCCTCCGCTGGGAGCCTCCTTCTTCTTCTCCCACTCCCCCTGCTTGTGTTCCCTCTCTCGCTCGCTGTCTCTGTCAAATAAATAAATAAAATCTTTAAAAAAATTAAATAAAAAATAAATAAATAAAAATGGCAAGCCTCCAGGGAGGACGGCGCCGGCCACTGCCAGAGCTCCACCCTGGAAGATATTCTGCAGAATTACTGCGGATGTTTCGTTCCCACAATCAAATAATGAAAAGAATGAAACCCAGCCATCATCCATTCAACAAATATTTACCGACTGCCAACTCCTTGCCAGTGTTCACATTATCGATCTCTAGCTGGGAGGTTCTTGCTTCGAGATTCTTACGGTTGCCAGTGGACGGTGGCTGGGCCTGGAATCATCCAAAGGCTCATGTGGGCTGAACCCCCAGGGGCTGCCTCCCACTGCAAGAGCCTTGGTGCTCCATGGACTTTCTCCCTCTCTTCATGTACTCTTTTACCCCCTAAGGCTTCTCCACGTGGCTTGGGCTTTGGCCAGCATGGTGTCCTCAGGGTCCATGCACTTCTTACACGGCAACCAGCTTCCGAAGGTGGAAAGCAAGGGGGCTGGGCTAGGTAAGGGCCACATTTAGAACAGGTACTATGTCACTTCTGGCACATTCTATGAGTGAAAGCTTTCAAAAGGCCTACCCAGATTCCAAGAGGCAGAGAAATAGACTCCACCTCTTGATGGGAGAGTGGCAAGCCACACTGCAAAGGGGGGTGTGGGATGGGAAATACTGTTGCCAACATCTTTGGAAACAATGGTCTGCCACAGGTGAGCGCTATGTACAGCCAGGGGATAGTGCTGAGGGCTCCTTAGTCCTTAGAGCTAGCATCTAGTAAGCAAAGAAGACAGTAAACGAATCACCGTACAATAAAATATATATTTCCACTGAAAAGCTATCGGGGAAAGGAACAATGAGAAAGGAAAAGAATAAAAGGAGTTTTGTCAAGGAATGTTCCTCTAAAAATGGAACACATGGACTGAGACCCCAGGGGCGAGCAGGAGTCATCCAGGTGAGTAACGTTTTAAGCGAAGGAGCAGCATGTGAGAAATGAGTGGGGTTAAAGTGTAGGGAGCAAGAGGAAGATGGGTGCAAAATGAGGTTGAAGACGTAAGCCAGGGATGGGTCCTGTAGGGCCTGGCAGCCCTCACTGAGTAATCTGGGATTTTGTTTCTTGGTACAAAAGGAAAACACTTGTTTTGTTTAGGTTAAGTTCAGCTGCAAGTGACGGAAACCCAAAATAACAATCTATTAAACCAGGCAAAAATATATCTCTCTCACATGTACCAAGTTGTGTGTAATCCGTCAGAGGCGAGGATGCCTGTCCACAGTTTCAGGGACTAGTGCCTTCTATCTTCCATCTGCCAAGCTCAGAACACAATTTATCCCTAAACCTCATGGTTCAACATGGCAGTGGACGGAAAGGAGGAGGATGTTTTTCTCCCTTTCAGGATACACATCATTTCCATCAACTCCCCCTGGCCAGAACTGAATCACTTAATCATGTGACCAAACTTGTCTGCTGGGGAGACTAGTGCAGGGAAGGTGTCTATGTGCCTAGTTAAAAATTGGATACTTTATTATAAAGCCAGACAGGGAGAATGGATGAACAGCAGTCTCTTCTCTGCCAAGACGTGTCACAAAATAGGACACTGGTTTCATTGTCAAGGGTCCCAAGTTCTACAGGGCCCCTCCAACCCACACAACTCTTCTCTGGTGATCTTGAGAATTCCTTTAACTTCTCTGGTCCTTCAATCTTCATCTGCAAAGGGAGGTTATCCTCTCCATGGCCCATAAAAGTGTTATGTTAATTAATGAGGCTGTAATAATAACAGGGCTTAGCAGGGATGGAAGTCATCAGCTTTAGGGAGGATCTTCATTTTATCTCATCTACAAACTATTTAAAGGTTTGGAAATAAACAAACCTCCATCTTTCCGATGTTCATCCTGTAACCTGGCAACCAGCGAGAAGTCCTTAAATGCACAGAACTGGGCTGATGTCACCAGCTTCCTCAGAAATGCCAAAGTTAACCCGACCGGCTCCCTGAGCAGATGGCAGCCATGAGCCTCTGGTCACAGAGCTCAGATTCCTGAAATAAATGACCAGAATATAGTTTCCAGTAAAGCCGGATGTGTTCACATGTCACAGAGAGAGAAGCAGGATTTTGGATGAGTTAGTCTCTAAGATCTGGATTAGAGGCGAAGTAGAGACAGAACGAGGGTCCATTTGTTCTCGTGCTGAAAAGCTCCCACTACCCAATAATATAATAAGATTAGCTATTGTGTGTGAATAGCCTACTAAGCTAGCGCCAGCTCTAGGCTAAGCTCTTCAAATAATTCCCTCATTCAACACTCCACGGTCCAAAGAGGCGGGCACCAATCACACCTCCATTTTCCAGATGAGGAAACTGGGGTCCAAGAAGCCACAGTGACTCCAGGCTAACGGCAGGATCTGCCCCCAGAAGTCTGGCTCTGTAACCCTTGAATGGAAACCAGTAATTACCCTGCCTCCAACTACCCAAAGTCTTAAGATGCCTCGCTTCCAATGCAGCACACAGGTCTTAAAGGTCTCCTATGTGCCAGGCTCTGGACTGGGTGTTGCTATCGTAGAAACAAAAAAGACACAGTCCGAATTCACAAGGCGTTCACAAGCTGGGGAAGAGGCACACGGGGTAGACATGTTGCTGGGTATGCTGAGTGGTTGTCACATACATGGGAGGAAAGCCTAACCCACCCTGGAGGCCATGCCAGAAGCAATCAGGGAAGGCTCCCGGAGGAGGCAACCCCCGAACTGAGTCTGATGTCTCCAATTCAAACACCCTTGAATGTGTCTGAAAAAGTATACGTGCTACACACACACACACACACACACACACATACTGCTTTAGAATTACTTCCTTTTGATCCATCAGTTTGATCCTCCTAATTTATTTACAAACAGAGCTGCAGTCACCACTAGTTAGGATGGCGTGGGGGCGGGGGGCTTACCTGAAATTCAGCCCACCTATTTTATGGCTCAGGTGTTTCACTTTAGGTTCCAGCAGATTTTAGAGCAAAAGGCAGCCTCACCTAAGAGTTCAGAGGATGACAGAGGCCAGGCCCACCTCTGCCCCTGCCCCACCCCTCCCTGGTGTGATCCAGGTCATCCTTTCTTCTGCTCACACTTCCTTACCACGGGCCAGTTATGACCTTCATTCTCATCTTTTATCCCCACAAACATTGTTTCCATGGAGAGCATTTTGTTCTGTTGAAAAACACAAGCCTTGCAACAGAAAACAAAAAAAAAAGAAAGAAAGAAAGAAAGCATGTGTTCAATTTTCCATTGCTTTTTTGAGGGTCCTCACATGGACGTGTCCATGTCCTGCATCCACCCGTCTGAATATTCTTTCTCTTTTTTTTCTCACAGGGGTAAGAAAAATGAAAGATAAGAAAAATGAAAAGCCCGGGACTCCAGCCCGTTGCAAGAAGGTAAGATCCAGAAAGGTTACCCAGGAACAACCAGAGACGGCCCGGGTCCCTGGCCTGGCCTCCTGAGAGGTGTGGTATTCTGGATATTCAGCTAGCACTTACTAGAACAGGGGCCCGGCACAGAACGTGCGCAGTGGGCGGCAGTGGTGCCCGGCTGCACGGAAGGGGCGTGGCAAGAGGACTTGCTGGGAGGCTGCACTTGACGTTCAGCGGAACCATCACTGGTGGCTGTCAAAGATGGCAGCCTGAGGGGCGCCTGGGTGGCTCAGCCGTTGAGCGTCTGACTTCGGCTCAGGGCGTGATCCCGGCGTTATGGGATCGAGCCCCACATCGGGCTCCTCCGCTGGGAGCCTGCTTCTTCCTCTCCCACTCCCCCTGCTTGTGTTCCCTCTCTCGCTGGCTGTCTCGCTCTCAAATAAATAAAATCTTATAAAAAAAAAAAAAAAAGATGGCAGCCTGAGCGTGATGAGGAAGGAGCTGCAGGCTTCCTTTGAGGTTAGAAGAAAGAAAAGATCAAGGGAGAGGGGGAGGAAAAGAATGAATGGACAAAAGGGAGAGAAAGAAAAAGAAAAGTTGAGAACCAGGGTTTCTAACCAGCTTCTGTCAGAAATTCTTGCCACCATTTGTTAAAAATCCACATTCTATGAAAAATTGTCAACATTTACCATTAGGACGAGAACTCCTGTGTTCCAAGATGGTGTGATTTAAAGCATTTCAGTCTTGGAGGAAAGCAAAATTAATTTAAAATCCTACTGCTACTGCTTCTTAGCTGGGTGACCTAGGATAAGTCTGTTTCCTCCTGAGTGCAATGGGTATGAAAATACCCTCGTGCAGGCGAAAATGCCTGGGTCTGTGGGTTGCAGGCAGGGGCTCTGAGAGGACCCTGGTGGGCCTTTCCTTCCCTTGCGGGATCAGAAAACCTGATGGCCTGGCCAGACTGCTCCCTACAGTCACCCGGTGAGAGAGGTCTCCGAGGAAGGCAGTTCTAGCTGCTGAAGCCCGGGGGGAGGGCTGGTGAAGGTGAGAACAGCCAGGCTGACAGCACAGGAAGTAGTAAGACCGTGTGGGTGAAGTGTGGGTGGAAATCGAGCTGCGGTAGGCGACCATCAGGCTTCTGGCTCTGGACAGGCATTTCACTGATGATCCCTGGTCCACTGGGTTCTCACATATTAATTACTTTTCTTCTCTTATCCCTGTGGATAGCTCTGTGATAGTCTGGAAAGCAATGCACCTCTCCACGCATTTATATCCTATATTCCTGGCATGGAGCTCTGCAGCCCGTTTGGTTTTGTTTGTTTTTTTTTTTAAAGTAATCTCTATGCCCAACATGGGGCTCCAACTCATGACCCCGAGATCAAGAGTCCCATGCTCTACTGACTGAGCCAGCCAGGCACCTGTGTCCCCAGTTTTGAAGTTGATGGCACTTATGTTCTTTCTTCAATAGCTGTCCCTCTCTCTTAGCTTATGTCGGCCTGTGCTGAACTCACTCTCTTGAGTGGGAATTTGGCTCATACTCAAGTTCTCAGAACTGAGCTCAGTTTGCTGTAGGGGCTGTGTGAATACTTGGGCGTGTGTGCACACATGCTCGTGTGTGTGTGGACGTGCGTGCACGCATCTGTGCAGAAATGGATATGTGTGCACGCCCGTGCATGCGTGTTCCCACCCAGTGTGGCTCTTTCTGTTAGCTCTTCCACTCTATGCCTAGCCTCTCTTTAAATACGGTCATCCCCAATCCTTTGAAACGTTTCATCTTTAAACCCACAAGAATGTTAAGATTCTATCTGGGCCTCAGGAATTATATATTTAAAAAGTCACTTCGAATTGCATGATCATTAATCTGGGAACATTATCCTTTTTGAATCTTTCAAGTTGTTTCATGAGCAAATCTAAATGTGTCCTTTTCGCTCTCTGTGTAGTAAGTTAACTAATCATTCTGGCCTTGTCCTTATTTTTGATGCTAAGAAACCCCCACTGTACTTCCTTGCATTATGTAGCTTTCTGACAGCTCTTAAAACAGCTTGCAATCAGAAAAAAAAAATTATATTCTCCAAGATAGACTTTAAAGAATACAGTTCTCCAGGAATGGAGTTAAGAGAGAAACTTACATTACCTAGTAATTGCTTTGGAATGCACTTCAGTACAGTAATTTCTTAATGCGATGACACAGTCCAAATTCGGTTTACTTGCAGTGATCTTGAAACAGCTTATCAAGGTACTTTGTGCTATGGAATGAGATACTTCTCTCCAAGTCAAGAGATCCAAGTGCTGCAAGGAGAGAACATAACGCCTATTTGGGGGGATAGCTCCAAAAGAAAGGAAAAGAAAAACTAAGCCTTACTAAAACGTGGAAAATCTAGTATACTTAAATGAAATGGCTCCGTACGGCTGATCTAGATAAAGATATCACAATACAATGAAACTACTTTATCTTGGATATATGAAATACAGTTGTAACATTCTGACTTCTCAGAACCCATTCTGTGTTTCACAGGGTCCTTGCCTTCATTTCAGCTATTCAGGTATGTTTAATTTTGTCGTACAATTTATTAATGTGTCCTATAAATAGAAAAGCCCATTTAAATGTTGAGAAAGAGGTTCCTTTTAAAAGTAACTTTTATTATAAAAAGTCACACACACACACATACGCACATACAAAGTTACACAGAAATGTCCAGAGAAAATAAAAATCACCCATAGTCACACCTTTAGGGAGAACCACTATTAACATTCTGGTGTCATCCTTCCAGCCTTTTCTCTGCATAAATAATGTAATTTTTAAAAATTGGGGCATCATCATGTGTCTACAATTGTATGTCCCGGTGTGTTGTCCTTGTTGTTTCTTCTGAACCTGGGCTGGGGAGGTTTTCCCATGTCATCATGCTCTCTCCAAACTATCACCAGCATTGGCTACCTAGTCTGCCATTGAATGAATATACCATGATTTTTTAAAATCAGTTCCCCACTATGCATCGCTGTACGAACAATGGTGTAGATAGGCCTTTGGGCATATCTGTGATCTGCTCTCTGGAATTAAGGGTATGAATGTTCGTAAAGCTGTTCCTATACAAGGCTGAACTACCCCGCAGAAAAGCTGCACCAGTTCATACTCCACGAACGTCTGAGATCAGTGGGGAAGCTGAACGTGCAGGCTCTGGGTTCACAGCTTGGCTCCGCGCCCCTCCAGTCACGTGACAGTCCTCAGACTTCGGAAACGTGGAGGAGCTAGTGTATGTCATGTGGCTGTTTTGAGGATTAAATGAGATAAAGGGCTTTGGCCTGCAAAAGGCCATTCAGGATTCTTGTCCAGATTCTTCCGCTTGTGATGCAATGCTCTCAGCGAACACTTCGGAGCTCCTCTGGCTGCCCGGCTCCGTGGCCGGCCCTCGGGGCGCACAAACAGAGGAAGATCACCGCCCTCGTGGGGCTCACATTCTAGTCCGGGGAGGGAAGAGACAGACAATAAACTACATAAAAACAAACAGACTTAAAAAAAAAAAAGTCATTATATAGCCTGGTAAGAAGGCAATGAGCACGGTTTGGGGAAGACAGCAGAGCCGAGTAAGGATTTCCAGGAATTCGGAGGGCTCAGGCTGGAATTTTAAGAAGGGTAATCAGAATAGGCGCCTGTGAGAAGGTGTCAGTTGAGCAAAGACTTGAAGTGGGGGAGAGGGTTAGAGCAGCAGATAACCAAGAACGGCTCGAACAGGAGCATGCCTGGAGCCTCCGTCACAAGCAAGGGGCGGTGTGGGTGGCACCAAGGGCTTGAGAGGCAGGACAGAAGAGGGTGACATCAGCGAGGTGGCAGGGGCAGACCATGTAGGTCTTGCAGGGGGTGGGGGAGCCGAGCAGGCCGGGCCTTTTTCTCTGTGTGGAGTGAGCAGCCATGGCAGAGCTCTGAGCAGGGCAGTGACAGGATGCCTCACATTTTGTAAAAATCACTCAGGCTGCTGTGTTGAGAATAGACGACAAGGGTCAAGTGTGGAAACAGGGACCCTGGTGAGGGGTCTCTGCAGTGGGATCCTGGTCATAGTGACTCTGACCAGGGTGGGAGTCATGAAGGTGACCAAAGGGGTCCGATTCTAGACATGTCGTGAAGATCACACCTGTAGGATTTCCCGCGGGTTGTGACTTGAGTGTGGGGTAGGAGAGAAATAGGAGTCGAGGATGTAGTCCATGGCTTTGACCCGAGCACCTGGAGGATGAAGTGGCCTTTGGTGGGGAGGAGGGAAGATCGGGAGTTGAGCTCCGGAGGTGCTAAGTTTGAGGAGTGTGCCAGACATCCGAGTGGAGATACTGAGAAGGCAGCCGGAGACGTGAAAGTCTGGAGTCTGGGAGGGAGGGCTAGAATGGAGATCTACATTCAGGAGTCATCGGCATATGCCTGGGGATTTTAAAGCCACAAGATTAAATAAAATCTCCGAGGGTATGTATTTAGATAGAAAAGAGGGAAGGATCAAGGACTGACCCCTGTGGGAGTTCCAACTTTAAAAGATGAGAGAAAGAGAGAAAAACAGCCAAAGGGACTGAGAAGAGGTGAGCAGCAAGGTAGGCAGAAAACTGGGTCAGTCTGATGTTCTGGAAGCCATGTGCAAGAAGGAGGAGGAAGAAAGAAGGAGAGATCCGAGTGTCAACAGCCACGGAGGGAGGGATCAAGTTAACACAGGACCGAGGGGCGCCTGGGTGGCTCAGTGGGTTAAGCGACGGCCTTTGGCTCAGGTCATGATCAAGTCCCTCATCAGGCTCCCTGCTCAGCAGGGAGCCTGCTTCTCCCTCTCCCTCTGCCTGCCGCTCCCCCTGCTTATGTGAGCTCTCTCTCTCTCGCTCGCTCTCTCTCTCACTCGCTCTCTCCGTGTCAAATAAATAAATAAAATCTTTAATACAAGGACTGAGAATCTGTGGGTTTGTCAGCAGCTTGGCTGAGAGCTGATTTGAGGCAGCAGGCAGAATAAAAAGCCTGATCAGAGTAGGTTTCAGAAAAAATGAGAGAAGACTTGGAGTTAGCGAGTACAGACAAAATTTTGAGGAGTTTGGCTCTAAAATAAATGTGGCAGTAGCTGGTTGAGGAAGTATAATGAAATGAAGGTGGTGTGTGTGTGTGTGTGTGTGTGTGTGTGTGTGTTTCCGAATGGGAAAGATAAGGGCATGTGTGCAAGTTAATGGAAAGGGTCCTGAAAAGAGAGAGAAAACTTTCTGACGTGGGAGAGAGCAGAACGGCTGAGACAACATGTTGAGTAGGTAAGAGTGAATGGAAGGTGGAAAAATCCACGTTAGATTGACACATAGGAAATTCATCTACACTAACACGTGGCTTTGGGCTCTGGTAAGTGGCAGAGGCAGTCCGTGAACACTCTCTTCCTGCTGCCACGCTGTCTCAGTACTTATCGAGCATCTACTGGGTGTCCGGCACTAGGTTGTTCGTCAGGTCGTTTTACCAGGTTCTTCAATTATTGGCATGCCTCCCCTCTCCGAAACACTCAGGAATGTTTAGCGGACTTACAGGGTTTCAAATGACAAGGGTAATGATCCCCATAGAAGCCTGAAGTGTAAGCATCTTTCCAAAGCCTTGCCTGACTACATGGGCCCTTCCTGGGGTCAAGAATTTGCAGCAGTTACCCTATTATCCATTACTGAACACTGATAGAAACTCCTGCTAAAAATAGTTGTGCTAAAAATAAAAAGTCCCAGCCCTTATCTGAAGTTTGTCAACTAAGCAGCCGACATCAACATCTACATATTTGGAAACATCTGGACAAACACTTGGATATTTGGAAACCTCAGAAACCTTGGCATCATTTGGCATTTGAAAAGCTTTTACTCCTTATCTAGGTATTTTGGTTTTGTGTAGACAGAGCCAGGCAGTGGGAATGACCCATTTGAAATCAAGCCTCTGTCCAAAAAGGACTGTTTCCATCCTCATGGAAGCCCTTACTAGGGAAAGAATATAGTAATCGTGGAACCGCACGAAACAAAATGTCATCGCCATTTGACCTTGATATTGTCCATGAAAATAAATATTCCCATGTACTTAGGGGTAAACTCTCACCAAATCTTCATTCTGTGCTTCAATTCTCATTCTAAGCAGCTAAACTATTTTGATTTCTCCTGTTAACTCAAGAAATTACATCTTCCGCTCATCTGTCGAATGTTTGATGAAATCTTAAACATATTAAAACCCTTCCACACTGCGGCCAACATGTACTGTTCAGGTTCTTATCAGGCCTCGTGGCGAAGTCCACTTGGCCTTTATTGCCTTTGGATTATGTCACCGCAGTTCATTATGAGTCGTTGGGTAAGATGCTGCAGCGTGACCCCCTGGAAACCAAATCCAACGTCCTGTTGAGCTTTTCAAAAAGCCCCTGATTCTTTGTAGTCAATTAGGTATTAAATTCAGCTTCCTTTATTTATTCAAGGTATCACGATAAAAGATAGGCAGATCTTTTATCTATTTTTCTTTATGCCCTTAATAGCACTTTGCAATCTGTGGTCCCATGTTTATACATACTTATCATGTAAGAAATGCCCTTCAAATCAAGGAAAAGCAAACTTCTCAATGACTGGTTACAGAATCTGTGATACCTCTTCACCCGTCTGGTGTAGTAATAACTCAAACATGTTTCAGTGACTTTCTGTATATGGTCAGATTCCATATGAGAGAAACTGTTCAGAGGCAGCTAGTCAATCTGCTGGCTTCTTACTCCTTCCACTATGGTTCCTACAATATCCTTTGTATGATATGAGTTTAGAGCGGTAAAAATCAGTGAGGACAGGGGGCCCTGGGGGGCTCGGTCAGTTAAGTGGCCAGTTCTTGGTTTCAGCTCAGATCAGGATCTCAGGATTGTGAGATCGAACTGTACTGGGCATGGAGCCTGCTTAGGATTCTTTCTCTCCTTCTCCCTCCGTCCCTCCCCATTCATGCTCTCTCTCTCTCTCTCTAAAAAAAATAAAAAATAAATTTTAAAAATCCTGTGAGGAGGCTCAATCCCATAAGTAGATCTTTGAATCCCAGAAGTGTTATAGTTTTCATCACACATGTGTAAAAGAAGAGAGCAAAATTATAATTATTGATGAGTATGTGTGACTTGTATTACATAGGCTAACTCTGTTGCTTGAATTAGGTAGGATGCTGGAACAAATAAACCCCAAATTCCCGTGACATAGCATAACAGAAGTTTATTTCTTGCTCATGTAACGGTTCAGTGTAGGTGTCTTGCTCAACCACTAGCTGGGGTTGGACCTGGACTCCCTCCAAACTGTGGGTTCAATAGCCCGTAAATTCAGACTCCTCTGAACCTGGCTACCAGATGGTGGAGGCGAGCAGAAAAAAACCCATTTCTTAAAAGTCCCAATTTAGAAGTGACACACCACTCTGTTCACAGCCCATCGGTGAGAATTAACCATATGTCCTGCTCTGGATGCAAAGGAGGCTGGGAAATGTAGTTCCCTGTGGGGAGCTGTGTCCAAGTGATAACTCTAAGCTAAGGAAAGGGGTAACCTGAGTGTTAGCCAGCCATCTCTGCCATGCTTGAGTAATGCAGTTACATCAAAAAGTATATTCTGTAAAGACTCCTATTAACATTTTGGAATAGAGCCAAGAAATACTATACATACTGTTCTATTAACTGGATTTTTTTCATTAACAATATATCGACTCATACACCTGTCACGTGTGTTTTAGATGCACATCATTTGTGTGAACAGAGCATGGCTGCAAGTAGCAGCCAATGCGTTTCTGGTGTGTCTATTTGGTAGCTAATATCACAAAGACAGGGACCAGCATGAGACTGCGTAGTATGGGGGGGCGTGAGTTCAGGCTTTGGGGTCAAGCATTTCTGGGCTCACATCCTATCCCTTGTACTTGCTAGCTTGTGATGATAAGGAAGCGCTTTCCTTAATCTGCAAAATGGCAATAGGAAGTTCGGTGTTTCTATCTGTAAGATGAGGACAGTTACCTTTTGTATTAGGTTTCTGTGAGGGTTAGTAAAATAATTTATGTAAGGCACTCAAATACCAAGATGGATGATGACTACATGTTTTAAATATGATAAATGACTTTATAAGATGTATAAGGTTTTTACTGAGATATAGTTGACATAACAGTATATTAGTTATATTAGTTTCAGGTGTACAATGTGATGCCTTGATATTCGTATAAGCTGTGAAACGATCACCACAATGTCTAGTTAACATCCATACCACAAGTAGCTACAGTTTTTTCCTTGTGAGAAGAACTTCAATCATCTACTTTTGTAGCAACTTTCAAATATAATAGAGTATTATTGATTATAGTCACCATGCTATATATTACATCCCAGGACTTATAACTGGAAGTTTGTAACTTTCGACCACCTTCAGCCTTTTCACCCACCTCCCCACCCCCCACACCACCTCTGGCACCAACCAATCTCTTCTCTGTATCTGTGATTTAACAGTTTTATAAGAAAACTTTTATATTGTCAGCATTTTATGGCCTAGTGAGATGGACAAGCAAGTAAAGCAAATTAGAGACCTCACACACCTCACCTGGAGATCGTGGTGTTGAATCAGTCGTTTTCAAGTGAGACCATGAATCTGAATTTTTAGCAATTTCCCTAGGGTGATTCATACTGTCCTTGGGACCAAAACTGAGAAACACTGATATGTAGGCTCTATCTAGACAGCCAAAAAGAGGCTGGCAAATTTCAGAGAGTAAAAAAGCAGAAAATTAAGAGAAATAAATAAATGACCGCAGAGTCAGAAAAGAAGTAGGAGATAAGAAGAATATTTAGAGCAGTATCTCAAGAGGCAATCTGGGTGAGACAAATTTTCATTGCATGGGATCATCCCAAGCGTTGCAGACATTTTGTAACCCTGCCCCCTGCCTGTCCAATATCCATAGTATCTCCACAATTACTGTGATCATGAAAAATGCCCCACATTTTCCCAAATATCTCTTTTGGAGCAGACCCACCCATGGTTGAAGACCACTGATCTAGTTCAAAAGCTTCCCCTTTCCAGATGAGGAAGGTGAAGTGACTTACTTATGGTCACACAGCCAGTTGGTGGCACGCCGGGAGTAAACCAAGTGTTCTGCTGCATGTTGAGGCCTTCTTTCCACCATGTGGCCATATCAGTTTAAAACGCTTTCAACTGCAAGTCAGAAAGTCCAATCTGATCTTACTAAGATCACAGGGAAATTGAATGGCACACTTCCTTGGAAAGTCCAGAGGCAGAACCCATTCAGGATTATCTGAATTCAATGGCTGTGATGCTGTCTGCTTGTGGCTTGACTGGTTTTGCCTTCCTCTGTGTCAGCTTCATCCTCAACCTGTGACAAGATGCTGGCCGGTTCCCCTGGGCAAGAAGGAACAGACTCAACTAGTCACAGAGGAGAGTCAATGATCCAAGTCAACGAAAGGGGGGATCGTTCAAGTGTAGCCTGTCTGCTGGGGCTCATCCTGCCAAACTGAATATTGAACACAAAGAGAAAGTCTAGAAACCAGAAAGTAATTAAAAAGTAGCTGTATGCAACTGATGCATCATAGAACACTACATTAAGATCCGCCGACGCACTCTATGTTGGCTAATTGGACGTCGTCATCATCATCAAAGTAACCATAGCCACTAGCTGTATGTTCAAAGGCCAGTACAGGAGCCCGAGTCAGATACTGCGGCAACACTTCCTTTTCATCTCAGGGCTGTACTCGTACATATTCTTACACTGCTTCAGAATCTCAATGTTTCCCTCTTTCCTAGAAGCTTTATTCTGTACTCTTGCCTCCCTTGTGTCCTGCCCTGTCACTCATACACATTCTCTCCATGTCAAATGCCAAAGACCCAGAAATCGGCAAGCCAAGACAGGACTCACCTCAAAGTTGGGGGAGGGGAGGAGTTGAGCAGACCAAGGCAAAATCACGCCATAACTAGAGGGGACACCATACCAACAGACACTGCTATTTGTGGGCATTTGATGCTGTTTCTCATAGCATTCACTCTCTCTCTCTCTCTCTCTCTTTCTCTCTCATCCTTGGTTCTTTGCTGATTTGCTCCAGACTTAAACTCCTGGGCCGAAGAGCCCCATTAGCTGAGCCTATAGCATATTCCCATGTCCTAGGTGCTGAAGGGCGGGGGAAAGTGTATGTTTGAGCATGTGAACTGTTACAATGGAAGACAGGTCCTGCCTTCGGCCAAGATGCATACACTAGGGAATTCCCCAAACAGGAAGGTAGTTCTGATGCTGGGCAAGCGTCTGAACTTGGCAGTGGATGGAGAGATGGATGGATGCATGGGTAGCTGCACTGATGGATGCAGGGATGAATCTGGTGGTTCTGACGGGCCACACAGAGTTCCTCCACTTTTCAATCCCCTATTCTCTTCTCCTGAGGCTTTAAGGCACAGTGGGGCTTCCCCAGAGATTGGAGGACCATACTTTCACCTCCTTCTATGTGTAAATCAAAGAGAGGACAAATTAAATTAAGGAGAGGATAATATTTATAACAGAGAGCATTAATCATCTATGCCTCGGTTACTCTAACATGTAGAATCATTGTAGTTACATGTGTGAATACACAGGTCCTCAGATTCTCTACCAGGTCTCGTCCATATCCTCTGATGAGTCATGTCTGGCACCTTCAGCCTTCTAGGGCCACGAGGAAAGACATAAGCCAATATCACACCAAGAAGACCTAAGCAAGCAGGGCATTTAGTACATGGAAAACTAAGGCATATCCTTTGAGACTTCAGAGTTAAAATTGTGCGAAAGGACTATTTTGCTCACGATCCACATATCTACAATTTTGAGTCATACTTACATACTAAGCACCTTAACTATGTAATTGCACTTAATCCTGACAAGGTTACTATCCCCCTTTTGTGTATGAGGAAGCGGGGAGGGTGTACTTCTCTTGAGGGCACACAGCTAGTAAATAACAAAGCCAGGAGTCCAAGCCGAGCCCGTCCAGCTCCAAAACCTCAGCTGTGTCCAATAACCCAGCAGTGGGACCCACAGCCTAATTTGCTCCCACACCAGCTGTCCTACATAAGGCTTTTCTTTGCCACTCTGGTATATTCATTTGTCGTCAGTTAAACCGGTTTTTATGCAGACCTTCTTAATGGACGTTAACACTTCTGTTCTAGAACTAGCTTTCCCTCCAGAATACCCAGGAACATTTCAAAGTCACACTGAGCAGTAACAAATTACATTTCCCTCCACAAATTTCTTACGTGGTCATAAAATGATTATGGATGTTGCCTGCGTATGTTGGTGTTTACGTCCTGGCTGTGAGCAGTAGTGCAGGAAAACATCAAAGTTTTGTGGGCGGCAAAGAATCGCCTCTGATGTGCACTTCAAAGACGAGCAGACAAAAAACCTTCCTAGCAACACCTTTGAGATTAATGTCAATCGGGTTGTTCCTCAACTTGTTGATACACGTGTGCGCATTATAATGAATGAAGCGTGTTAGGAAACAATAAACCTCCTCTAAACTGGCAGTAAAAATACCTACAGGACACACACAATGTGTTCCCGATGTATTATAAGAGAATTTAGCAAATGGACTCTTTTTACCTCTTAGCCCTGACCCTCCAACACCAATTTTAAAAGGGTGTCGACAGAGCCCCATCATAAAGAGGGATGGTGTTCTTTCTAAGCCGGGGATCTAAAGACCTAACGTCTTCTGAGCTGTGTGCAGTTTTCCTTTCCATCCTCCTCTCCTGAGTACACATGCTGAGATTCACAGAGCCTTTTGATCTGGGTCTGGGGCTTACTTGAAATTCTCGCTTCTACCTCCACCTCTTCAGGAACATGGCGACCTGAGGAAGGAGGCCTTGCTCCTGGCACGCTTCCCAGGCTGGTCCGATGCCTCATTTTGGTGTCCCACAGCGCGCAGGACAACCTCCTCAACCACGTCACTTACTGTATGGCACCATCTATGAGCTCTTAGAGAGCCAGGGCCCTGTTTGGATCTTCTTTGCATCCCAGACACATAGCCCAGTGCCCAACACATAGTAAGTGCATGGATGGAAGTACAGACCACCCTTCAAATGAGAATGGTGGGGACAGGTCAACTGGAAAAAGGATGGGCAGTGGGAGTATGGGATGTGGAAAGGTCCAGGGAGTCAGAGGAAGTACACTTACTAGAAAGGAGTGCATTAGGCACAAGCTAAAGGTGACAGAGATGATAATACAGCCATTGTGGGGTCTGGGCTCCAGCGTTGGGCCCCAGAGGGCTGACAGTATCTTCCATGTGATCAGTGTCCAGATGGACTCTATCCTTTTTAACTCTTCCCATGCAGAAGGGTTTGGCTGGGACTTTGTATTTACTTATTATGCATTTAGGTGAAGTCCAGGCTAACGTGGCAGTGCCCTCATTTGTGGGACAAGTGCTGAACAGCCTCCTCGGCTCTGCACACCCCTGTCCTCCATGAACAGCACATCCCAGTGGGAGCTTGACAACACCCCCAGCTGGGAAAGATCATCTGTGAGCAACCTGCTATGCTGTCGGATTGGACTCGGGGCATTATGAGATACCTTAGAATGGTTTTTAAACATTTTCGATCAAAATACCCTGAATTTAGTAGTTCGTTAGTCAACAAACATGTGTCAAGTTTCGACAACATGTTGGCGATGGCACTAGGTCCAAGGATAATAGTCACAGTCTTAATTAAAATAAGAGTAGCCTTGGTCAAATGTAAAAACATCACCCTTTTCACATCACTCTGCTTCTACAGCCACAGAGGAATGTGAGCAAGAGCAAGAGACAGAAAATTCACTATTTCCAATTTCATCTCAATTCCAGCAGAGATTAAAAGGGCACGTCCTCCTCTGAGTCACTGAAATGAAGTGAGAGTTGATTGGGGAGAATTTTATGAATAGAGCTTATTTTCATTTTTCATGTAAAATTCATGCCAGAGTCCAAATAACAAACACTACTATCCACACAGCCAAAACACGAAGCAAATATATTAGATGGACTCAGTTACAGAAAACAGAATTCACATCATCTCTTGCAAGTCCGCCAGGCTCAGAGGCATGGGGGTAGAGAGAGGCTGCCACTCCCTGGCTCTGGTCCTTCTTCACCAGTGACAGAAGCAGCTCCTTCCTCCCTGCAGAAGAGTGAGGAAGGGAGCAGAGACAGCCAGGCACGTTCTCCTACTGGAAATACCTCTACCTGGAATCTATAGGAGTGGGGACTCGAGCTCTTCCCACTAACCTGCTCAGTATTTCGAAGTAATCTATTTCATTTCTTGCAATTCTGACCTAGATTCTGTCTTTCAAAAACAAGTAAATCACATGTGTGTCTGACCTTATGGCTGCGGTTAAGAACCACCCCCGCCCACAGCGTGTAGACCCGTAAGAGCTGCCTAGGAAGGATACCGGAGTCTTCTGAGCAGGTGGAGCTCTGGGTAGGAGTGTTTTCTTACTTTCGTACCGTCAGCCCCAGGCCTGCAACATCGGTTTTGGACTTGATGGAAAGATCGATCGCAGAGGGGTCAGCAATCACTCTAAAGCATATTATCACAAACTTCTCAACTGGTAAACTCAGGTGGATACCACATCCTGATATACCAACTTACTGGTTTTTAAATTTTTTATTTAAATTCAATTGTTAGCAGGGCGCCTGGGTGGCTCAGTTGTTAAGCATCTGCCTTTGGCTTACGGTGTGATCCCAGCGTTCTGGGATGGAGCCCCACATCAGGCTCCTCCGCTGGGAGCCTGCTTCTTCCTCTTCCTGCTTGTGTTCCCTCTCTCGCTGGCTGTCTCTCTCTCTCTCTCTCAAAAATGAATAAATAAAATCTTTAAAAAATAAATAAATAAATTCAATTAATTAGCATATAATATATTATTTGCTTCGGGGATACAGGTCTGTGATTCATCAGTCTTATACAATACCCAGTGCTCATTACAACACAACACATACTCTCCCCAATGTCTACCACTGGGCCAGTCCATCCCTCCACACCCCCTCTCCTCCAGCAACCCTCAATTTGTTTCCTATGATTAAGAGGCTCTTATGGTTTATCTCCCTCTCTGGTTTCATCTTGTTCTATTTTTTCCTCTCTTCCCCTATGATCCTCTGCCTTGTTTCTCAAATTTCACATATCAGTGAGATCATATGGTAATTGTCTTTCTCTGATTGACTTATTTCACTTAGCATAATACCCTCTAGTTCCATCCACATCATTGTAAATGGCAAGATTTCGTTTTTTGATGGTTGAGTAGTATTCCATTGTATATATATATACCAAAGCTTCTTTATCTATTCACCTGTCAATAAACATCTGGGCTCTTTCCATAGTTTGGCTACTGTGGACATTGCTGCTATAAACATTGGGGTGCAGGTGCCCCTTTGGATCACTACATTTATATCTTTGGGGTAAATCCCCAGTAGTACAATTGCTGGGTCATAAGGTAGCTCTATTTTCAACTTCTTGAGGAACCTCCATACTGTTATCCAGACTGGCTGCTCCAGCTTGCATTCCCACCAACGGTGCAAGAGGGTTCCCCCTTCTCTGCATCATCACCAACATCTGTCATTTCCTGACTTGTTCATTTTATCCATTCTGACTGCTGTGAGGTGGTATCTCATTGTGGTTTTGATTTGTATTTCCCTGATGCCCGAGTGACATTGAGACTTTTCTCATGTGTCTGTTGGCCATTTGTATATCTTCTTTGGAGAAATATCTGTTCCTGTCTTCTGCCCATTTCTTGATTGGATTATTTGTTCCTTGGGTGTTGAGTTTGATAAGTTCTTTATAGGTTTCGGATAGTAGCCCTTTATCTGATAAGACATTTGCAAATATCTTCTCCCATTCTGTCGGTTGTCTTTTGGTTTTGTCGACTGTTTACTTTGTTGTGCAAAAGCTTTTTATCTTGATGAAGTTCCAATAGTTCATTTTTGCCTTTGCTTCCGTTGTCTTTGGAGACATATCTAGCAAGATGTTGCTGCGGCTGAGGTCAAAAAGGTTACTGCCTCTGTTCTCTAGGATTTTGATGGATTCCTGTCTCACATTTCCTTTCATCCATTTTGAGTCTATTTTTGTTTATGGTGTAAGGAAATGGTCCAGTTTCATTCTTCTGCATGTGGCTGTCAATTTTCCTGACACCATTTGTTGAAGAGACTATCTTTTTTCCAGTGGATATTCTTTCCTGCTTTGTTAAAGATTAGTTGACCATAGAGTTGAGGGTCCCTTTCTAGGTTCTCTATTCTGTTCCATTGATCTATGTATCTTTGTGCCAGTACCATACTGTCTTGATGATTACAGCTTTGTAATAGAGCTTGAAGTCTGACATTGTGATGCCACCAGCTTGGTTTTTCTTTTTCAATATTCCTTTGGCTATTCGGGGTCTTTTCTGGTTCCATACAAATTTTAAGATTGTTCCAGCTCTGTGAAAAAAGGTGATGGTATTTTGATAGGGATTTCATTGAATGTGTAGATTGCTCTAGGTAGCATAGACATTTTAACAATATTTGTTCTTCCAATCCATGAGCATGGAACATTTTTCCATTTCTTTGTGTTTTCCTCAATTTCTTTCCTGAGTGTTCTGTAGTTTTCTGAGTACAGACCCTTTGCCTCTTTGGTTAGGTTTATTCCTAGGGAACTTATGGTTTTTGGTGCAATTGTAAATAGGACTGATTCCTTAATTTCTCTTTCTTCTGTCCCATTGTTAATGTATAGAAATGCAACTGATTTCTGTGCATTGATTTTATATCCTTCCACTCCACTGAATTCCTGCCTAAGATCTAGCAATTTTGGGGTGGGGTGTTTTGGATTTTCCACATAGAGTATCACGTCACCTGCAAAGAGTGAGAGTTTGACTTCTTTGCCGATTCAAATGCCTTTTGTTTCTTTTTGTTGTCTGATTGCTGAGGGTAGGATTACTAGTACCATGTTGAACAGCAGTGGTGGTAGTGAACATCCCTGCCGTGTTCCTGATCTTAGGAGAAAAGTGCTCAGTTTTCCCCCAATGAGAATGATCTTCACCTTGATCTTTTTGTATACGGCTTTTATGATATTCAGATGTGTTCCCTCTATCACCACACTGTGAAGAGTTTTAATCAAGAAAGAATGCTGTACTTCGTCAAATGCTTTTTCTGCATTTATTAAGAGGATTGCATGGTTCTTGTCCTTTCTTTTAATAATGTGGTGTATCACATTGATTGATTTATGGATGTTGAACCACACTTGCAGCCCAGGAATAAATCCCACTTGGTTGTGGTGAATAATCCTTTTAATGTACTGTTGGATCCTATTGGCTAGTATGTTGGTCAGAATTTTGCCATCCCTGTTCATCATGGATATTGGTCTATAATTCTCCTTTTTGGCACGGTCTTTGTCTGGTTTTGGGATCAAGGTAATGCTGGCCTCATAGAACGAGGTTGGAAGTTTTCCTTCCGTTTCTATTTTTTGAAACAACTTCAGAAGAATAGGTATTAATTCTTCTTTCATTGTTTGGTCAAATTCCCCTGGGAAGCCTTCTGGCCCTGGACTCTTGTTTGTTGGGAGATTTCTGATTACTGCTTCAATTTCCTTGCTGGTTATGGGTCTGTTCAGGTTTTCTATTTCTTCCTGTTTCAGTTCTGATAGTTTATTTTATTTTTTTAAAAGATTTTATCTATTTATTTGACAGAGAGAGAGATCACAAGCAGGGGGAATGGCAGAGGGAGAGGGAGAAGAGGCCTCCTGCCAAGCAGGGAGCCCAATGTGGGGCTCAATTCTAAGACCCTGGGATCATGACCTGAGCTGAAGGCAGATCCTAAACTGACTGCACCTCCCAGGAGCCCAGTTTTGGTAGTTTATACATCTCTAGGAATGCATCCATTTCTTCCAGATTGCCTAATTTGTTGGCATATCGTTGCTCATAATATGTTCTTATAATTGTATTTCTTCAGTGTTGGTTGTGATCTCGTCTCTTAAATTCATTATTTTATTTATTTGGATCCTTTCTCTTTTCTTTTTGGTAAATCTGGCCAGGGTTTTATCAATCTTATTAATTCTTTCAAAGAACCAGCTCCTGGTTTCTTTGATCTGTCCTACTATTCTTTTGGCTTCTAGTTCATTGATTTCTGCTCTAATCTTTACTAATTCTCTTCTCCTGCTGGGTTTAGGCTTTATTTGCTGCTTGTTCTCCAGCTCCTTTAGGTGTAAGTTTAGGTTGTGTATTTGAGACCTTTCTTGTTTCTTGATAAAGGCTTGTATTGCTATATACTTCCCTCTTAGGACCACCTTTGCTGCATCCCAGAGGTTTTGAACAGTTGTGTTTTCATTTTCATTTGTTTCCATGAATTTTTTTAATTCTTCTTTAAAATCCTGGTTGACCACTCATTCTTTAGTAGGAAGCTCTTTAGCCTCCATGTATTTGAGTTCTTTCCAAATTTCCTCTTATGACTGAGTTCAAGTTTCAAAGCACTGTGGTCTGAAAATATGCAGGGAATGATCCCAATCTTTTGGTACCAGTTGAAACCTGATTTGTGACCCAGGATGTGATCTATTCTGGAGAATGTTCCATGTGCACTTGAGAAGAATGTGTATTCTATTGCTTTAGGATGGAATGTTCTTCTTTTAAGATTTTATTTATTTTTGCGAGAGAGAGCAAGAGAGAAAACAAGAGCAGGGGGAAGGGGCAGAGGGAGAAGCAAACTCCCTGCTGGGCAGGGAGCCCAGTGCAGGACTTGATCCCGGGACCCTGGGATCATGACCTGAGCTGAAGGCAGACACTTAACCAACTGAACGACCCAGGCGCCCCTAGGATGGAATGTTCAGAATATATCTGTGAAGTCCATCTGGTCCAGTGTGTCATTCAAAGCCCTTGTTTCCTTTGTTGATCTTCTGCTTAGATGATCCTTCCATTGCAGTGAGTGGGGTGTTAAAGTCTCCTACTATTATTGTATGTTATCAATGTGTTTCTTTAATTTTGTTATTAATTGGTTTATATAATTGGCTGCTCCCATGTTAGGGGAATAAATGTTTACAATTGCTAGATCTTCTTGTTGGATAGACCCTTTAAGTATAATATAGTGTCCTTCCTCATCTCTTATTACAGTCTTTGGTTAAAAATCTAATTTTTCTCATATATGGATGCTACCTCAGGTTTCTTTTGAAGTCCATTAGCGTGATAAATGGTTTTCCACCCCCTCACTTTCAATCTGGAGGTGTCTTTGGGTCTAAAATGAGTCCCTTGCAGACAGCATGTCTATGGGTCTTGCTTTTTTATCCAATCTGATACCCTGTGTCTTTTGATTGGGGCATTTAGCCCATTTACATTCAGAGTAATTACTGAAAGATATGAACTTAGTGCCATTGTATTACCTATAAAGTCACTGTTTCTGTATTTTCTCTCTGTTCCTTTCTGGTCTGTTACTTTAGGGCTCTCTCTTCACTTAAAGGATCCCCTTTAATATTTATTGCAGGGCTAGTGTAGTGATCACGAATTCTTTTAGTTTCCATTTGTCCTGGAAGCTTTTTAGCTCTCCTTCTATTTTGAATGACCGCCTAGCTGGATAAAGTATTCTTGGCTGTGTGTTTTTCTCATTTAGTACCCTGAATATGTCATGCCCATCCTTTCTGGCTTGCCAGGTCTCCATGGATAGGTCTGCTGCCAGTCTAAAGTTTCTACCCTTGTAGGTTACAGACCTCTTATCCCCCGAGCCGTTTTCAGGGTTTTCTCTTTGTCTCTGAGATTTGCAAGTTTCACTCTTACATGTCGAGGTGTTAACCTATTTTTATTGATTTGGGGAGGAGGGTTCTCTATGACTCCTGGACTCGAATGCCTGTTTCCTTTCCTGGATTAGAGAAGTTCCCCGCTATAATTTGCTCCAATATACCTTGCGCCTCTCTCTCTCCTTTTCTTCTGGGATCCCAATTATTCTAATACTGTTTTGCTTTATGGTATCACTTATCTCTTGAATTCTCCCCTTGTAATCTAGTAGTTGTTTATCTCTCTTTATCTCAGCTTCTTTATTCTCCATCATTTGGTCTTCTGTGTCACTAACTCTCTCTTCTGCCTCATTTATCCTAGCAGTTTGAGCCTCCGTTTTTTATTGCATCTCATTAATAGCCTTTTTTTATTTTGACTTGATTAGATTTTGGTTATTTATTTCTCCAGAAAGGGATCCTCTAGTGTCTTCTATGCTTTTTTGCAAGCCCAGCTGGTATCTTTATAATTGTTATTCTGAATTCTAGTTCTGACATCTTACTTATATGCATACTGATTAGGTCCCTTGTCATTCTGTCCAGAGAAGAATAGATGAACAAGAGAACAAAATACTAAAATAGCAACAATGACCCCACGGAAATATACACCAAACATATCAGAAGAGGCCCAAAACTGAAAAAAGAAAAAAGAAAAATTAAGAAAAAGAGAGAGAATATAATCAGACAAGTGAACAGAACAGAGCAATTCACTATATCCTGGGTGTATTTTGATCTGTTGTTGGAAGAAACTACACCCAAAAATTGTAAAGAAAGGAAAACATATGTATACATAAAAATAAAATTAAATACATTGAAAGGATAGAATGTAACTGTGAAGAGAAAATTAAAAAAGACTTTAATAAAAAGAGAAAAGAAGAAGAAAAGAGAGAGAAAGAATACAATCAGACAGCTGAAGAGCGCAGAGCAATACACAAGATTCTGGGTGTATTTTGGTCTGTTTGTTAGAAGAAACTGCATCCTAAAATTGTAAAGAAAGAAAAACTTATATATATACAAAAATTAAATACAATGAAAGGATAGAATGTAAGTGTTGAAAATGAAAATTAAAAAAGATTTTTATAAAGAGTTGATAAAATAAGAAATTGGTTGAAAAAGGAAAGAAAAAATTAAAATTGAAAAACTAAAGAATCATGGGGAGAAAACCATGAATTCTATATACTATTTTCCCCTAGTTCTGGAGTTTTGCTGTTCTCCATGATTGGTCAACGTGGTCTCGGCCAGACGTCCTTGCCGATCTTCTGGGGGGAGGTGCCTGTTGTACTGATTCTCAGGTGTCTTTGGCTCAGGCAGAATTGCATCGCCCTTGCCAAGGGGCCTGGCTAAGTAATCTGCTCTGGTTTGCTCTCTGTGGTTTTCCTTCCCCAACGTTTTCCAAGCTGCTTTAGAGGGTAAGACTAAAAATGGCTGCCTCCCAGTCTCTGGCCCCAGGGTGGAAAGTTTGGGCCCCCACTCCTCCGTGAGCCCTCAGAGAAAAGCAGTCAATCATTCCTGTCTCCCTGGTCTCCATCTGCACTCTGTGCTCACCCGGCCGGTGACCAAGCATTTGTATACCAGGCAAGCAACCCCATTTCCAGTCTCCAAAGCCACTCCTAACAGGGGAGGAAGTGGGGGTCTCCCCAATTCTGCTGCTTGCTGGGCCCCTGCTCAGACAGTGGTCACCTGACCGCCCCACGGTTTGCAGTATTTGGCAACCCCGAGCTGGGAGGCTACTCCCGGGCTTGCTGATTGCAGCCCGCTTCCAGGCGCTGATGCCTGGGAGCTCTGCCACACCCCGGCACCCTGGAGGATACTGAGACCACACTGTCCTCCCTAGGATTCCACCCCACTTCGCCACCTGAGCACCTTTCAGACAGGGACGTCCCTCACCAGAGCAGACTTCTCAAAGTTCTGATTGTGCGTCCACTACTGTATCACTTTCTGGTGCCAGCTTACAGAGGTTCCCTCTCCCTGCCCTTTATCTTCCCATATTAACACCTGGGATTCTCTTCACTGCACCGCCTACCTTGTGGAAAGAGGTCGCTTTTCTATTTGTAGACTTGCAGCTATTCTTTTCTTAGGTCTCCAGTTGGGTTCACAGGTGTTTAGAATGATTTGATAGCTGTCTAGCTGAATTCCTGGGACCAGACGAAACTAGGGTTCCTTACTCCTCCACCATCTTGCACTGACCCCTATCTTAATGAAAATAAAGAGTGCAATTTGGAAAAAACAAATAGACTTCCATTTACAAGGCAACTCTTTCCCTTCCTTTCTACTGTTTTGATTATCACTTGCAAGATTTATCTTATTCTCGTTTTGTTTAAATTTGGAAACTGGAATGTTGAGCAGCTGATAAAGCACATATTCCAGACTTTAAAGTTTTAACTTAGTATCAACTCTGCAGGGAAACAAAAAGCTAGCAGATTTTCATTTTTCATGAAAATATGGCAATATAAATGCATTTGCAGTTACAAAACAGGTCAAGGTCATTTGTGGCGCTCATTAATTCTGCCACTCCTGTGAAAAAGGCTAAAAGCGCTGCCTACATTTTGCAAATGGAAAAGAAGTTAACAGGTTTCATCTTGCACTGGGTATAATAGCAAAGCCTGTGGTAGAGCCAGAAATAGAACCTGAACGCATTCATGTTCCTTTTTTGATATAGAACAGGACTCAACTCAAGCAATCTCATTAAAATTGTGCTACAGAAGACGCAGGTCTACCTCTTCACTCAATTTTCCTTAATGGAAGTAAGTGGCTCATTTTGGCTATGCTTTCAACTGGATACCTTATGCTAATTCATTTAACCGACCAACCAAGTATCATTTATACAGTAATTTCATAGAATACATTGGATGCTAAACATAATAGGTAGCATGTAATCATTTTAAGGAATTCTTCTAAGAAAGAGCAATATTTAAAATCCAATATAATCAACAATTATAGGAGAGCGAACTGTTGTTTAGGGTCAACTGGTCAACATGGGACTCTAATATGGCTGCCTTAATATAATTCTGGATTTTAAAGGGTTCTAAATTCAATCCCACAATCACTGTTAAGGAAAAGCACCTTCAAAGTTTCAGAAATTGAGAATTCCATGCTGCCATCCTGTGTCCACCATCTGGCCACTGCAGCTATGATTTCAGTTTCCTTCCCTACGTTTGTGCATTTATGTACAAGTATTGGGGCGGAACTTGAGTCATTGTGCTACAGTGTTTCAATGTGCTTAGAAACCCTAACATGACCACCAGCCATCTATACTACTAGATTGGGAATAGAATAGTTCTCACAAAATCTTAGCAAAATGGGGATCCTCAGGACCAAAAGGAGGAATTTCATCATGCCTACTGGACCCAGTGGGTAGCCGAAAGGATTAAATGAGATCATCTGCACAGAGCAACGTAAGCACAGAGCAGGTAGTAAGTGCTCCATAAAGGTTAGCGCTTTCTATCTGTAACACACTGGCCTGACACATGCCAGCCTTGCAAACAGCAACATTTTACTGACATGCATTTATATAACACATTATCAATAAGCATCATTTATGGACATTTTTAACATGGTCTTCAAGGTCTGGCGTGGTCTGGCAGCCACCAGCATCCCCTGCCACATCCCCCACTACAGCCCACTCTATATCTCTCTCCATGCCCCACCCCTTGGTTTTTTGTGCAGAAGTCGTGGCAGCCTTCCTGCATGTCCATGAAAGCATTGAGCTCCTTCCTAGAATACCCACCCCGCACATGCACTCCCCTCTATGTGGAACTGTATGTACTCCAGGGTCTTCTCCTTTGCCCCATAAACTCATCTGCAGTTTTCTGCTTAATCAGAAAGCTGAGTCTTTGACCTCCATTGTAAAACACTTCTTAAGTGCTAATTTTGTATTTTTGATGTGATTCTTGTATTCATGTCTGCTTTACCCACTAGACTAAAGGTTCCAACAGGGCAAGGTCCATGTTTTGGGCTTTTTTCTCACTACCTATATCCCTCCATGTCTACCACAGTGTTTGGCATATGCTAGGTTCTCAATACATATAGGTTCTATAGACACAAAAGCATAGCCCAGTATGAGGCTATGACTCTCAAGGACTGAGCATTTCTCTCTTTCCACTTTATTTCATAATCCCTGTTCCCCTCACACCTGGTATTAGCTATGCTATGAAAATACACATATTTTAGTAGGTTAAAATAGCATGGGAAAAATAAAATGCAAGATTCAGTTTAAGAAGAGAGGGAAGAAAAGAGAGATCAATGAAATAAACATAGTTAGAAATGGGGCGGGGAGCCAACATTAGCAAGGAGCAGTATGAGTAGTGGGTAAGCCACTACTGCAGGCCTGTTCTGGGGCTCGGAAGGACTGGGAAGCTGAAGGGTTTGAAGACCCTATCCCATCCCTACTACAGTTAATCTTCTTCATAAGTTTCCTCTTACTAGTGACTTCCACTAGAACTGTGTGCCCCAGGGCAATGGCCCTTGTCCATCCTGGTCTCCTCTGCGTTATCAAATAGTGACCAAAATAGGACCCTACCGGTGTGCAGGGTGCCAACCAAGCATCACTCCTTAAAGAGTCTTTTATCATATTTAGTTATCTCTGCAGTGAAATAGATTTCCAAAAGAGCCCACTACCACCAGTTATGATGAATTTTGTTTCTTTGTTTCTTAGAGTCAGAGGGGATGACTGTTCACGGGAAATGACTATTTGCTACCTTCAGTTTTTCAAGTTGTAATAAATACTTATGTTTTTCTCCTTAGCATAAAACATACTGGTTATTTACGCCTTGATTTTTCTTCTCCACTAGAATGTCAGACTAAGGCCTTTGTTTCATCCATTTCAGGATTAGAAAGGTACTCAAATGTGAATAAAAATGTGGCACAGGAAGGAACAGCTCCGCATTTTAGGGGGCTGTATGACCTAGAGCTGTGGCCCAGTGCTGAGCTGGGGAGACATAACAGCGAATCCTCGCCAGGGGAGTCCCCGAGGAAGGAACGCTGGCCTGAACGCTGGCCTGAAAGAACCAGATCCAAGAGGGTCCTGAGGGACGCCATTATCCCGCCTGGGCCCTCAGGCTCCAAAAATGATGCCCTGCTCAACTGGACTAGTCTTCCCACCAAAGCAAGAGCCAAAAGCCCCTGGAGCTGAAACCTTGAGAGCCCACGGCTGGCCCCGCCCCCATCCACCCCCTTCCCGAGGATTGGCTGCTCTCCCCGCCGCCCGCCCCTGCCTTTACAAGGATTGGCTGTTCGCCCCGCCCCGCCCCGCCCCCTTCCCCGGGATTGGCCACCCTCCCAACCCACTTTGCAGCCCCGCGCCGTTGGCGGGGTCCGGGGGGTCTGAGGATGGAGGAGGAGGGAGGTGTCGGAGGGGGGCGGGCGTCTCGAACCTCTTTGTCTCGCAGATCTGGGCGGTGAGTGTGGCTCAGCTCTCAGGTCCCTTGGGGCGGCAAGGGCGCCCGGCCTGCGGGCCCGGCTGGGGCTGCGCTCGCCCCGCGTCCCCTCGAGCTTTGCCCGCGCGGAGCTGCGCTGCTCCCGGCGGCCAGAACGGAGGGGTAGAGCAGTCCTCGGAGGCCCGGGGGGCGGGCGGCCCAGCTCGTCCCGGGGCCGCGCGAGGCACAGACATAGCGCCGAGCCGCCCGGTGGCTTCCCCGCGCCCAGGCCCGGGCGCCCTAACAATCTCGCGCTTTCCTCCCCCAGGGCGCCGCCGCCGCAACTTTGTAGCGGGTTCGGGGCCCGCCCGCCCGCGGCTGCGCAAACCCGGCCCGGCCCGACCCGGCACCCGGGGAGTGTGTCTCCGACGTGTGCGGGGCTGCCGCGGCCGGAGCTCTACGCGCAGGTAGGTGTCCGTCCCGGAGTGAAATGCGAGGACCTAGGCCCGGAGCACGTGGCCGGTGGCTGGGTTCTAAGGGCCCCAGATTGTCTGGCCCTCAGAGGGAATGCACGTTCCCGGGCTCCCCCCGCACAACAGCTGCTTCGGGTGGGTTTTCGGACTCGTGCAAGAAAGCGCTGAGATCCAGGGGATATTGACGAGGGAGGCATGCAGGGATCCTAGAGAAGCCTGTCAAAATCCCAGACCGCCCTTTCCTGTGCCCTTTTAAGGCTGACGCGGTGCCTTGAGAGGCTAACACAGAAGGGTAAAGGAAGTCTCCATAAAACCCAGGGAAGAGATTGTAAAACTCCTCTTTGGATCCTGTCTGGAGTCACAGCTGAACCAGAGGAAATTTTTCTTTTGGTTCAAGCACCTTGTGATATTTTAATACGGCTCAGAGCACACGTGATGAAATCAAACTTAACCTTAGCATTGATGGTACATTCAGTGAAAGTGTTGGCATTTGTCACTGAAGGCGGAAACAACCTACGAGAATGACTCTATAAAGACTGTGAATTGAGAACATCTGAAGGCACTGGCTGACAAAGGTCATAAAGCCTCTGGAGCCAGACTTCCCTGGGTAGAAACAGCAGATCCAGAATACATGAAACTGAGCCATTCGGAAATAGTTTTTGGTCACCCCATGGCTGCTGACATCTCTAAACCTTCCATTCCTGGATTGGGTGAGCATATGGGCCCTGGAGTGAACAATTCAATATGTTGACTAGTTATATATAAGAACTATTGGAGCATATCATGAACAGGTGAAAAAAATCCATGATCTTCAGCTACTAACAAGCCTTGCCATACCTTTCTACCAGGAGATGGAGCATATATCAGTTTTTAGAAGAAAATATGCATCTGGGAAAGCTCACTGGGAAAGGCTTCAATACTGTTAACCATCTACACTGTCATCAAAATAAAAATCTTCCAGGATTCACATGAGACACACCCAAGCTAGCTCCAGA
>NW_024426996.1:42166062-42497360 GCF_017311325.1 Ursus maritimus
GAGGATGGAGGAGGAGGGAGGTGTCGGAGGGGGGCGGGCGTCTCGAACCTCTTTGTCTCGCAGATCTGGGCGGTGAGTGTGGCTCAGCTCTCAGGTCCCTTGGGGCGGCAAGGGCGCCCGGCCTGCGGGCCCGGCTGGGGCTGCGCTCGCCCCGCGTCCCCTCGAGCTTTGCCCGCGCGGAGCTGCGCTGCTCCCGGCGGCCAGAACGGAGGGGTAGAGCAGTCCTCGGAGGCCCGGGGGGCGGGCGGCCCAGCTCGTCCCGGGGCCGCGCGAGGCACAGACATAGCGCCGAGCCGCCCGGTGGCTTCCCCGCGCCCAGGCCCGGGCGCCCTAACAATCTCGCGCTTTCCTCCCCCAGGGCGCCGCCGCCGCAACTTTGTAGCGGGTTCGGGGCCCGCCCGCCCGCGGCTGCGCAAACCCGGCCCGGCCCGACCCGGCACCCGGGGAGTGTGTCTCCGACGTGTGCGGGGCTGCCGCGGCCGGAGCTCTACGCGCAGGTAGGTGTCCGTCCCGGAGTGAAATGCGAGGACCTAGGCCCGGAGCACGTGGCCGGTGGCTGGGTTCTAAGGGCCCCAGATTGTCTGGCCCTCAGAGGGAATGCACGTTCCCGGGCTCCCCCCGCACAACAGCTGCTTCGGGTGGGTTTTCGGACTCGTGCAAGAAAGCGCTGAGATCCAGGGGATATTGACGAGGGAGGCATGCAGGGATCCTAGAGAAGCCTGTCAAAATCCCAGACCGCCCTTTCCTGTGCCCTTTTAAGGCTGACGCGGTGCCTTGAGAGGCTAACACAGAAGGGTAAAGGAAGTCTCCATAAAACCCAGGGAAGAGATTGTAAAACTCCTCTTTGGATCCTGTCTGGAGTCACAGCTGAACCAGAGGAAATTTTTCTTTTGGTTCAAGCACCTTGTGATATTTTAATACGGCTCAGAGCACACGTGATGAAATCAAACTTAACCTTAGCATTGATGGTACATTCAGTGAAAGTGTTGGCATTTGTCACTGAAGGCGGAAACAACCTACGAGAATGACTCTATAAAGACTGTGAATTGAGAACATCTGAAGGCACTGGCTGACAAAGGTCATAAAGCCTCTGGAGCCAGACTTCCCTGGGTAGAAACAGCAGATCCAGAATACATGAAACTGAGCCATTCGGAAATAGTTTTTGGTCACCCCATGGCTGCTGACATCTCTAAACCTTCCATTCCTGGATTGGGTGAGCATATGGGCCCTGGAGTGAACAATTCAATATGTTGACTAGTTATATATAAGAACTATTGGAGCATATCATGAACAGGTGAAAAAAATCCATGATCTTCAGCTACTAACAAGCCTTGCCATACCTTTCTACCAGGAGATGGAGCATATATCAGTTTTTAGAAGAAAATATGCATCTGGGAAAGCTCACTGGGAAAGGCTTCAATACTGTTAACCATCTACACTGTCATCAAAATAAAAATCTTCCAGGATTCACATGAGACACACCCAAGCTAGCTCCAGACCGTCACCCCGTAACAGTTAGAAGGCTGTCCCTATGAGTGATCTACTCAGGCTCCAGAAGCAGATGACACTGTGAAGTAAGCAGCTTTGTGCAAGATCTTGAATCAAGAATGTTGTCTTCATTTATCTTCCCTTGAAACCTTTCTCCCTGACCTGGAAAATTCTCTGACCTAGAGATCTTTTTTAAAAAACGCTTCCTCTTTTCTTTATGGAAAGATTGGCTGGAGGTTGCTTGTTTAACCTATTCTCCCTCTGTCCCCCCACTATGGTCTCCCTTCCAAAAACAGTGTCTTGCTTCAACTAACCCTTGGTGCTCTTTCAACAATTCTATTTGTTGAATGGCAAAACCCCATTACCCACTCCCACCACTCTTCCAAACCCTGGCCCCTTAGCTAATTTATCTGATTGCTGGTTAAGCAACATCTATATAACACACAAGAACTTGAACCAGTTTTTGTTCCTGCCCAGGGAAGTACCTGCTGGACCCATTCTGTACAGTGGCTGTGTAAAAGGGAACGGTATCCACAAACAAGAGGACAAAATCACTCTTCTTGGCATTAGGAAACTTCTACAGAAGCTCAGTGTCTATCATTTACTCAGGTGAAGGTTTTGGAGGGAAATTTTCCTCTTTGCACTGAAAATAAAAATGGCACTGGACCCTTCCTAGGTAACATACCCAAACAATACTGTATTCCAGCACTACGGTTTGATTCCACAGATGGCACCTTCAGACCTTCTATAGCTGTTGTAAATGAGTCCAAGACTGATTATTATGATGCAGATGTTTGCCTAGTCACTGGACAATATTCCTGATTTTCAGGCCACACAAGTCTGCCCAATACCCAAGACTACCTATGGGTGGCCCAAAACTCTGAAATGACCTGCTTAGGTAATGACACCCATCTCTACAGCTGCCAAAATCAAACCAAAGGTCTTCTGTAGCAAGTACTCCGCAACCGGTTTTGCTCTTCCAGCCTGACAGAGGCACATGGTAAATGGAGATGTGCAGCTGCCAACATAACTAGCAACAGAGGTCATGATGGGCACCAGATGCCAGCCCGGTGGGTCACGTGTTCCACTCTGACCTTGTCCATGGACAACTCTGGTGTTTTTATCTCAGGCGGTAGTAAGGCGTATGAGGAGTTCCCACCGAAATGGTCAGGGCGATGTGGACTTGGCTACGGGGCACCTGCCGTCACCAGGTATCCCACTTTCTATGCTAGCCAAGTCACAGACACAAGCTCCTTAATACGTAAAGTAGCATCACATCATAGACAATCACCCATTTATCACAACACCAATTCAACAAGGACCCTTCTCCAAGTCGGGGAACTTCCCACCTAGAAGAAACAATTCTACTAAACATTTCCGAAGTACCAGAACAAGGATTCGCTGCCATGGTGTAGACCTGGAAGCTCACCAGTCGAGAGTTAGCCGTTTACTCTCTGCACTCCAGGGTCGCCGTCTGATGTACGGGCTGCTCAACAGGGAAGGACACGTACAATCACTGGCAAACAGCGCTGCCTGTATGTAAGTCAGAAGAAGTTGTGTTTCGTCCGAGCCGTGTGCAGGAGCCTGGCAACAATCTACATCGAAGGAGTAAATGACCATTTAATTGGGCGGACCTATTCTCAGGCGTGGGAGACTGGTCCAGTGGCCCATGGGGCCGTGTGTTTGGATTTGTTCTTCTCTGCTTATTCATCCTCGTCCTGATCTGTGTTTCCATTCACAGACCTCCTCCAGCCCGAGTCTCCTCTTCACAGCAGTACGCCGGGCTGCTTGCCTGTGAAGCTTCATGTCAGGTTTCAGACAAGGAGCTCGGGGCGAGCCCCACCAGGAGGGCGTAAAGACCCCTTTAAATTGAGAACATCTGAACAAACAGCAGCTGCGGAATGAGGCCTGCTTTAAACTTCTCTTTGATGAGTAAAGCAGGCCTTCCTGAGAATTCAGCTGTCATGAACCCCTCCCCGAGGGAGCCTTTTGTAAGGGAGGAGACTGACCTGGTATCAGGGCATCCCGAAGAGCTGCGTCAGTAAGTCCCATCTGCTCCTTCCATACTTCCCCACTGAAGCCTTACTACCCCGTCCCCTCTGCCGTTAAGCTGGTAGATAAAACCGTATCCCCGGCTGTTCCGACAGCTGCCCTTGATAGCCTACTCCCACGTACATATATAATAAACTTCCCTCCAATTAATCTGTTCATTCACAGGCCCCCAACCACTTGAACCTAAGACCCTGTATGTATGTTTGATAACTGAAGACTCTCTTTACTTCCCTTCCGGAGAAAGCTATAAACCACTGAAGCCGGAGGGTTTGGCGTGCTCTGCTCATCTGTATGCATGTCATCTCCAGTCTAAGGGGGAAGTGTGTCGGGTGTGAGGCGTGGCCATCTGATGCCCCATGGGCAGCAGCAGGGAGGGGTAGGGTTGTAGGGACGAGGTAGCACTTATTGTACTGAGCACGTCATCTGCCCAGGCCCGTGGTGAGGTCCTTCCATTTTTCTATTGAATCCTTCCCATTTGGCCGGTGAATAAACTCAAAGGGTAGATAACTGCTGAAGATTACATCATTACTAAAAACAAGAGCACGATGCAGAACAGAGTGTCTGGTGTGCCGCCTTTCATAAAGCAGAGGCAAGAACGTGTATGTCTACGTACGTGTGGTTACTCCGTTTTGCAAACAGACAGCTCAGGAAGGGTAGGCCAGAAGCTAATGGAAGTGATTATGTTAAGGGGCACGGGCAGTGAGAGTCCCACCCCCTTTTTCAAAGTTGACTATAAACAAACTGATGAACCTTTTAGCAAACTAACAACTTACATAGAGAAAATGGTTCTTCCAAGTTATGCAAAAATAATCCAGTAATTCTGGGTACGCCCTCAGAGGTGGGATTATTGCCCGTAGTAATGTGGTCAAAAGAGTGAAGAAACAGACTAGTCCAGTGGTTCAGAGCATAATAAAACCTCCTGGGCATAAGACCCGCATCAGTTGCTTTCCTGTGTATGTTAAACCAAATGCAGCTGAACCCTCGGCACTGAAACTGGAGAAGCCATTAAAGGAAGCGCGCAGCTTTGGGTGTTGAGTGTGGTGTGCGGGTCATACGGTCGATGAGGGTGCAGGGTGCTGCTGTGTTAGAGTGCAGAAGGGTAACGCCGTTGAGGGAAAATGCTGGGAAAGACATCTGGATTCATGATAACCTCCACTTTCTTCTGTAAAATGGACATAAGCAGTAAAGGGTGGGTAGGGCCAATACGGCTTACTCCTCTTTTTTGGCCATAAAAATGAGTCTTATTAATTTCATTTTAGAAGGTCGATAGCCACTGGCCCATGGATTCAGTGCTCACGGTCACTGCTAAAGAGGTTTAAGACAAACTCGATTATCTGTTGTGTGCCTGTTGTCTGTTCCCTGCTAGAATATAAGCTTCACAAAGACAGATGTATTTGTTGAATCACAATGAATAGGGTGCGGTAAAGATGAAAGAATGCAGGTCAAGCCCTCACGGTTGACCATTGGCATTGCTTAGCTCCAGGTAAGATGGGGTTCACCCATAGCCAATGTGAATCTCTGGCAGATTGGAACTTTTGCATTGACTCTTGTCAGGTGTGAATTTGAAAACTTTTGAATAAAGTTGATAATTAGATTTGGGAGTTCTTGGGGTACCTGGGTGGCTCAGTCAGTTAAGTGTCTGCCTTTGGCTCAGGTCATGATCCCAGGGTCCTGGGATCGAGCCCCACATCGGGCTCTTTGCTCAGTGGGGAGCCTGCTTCTCCCTCTGCTTTCCCCCTGCTTGTGTGCTCGCACTCTCTCTCTCTCTCTCTCTCTCTGTATGTGTGTGTCAAACACATAAATTTCAAAAAATCTTTAAAAAAAAAAAAAAAGATTTGGGAATTCTTGTCCTGGCTTACTTTGTTTCCCTTCCAAGTATTCAGGTCCATCAGACACCTCACACATACATGCAGATATATTTATTGAGCCCATTAATTCCACGATGTCAAGTATGAACAAAGTTATGAGGAAAAGTGAAATGAGAGTGCAGTCATTGGAATGTTAGGAGATGCCTATTGGGAGGATGAATTCTTATCAAAGAGCATGAGTGGTTTTGAGATATGTTAAGGCCTACAGTATTAGATTAAAGGATAAGAAGATTTTCTGCTTCCATATGTAAAGTTTGTAGGGGATGGAAAGTCCTAGAAAATAGTTTCAAGTTACTAATGATGGACACAAAGACATTTTCTATATTTGAAACTTACAGGAAAAATATCTTTGTCCTTATTCAACAGAGCACAATACACTGGTTGGGAAAAGTGTTTATTATTCATTAGCCAGCTCGAAAGGCCCACCGGGTGTTTTAGCAAATCACTGAATTATTTATCAACATTTACTGAGACGCAATGAAAAATGCTGCAAATCAAGGGCCGTTGTAATCAATTCTTTTTGAATTAAGAGTAATCCTTTGAATGATTGTTAACAATGGCAAGTGATTTGAACATCTTAACCTACAAATAGGATTATGATGGCTCTCCAAAAGACATTGTTTTTTAAGTGTTTTGTTTGCAAATTGATACCATTTTAGAAGTTTTGATATAATGAATGAAAAACAGCAAAATTGAAGTATTATGCAAATGTCCTGTTTCTCATGAAAGTTTAACTCACAAAATTGTAGCATTCAACAGTAGACCTTGCCCGTTGCAATTATTACCATGGTCTTTAAATGGTGATTTTCTACTTCTCCATTTATTACTTTGAATTCTACTGTATGGAAGATTGATTTCAATCATTTTTATGAGTATGGATGCATAGACATACACAGTATTCTTTGGCTGTAACGCGATGTGTCATTTCGACTAGTGCTCAAATTGTCCCAGCTTGGGCCCCTGAGAGCTCTTTGAAGTTGGCTCCTACAACCTTTTGACATAGGCCCATCCTTTGTCTTCTTTTTAACACTTCCTTTCTGGAACATAGAGATGTTCCAGCCTCATCTTATATCTTTCCTGCACAATCTTAGAATGAGTCATTTTCTAAGGAACCATGGTTCCTTTTACTGATAATGTTATTTAGAGACCAAAATTGGCACAAAATGTGCTCATTGGCACTGCTACTAGGGTACCCACCCTTGGTGGACAAAGCTAGGAAAGCTGTGGACATGAATCCGTGTACACACCCATACCTATATTTCTATGTCTAGATATAGTAAAATAAATTAGTTCATACCGATTTCCCCAACTCATTTATGATGTGGAGCACAAAGGCAAAAGAAATACAGAAAAAATGAAACTTCCTTATAACTTACAGCCCATTGACAAGTACTTGGGACAGGCTGAGTGACCTTCCCCAGCGAGCTTAGCTGCCCACTGTTACTACTTTCCTAGAGGCAAAAGGCCACCTTAGCTTGACATTAGCCCAACCTCCAGGATCCTGTAAAAATCCCTTCGGAAACTTCTTTATCTCAACCCCCCCCCAAGATAAATTTTAGCAATCATTCTCCAAGCATATGGCCCACTGATACACATCTGAAGGGTCTCATGACTAAGGTTTTACTAGACAGTAATAAATGATCTTTTCCTAACAACAGCTAGCCTCTAAAGGTCCTGGAAACTTTGCTTCCAAATTCCTTAGACACTTACGCCATCCCTAACCCCCTGTCAACTTGAAGGTATATAATCAGCCACTTCTCACAACCCCATGCAGCTCTTTCTGCCCAAGGATCCTGTCCGTGTGGTGTAATAAAACCACCTTTTTACACCAAAGACGTCTCAAGAATTCTTTCTTGACCATTTGTTCCCAAACCCCAACTTTTCACATCAATCTATATATTTTTTTTCTGAAAAAAATGAACTACTTTATCATATATGTATAGGTATCTATATACCATAAATGTATAGGGGTGTGTGTGTGTGTGTGTGTGTGTGTGTGTGTGTGTATCAGTTGTGCACACCAACTTTCATAGCAGTATTACTCACAGTAGTGGAAAGATGGAAACAACCCAGTGCCCACTGATGAATGTGAGTGGACAAAGAAAATGTGCTGCATACGCACAATGGACTATTATTCAGCCTGAACAAGGAATGGCAGTCCGACAGATACCACAGCACGCATGAACCTGGAAAACATCATGCTGAGTGAAGTAAGCCAGACACAAAAGGACAAACACTGCATGAGTCCACTTGTATGAAGTTCTTCAATAGTCTAATTCATAGAGACAGAAAGTAGAACAGAGGTTCCCAGGGGCTGGGAGGAAAGTGGATGGGGAGTTACTGTTTCATGGGTACAGAGTTTCAGTGTGGGAAGATGAAAAATTTCTGGAAAGGGTTGGTGGTGATGGTTGTACAACGTCGTGAATGGTCCTGATGCTGAAAACAGTTAACATGGTCAAATTTTGTGTTATGTATGTTTTACAACAATAAAATAAGTCAAACAAAAACGGTTGCCGGGAGTGGGCTGTGAAGCGCGTCTCCAACTAGGTTTGGAGCGTTGCTGTGAAGGAAGACAGGGTGGTTTCGTAATTGCTTTAATAGAGTTTGCCTGGTAGTGGTTCTTTCCCCCTGCGCCATTTGCAAAGAAGGTTGCTCTTTTCCCTTCCTAACGATTGGCTGTCCTAAAACCTTCCCCCCTGTGCAGACAGGCGGAGACGCGAAGCCGCCGTGGGCAGCGCAGCGCTGGGAAGCCCATCGTGTGGGGCCTTCGGAAGCAGGGATCAGACATGTGCCTCCTTCCCCCTCGCACCTTTGACGTGCTCCTGCCTGGGCCGCCCATGGACACACCAGACAGAACTGAGACACCAAAATCACCATTGTCATTACGTGACAATGATGAAATGACATTTATCCGGAGAGGTATCATTTGTATCTGACTTCCTAATGCTTTTGGTGTTCCAAAGAGGAAGATAAATTGAATGGAAGCATCTCTGTTTGGTATCAATTTTCATGAAGTGAATGAGGCCGTTTAAAAACTGTCTCAACTGCGAGAAATGGATCACAGTATCGGAGGAAGGCTCTGAGTGACTGTTGCTGTGATCACCGGCTTTAGCACAAGCTAGGTAAGCTTTCTTGGCTTGGTTTTCCTATGCAAGAGAATTGTATCATAAATTCATATTGGAGGCAGGTAGCAAACTGCTCATATTTAGAATTTTTCTCGATTTTGAAAGATGTAGTGGCTAGGAGATCTGTCACATATACTTGCTCCCCAAGCAGAGGATTCTAGACCTGCGCTGTCTAGAAGTGTGCTCCTGAAATGCAGCCAGCGCTACTGTGTGTATGAATTTCCTAGGACCGCTGTCGCAAATGACCACAAACTTGGTAACTTAAAACTACACATGTTTACTGTCTTACAGTTTGAAACCAGTTTCCCTGGGAAGACATTAAGGTGTCTGCAGGCCCCTGCTTCTTTTGTAGGCTCTAGGGAACAACCCATTTCTTCTTCTTCTTCTTCTTTTTTTTTTTTTCAGATTTTATTTATTTACTTAGAGGAGAGAGAGAGAGAGCATGAGTTTCGGGGGTAGCCAGAGAAGCAGGCTCCCCACTGAGCAGGGAGCCCAATGTGGGACTTGATCCCAGGACCCTGGGATTATGAACCAAGCCAAAGGCAGCCGCTTACCCAACTGAATCACCCAGATGCCCCAGAAACAACCCATTTCTTTGCCTCTTCCTGCTTCCAAAGCTTCATTCCATGCCTCCCTCCTCCGTCTTCAAAGCCAGCAGCATAGCCTCAGCTGTAGCACTGCTTCTTCTGTTCTGCTGTCCAACCGCTCTTGGTCTTCTTCTTGTAAGAACACCTGCGACTACAATTACAGTCCACTCACATAGTCCAGGATTTCTCCATCTCGAGATCTTTCGTTTAATCACATCTGCAATATAAGTTAAAATTCACGGGTTCTGGAGATTAGGATGTGGATATATTTGGAGGCCATTATTCAAGCTACCATACTGAGGAACTGCATTTTGAATGGAATGAAATTTGAATTTAAATAACCATGTGGCTAGTGGCTACCATTTTGGACGGTAGAGACACAGAAGATTTTCAAATTCACAGGAGCTTCTATAGACCACACTGCTTTAGGGTGGTCTAAAAGCCAATACCAGTTATAAAATAAGTAAGTCACAGAGATGGAAAGTACAGCACAGGGACTATAGTCACTATTATTGTAGTAATGTGAATAACATTTGAAGTGAGAGATGGTAAGTACACTGATCACGGTGAGCACTGTGTAAGGTATAGAATTGTTGAATCACTACACGTGCACCTGAAACTAATACAACATTGTATGTCAACTATGCTTAAATAATAAAAAAGATGTTTAAAGCTACTCATGACTAAAAAGGAAAGAAAAAGCCAAAAGCAGATGCTTCATTTTGTAGCCATTTTGAGTTTATTGTTGCTACTCTTCAAAAAAAAAAAAAAAACTACATAAATTTGTTTTTTAGAGATTTGGAACCTATCACCCCATAGATAGCATGAGGAAAACTCCTAGTGATTCTTCACCATTGAGCAAAGATTTAATGAGTATTTTTGACGGGCCAGGCACTGAACTCCAAAAGTAGGTCACAGTCTGCAACGTCATGAATACACATGATAACAGGAAGCAGTGGGAGCACGAGATTAAACTGACCCTAGGGGGAAGGAATTCTGGAGGACGTAAAATCCAAAGTAAGCGATGGCCAAGCCACAAAGGGTAAGAAAGAATATAGGCAGAGAGAAGGGGGTAAGAAAGTATCAGGAGAGGGAGAAGCATGCTCTGAAGAAAGAGGTTAAGAGAGGGGTCTGGGAGTAGTGTTATATGGCTGAATTCTGTGGGATCAGAAGGGGCAAGGCAGAAAAAGAGGCAGGGGCCAAATCCTGATGGGCAGAGTATGTCATGATAAGGAGTTTGGACTTTATCCCGAGTGTCAATTAGGATTGGTTTGAATGCAGATGACAGAGGGCCAGTGTGAGTGTCTAAAACAAGGCAGATGTTTATCTGTATCTGCACCAAGGCTGATGAGAAAGTTGTGCTCCATAAAGCCCTCGGGGGTGCAGATTCCTGTCACCTCATTCCCTTTCCATCTCTAGTATATCCCTTTGCTAGGGCTGCCATACCGAGTACCACAAACTGGGAGGCTTGAACAACAGAAATTCAGTGTCTCACAGTTCTGGTGGCCGGCCATCCAAGATGAGGGAGTTGACAGGACTGGTTTCTTCTGAGGACTGTAAGGCTAAATCTGTTCCAGGCCTTTCCCACAGCTTCTGGTAGGTTTCTAGAAGTCTTTGACATTTTTTGGTTTATAGAGGGATCTCTTCACCTTGATGTCCTGTAGTGTCTCCCTGTGTGTGGGTCTGGGTCCAAATTTCCCCTTTCTGTAAAGACATCAATCGTATTAGATGAGGGGCTTCCTTTACTTCAGTATGACCTCATCTTAACCCATTTACTTCCGCAGTGACCCTATAAGATCACATTCCAAAGAAGGTCACATTCTAAGATACTGGAGGTTTGGAGTTCAACATATACGTTTTTGGGGCAGAGGGTGGACAGAATTCAACCCATAACATGTAGGATGTGGTCCTTATCCTTATGGGCCCAGACCGCTCTAGAGACCCAGTCACCACGTTCACATTCAGTCTCCTTAAAGGGCCCATCCTTGGAGGTCCTTCTTCCACATTGACTCAGCTGTTTGCTCTGGAGGTGCTAACAGATGCTGGTTCTGAGGTGATCATTGGAGCATTGTATGGCTAAAGAGGGCACTGACCACAGGTTAGCAATGCCTCCTTCTCAGACCTAGGGTCAGAGGAAATGAGGACAGGGAGAGGGAAGGTTTTTGCTTTCCAGATCATTCTAGAAAGACTTCGGGAAGAATAAGGGATTGCAGTGCACGTTCACAAGACCAAGTTGCTGGGCAATGTGGCTCATTTCCCACAGGCTGGCTTCACCTACCTCCCTTTCCCTTTTGTAGTGTCTGTTCTCCCGTGGGTTGTGGTCACTGTGTGTTTATCTCCTTTACTAGAGAAGGTGTTCCTTGAGAGGAAACAAAGCCCCTTTGAGGTCTGATGGGTCTCACAGAGGTGGGCGGGAGGTTGGGGATTCAAAGCTTAAATCTCAGCTCCAGCACTTATTAGCTGTAGAAATTTGATCCCCCCCAAAAAACTTTAGCTTTATCACTTGAAAAATGAGGTAACAATATTTACCTTGTAGTGTCGTTATGATCATTAAAAACTAACAAGTGCAAGCGTGCGGGCTACAGTAGCTACTCAGTGGTGAGTATTTTCTGCGATTTGAACTGGGGTGTCTCCAGGGCCCAGCTCAGGGCACCTTGCAGTGTCGGTGCTCAATACATATCTGTTGCCCCAGTGGAAATTTAGATCACAGCTAAAAAGCCCTGTGCTATACTCAAGTCTAGAAATTAATGATAAATTAAAATAGCCATCGCAATACTATAAAACACAAGACATTAAAAAAGAAACAGTTATCAAATTCAAGTATGGTAGGGAGAAATACATCTAATGTAAAAAGTATACATACAATACATAGTAATGTGAAGTACATAATAATAATAATACTGATAATATGTAACACCTGAAGTACATCGTAATAATAAGTATATAATAATATGTGTCATTTTATGGCACAAGACTTCAATGTCTCTGATGGAATAAACAGGACTAAATGGTTTGAAGAATTCCTTACGCACAGGAGCCAGATCTGACTGAGCCTTCTGACCGCAGGTCTGAGTGCAAACTCGCTCAAACACAGCGAGTGACACCCCAGGAAAGGCCTCTAAAAGAGAATTCGGTGTGAACTTGGACCAGAACAGATAATAAACTCCATGTGACGGTCCTACAGCAGGAATCTTTTCATGTGATTTGGGGCTACGTATTTTATGGCGTCTGATCATAGGAAATGTCTCCCGAAGCATTAAGCTCTCCCACACCTGAAATAATAGTTTCATTGCTAACAGTGTAAGGTCAAAAGAACTGGGTGTCTTACGTATGCGTGGGAAGGTGTGTTTTGAATTTCTAAAACGAGATTTTACACAGATATTTTTGAAGAGCAGCCCAGCGATAAACTCAAGTTGGCCTGTAGCTGTGATACGAAGTATCTGGCATTGGCCTCTAGATGTCTTCTAAAGCAGTGCTGTCAACCAGCTTCCCGTGAGGATGGAAATGTTTTACATCTGTGCCGTCTAATTTGGTGGCCACTAGCTAATGACTACTTAGATTCAAATGGAATGAAATTCAAAATCCAGTTCAGTGATGCACTATCAAGGGTTATTATAAAACAAATAGTAATGAAGACTGGTATTGACGCAGAGATAGACAAAACCAATCTATCAAACAGAATAGAGTTGGGAACTAGGTCTACACATATACGGCCACCTGGTTTATGATAACTGTAAATGGGGGAAATGATCTTTTAAATTAACATGTTGGGTTAATTGGATATCCACATGGAAAAAACGGCATCTGGGTCCACTTCTATATCCCACCGTTTCCAACAACCAATTCCAAATGGATTACTGTTCTTAAAACTTTTAGAAGAAAACAGAAGAGAAATCTTAATAACCTGGAGTAAACAGAGACTTCTTAAATCAGAAACACTCGCCATAAAAATGGACACATTGGAATATTAAAATTAAGATTTTTTTTCCTTAAAAGACTTCATTCATTCAAAGATTGAAAAGAAACCCAAAATAGGAGAAGATATTTGCCACATATAGACCTGACAAAGGATGCACATTAAAAAAAAAAAAAAGCAACCCTCTTATAATACATAAACAGACTGAGCGATTTACCCAGTGGAACACAACTCAGCAATAAAAAAGTGGATTGCTGACACATGCAGAAACATGGAATCAGAAACACAGTATGTGAGTGAAAGCAGGCTCACACGAAAGAGAACATTCTGTATAACTCCAGGAATATGAAATTTTGAAACACATAAAGCTAGGCAGTGGAGAACAAATTAGAACGGGGGTAGCCCCCAGAAAAGTGGAAATGAAGGCTGACTGGGAGGAGGCATGGAACTCAAGACTCCCATGCTCAAAACTCAGCTGATGTACAATGAAAATTTGTGGATTTAATTTCATTGAAGTTGTACATCAAAAGAAACCTTAGACATTGAATTTTAGTTAGTGATATGCAGGCTAAATTACTCATAGGACATGTATTGCTATCTGCAGTATACTTTGAAATGCAACAATATTAAGATGGATGAAGGAATAGAAATATAACAGCAAGTTTTATAAAATGTATTCATACAATCTATATGGTAGATTATGTGTGTTTACTGTAAAATTCTCTAAACTTTGCTAAATATTTGAGGCAGCTGGGTGGCTCAGTTGGTTAAGCATCCAGCTCTTGGTTTTGGCTCCGGTCATGATCTCACAGTTGTGCAGCTCAGTTGTGGGGTTGAGCCCTGGGTCCAGCCCCACGTTGGGCTCTGCACTCCGTGTGGAGTCTGCTTCAGATTCTTTCTCCCTCTTCCTCTCCCTCGGCCCCTCCCTATGCTCACGCTCTCTCTCTCTCTAAAATAAATAAATAAAATCTTTAAAATACTTTGCTAAATATTTGAAAATTATTATAATCACATGTTAAGAAAACTACAAATGAAAAAAAAGCTCACAAAAATGGGCAAAACTTTAACAGACACTTCATGAAGTTATTTCTAAACAACTAATAAACATGTGAAAAGGCGCTCAATTAATTAACTTCATTAATCATCAGGGAGATGCAAATTAAAATAACAAGAGACACAATTATCACCCACCAAAATGGCCAAAATGAAAAAAGATGGAAAACGCCAAGTATTGATGAGACTTTGGAACAACCGGAACCGTCGTATTTTGCTGATAGTGTAACTGGTGCACTCTGGAAAACTTATTGAAATACCAAATTTGAACATGGCACCACCTATGACCCAGCAATTCCATTTCCAGGTATATATCCAAGAGAAATGCATTTATCATTCATCATGTTGATCAAAAGATCTCTATTACAATGTTCATAACAATATTTTAATAGGTCCAAAATATACACTATTTCAATGTCTATCAACAATTGACTGCATAAATAAAACATGGCGCATTCACACGGTGGAATGCGGTACAGCATCCTCATGAACAAGCTATGAATGGAGTCGACATATGGACGAACCTAACGAACGTAACAGTGAGTTAAAGAAACTAGACAGAAAAGAGTATGTGCTATGATGGTCCCATTCATCATGTACAAACGCTGCTACTCTACTTACTACTCAGAATTCTAAGGATAGTGGATAATCCTGGGGTGGGAGAGAAGTGGTTAGTGATTGGAAGGAAACACTTTGGGGATCTGGCTATGTTCTGTTTCTTGACCTAGTTGCTGGTGTGATCCGTTTGTGACATTTCATTTATGATTTATGTACTTATCTGGAAGTATGTAATATTTCAATAAAAAGCAGCTTCTGCCAGAACCTATGGGCAATACAGGGACACAGAACTTGAGAAGGATTTGAGAGACAGGATTAGATTTGCATTAGAAAGATTAATCCTTGGCTTTGGAGAGGATAGCAAGGAGAGGAGCTACGGGGGTGTTTACAGAAGTAATCCATGCAAGCGATTATGAAGGCCTGAAATAAAGTAGGGCAATAGGGCTGACAAGGACAGAGTATAGTTGATATTTAGGAAACAAACAGACAGAACTTGGACAGGTCACTAAATCCCCCTGTGCCTCCTTTCTTCACTGAAAAAACTGGAAGTAACAGTAGCTACTTCATTGGCTATTTCCATGACTTAATGATTTGTTCCAAATCAAACAAACAACAAAAAGTCAATGCTCATTGCATACGATGCAGAGCAAGATATAAAGTATTCAGATTAGGAAGCTTTCAAGGAAACATCTTAACTTGGCAAGGTCCACGCAACCCTGCCTTGTTTCAAGCACAGGTAAAATCACCTCCCTGCCCAAGACTGGGTGCTGTGGATCGCACAGTAAATGGCCACGGTTACGAACACGACAGAACATGTCAGAACCTGAGCGTGGTCTGTTCCTACGGGGCCACGGGGAAGAGGTTAAGGCTACTGGGGGGCCGGAGCTCCAGCACCCAGAACCCAGCGCCTCCTCCCTACCGCCTCGGCTCAGAGGTGGGGCCACTGAAGGGGGCGGGGATCCAGGCCAAGGAGGTGGAGCTGGGGCCACAAAAGATGCCAGTGCGGCTCGAGGTTTCCCGTGTTTAACCAATTGAATGCGCTCGGGCCCGCCTCCATCCTCTGATTGGCACAACGCGTCTCCCCGTCTTCTCGCGCTTTGTCGGAGCTTCTCCCGTGTCTCAGGAGGGTGCGGGTTTCAAGGGTGCTTGGTTAGGTGGTTAGGTGGTTAGGTGGCCGGGCTCCTTCGACACCCGGAGCGTCCAGCCGCTCCGGACCACCCTGCAGCCGCCGTGCCCCAGGCGGAGGTAAGGCGCGGCCCGGGCTTGGGGTTCTCGGGCAGGACCTCGCCTTCACCCGCCTTCTCCTCCGCAGCAGCGGAGACTGGCCTGCGGAGCGGCTCTGCTGTCACTTGGCAGGACCCTGGGGTAGGAAAGCGCGACCTGGTTAGGCCCTGCCAGGTACTGACGCGCACTCCTGTGTTGTATGCAACCTTGAAGGGAACGTTTGGATTAAAAATAGTGAACTTGGCGGTTCTATTGCGAACATGCCTTGAGTGCGTGCAGTACCTCCAGTATACCATGCTTGCAGGGATTAACCGCCTTACCGAAGGGTGCCAGCCCGTTTGGGGCACGTGCTTACTGTGCTGATTTACAGAGCGTTCAGTGGCGCCACAGTTACATTTTGAACTCCGTTTCTGATGCAGACCCTTAAAGCTGCCCTTTTCACCTCCTAAAAAGGTAATGCAGATTCCTCCGGTAAGGGGGCATGTCGATATACACTGAATTCTTGCACTTGTCAAAAACCACAAAATTAGCTTCAAGTACTTTATACTTAATACAAAAAGTCTTGAGCCCGAGTCTGTGTTTTCACTGAAGGAAAAAGCACTGCCAGAAAAGTAAGGGGGAGGGGGAGGTGGGGGAGGCAAAGGAGAATCCCGAAGCAAATACCTCATCCTGCAGATACCTGAATTTTCACGTAGAAAATGACAAGTGTTGGCGAGGATATGGGTGGAGAGACTGGAACCCTTGTGCATTGCTGGTAGGCATGCAAAATGGTTTAGCTGCTGTGGAAAACAGTGGGATGGGTTCTCAAAAAATTAAACACAGAGTTACCATATGATCCCTCAATTCCACTTCTTATACTCCAGAAAGTTGAAAGCAGGGACACAGTTACTTTTACACCCGTGTTCATAGTAATATTATTCCCAATAGCCAAAAGGTGGAAGCAGCCCAAATAACTGTAGAGATGAGTGGATAAACAAAATGTGGTATATACGTGCAATGGGGTGTTGTTGTCCCTGGTACGACATAGGGGAGCCTTGAAACGTGCTAAGTGAAGTAAACCAGAATCAAAGACAAATACTGTATGATTCCACTGATATGAGGTACTTAGTCAAATTCATAGAGACAAAAAGTAATAGAGGGTAATTACCAGGGTCTAGGGAGAGGAGAGAATGGAAAGTTACTGTTTAATAGGTACAGAATTTGTTTGGGATGATGGAAAAGTTCTGGAAATGTGATGGTTGCACAACATTGGGAATGTAAGTAGTGCCTCTGAATTATACACTTAAAAATCATTTATGGTATGTATATTTCACCACACACACAAGAAGCAAAACTCATCAATAAATACAACCTAAAGTTGCAACCAGTCACGGGAAAGCCTTGTTTTAATTCCAGAATCTGCATTGTACAAACATAATTTGTGAAAAACTATTCAAATTTTGATTTGAAAACTAGATGAAAGAAATTCATGTTCAAAGCTTACAAGATGCTATTTTTCACTGTATGTGTGTTTGTTTTAAGCTCTGAATACACTAGGTAGTATGTGTCTGGAACTCCTAGACACCCAACTGCATACATTGTATTATATAGACTGGAGACAACAGCATCCATTCTCTTGTTATATATTTGGAAATAAACTATTTTGGTATCTTGCATTTGGGCTCCTTATCCATAAACCTCATTAGAAAAAAAATATAATCTCAAACTAGCTCTTTCTAAACATACAGCCAAAATAGATGGCAGCTTCCATATGGTTATTAGGATGGATTTTATCTTGGGGGGGGGAGGTTTGGGGGAGATGAGGAGGGTAAATGTTTATTGCATATAGTTCATGTATTTCAAAGATCATTTTCTTAGCCATTCGACAAGGAAGAAAATGCTGATTTATTTTCTCCCCTTTTGTAGATGAGAAAATAGAAGACATTCAAGCTGAGGTGGTATGATGCTGAAACCTTCAGCAACTCCTCCAAAGATTGTTGGCACTCTTCTGTTTTAATTTTAACTAATTTTTCATGTGTGGCTTGTGAAATCAGAGGAGGAGTGATTGTTGCCCGATTATAATATGTTTAGCTGCCCACAACGGTGCTTTCAAGGTTGCCAGCTAACTTTGAGTAGATGTGAGTAGAATTATTCTTTTTTCCACCATAAAAATGAGTGACTGTTATTTAGAGCAATGAGGTCATATTAAGCTTTTTGTAAAGTTAAATAAATCTGCAAGTGAGACACTTGAGATGTTAACAGTAGTTTATGGTGAAGAAGTAAAGTCAAGAGCAAGAGTTTTTGACTGGCACGAGAAGTTTAAAGAAGGCAGAGGTGATATCCATGATGATGTGGGAAGTGGCCGTCCCGTTAGCCACAGAACACATGAAAACAATGAGAGGGTCAGAAATTTGGTTTGCTCACACAGCCAATTAACTTATGAAAAATGGCCGAAAAGTTAAATTTAGACAAACCGACTCATGCTGAAAGTAAACTTGCACATTAGGAAAGTTTCTAGGAGGATTATATCTCATTCCGTTGTGGTTGATGGTCCTGCAGAGGCCAAACAAAAACAGAGCTGCTCGGGAATCTGCCACTTGGGTGTATATTCAGGGCACAATCCTACAGTTCAGTTTCACTGGTCTTGGAGTAACTTCTGTCTGAATCGAGAATGAGCTGAGCGTCTTCAGACATGTTGCGTTGGCTTTGTAGGTATATGAGTTGAGCAGAGTCAAGCCCGTCGAGTTGAGTGTGACAAAGTAGAGAGCCTGGAGCTCGAGGTTTATTAGGAACCCAGCAAACTTACCACAGGACTTAAATTTCTACCTCGTTTCTTCAGGGTGAGCTCATTTGAATAAATACTAGGTTACCTACAGGCTGGGCAGTTAAACTTTCAAGAGTACGCTAGAGTTCAACGTTACTCTATATGGAGATATTTCAAAACAGAGAAGAATGGCCATCTTTAGGCAGAGATACTCAGACTTGTAATAATGAGACTTTTGTAGTGGGAAATTGAGCTCAGACATTGGAAATAGGTGTTCAAATCTGTCATCAAGAAAGAAACAGAACAGGCTGTAAGGAATAGTGGGCAGTTTCAGTAAAAATATACTCTTCCCTTCCACCACCACTCCAGTTCCCCAAATAAGAACCTGATTTTGGTCAAAGCCCACAAAACTTTCTAGTCTTTACATAATCTAAATTTCAATTTTTTTAAAGATCTTATTTATTTATTTATTTATTTATTTATTTATTTATTTGAGAGAGAGAGCGGGGAGCCTGATGTGGGACTCGATCCCAGGACCCTAGGATCATGATCTGAGCCGAAGTATCACTTAGCTGACTGAGCCAGCCAGGCATCCCCTAAATCTCAATTTTCAATAGATTTTTATATGTAAACTGTTTGGGTCTGGAATTTGGTACAAAGGGTAGACAAATAGAGCTCAATTTTGTTCCTATGTTCTTTCATCAGGAGAATAAGGTCCCATGCATTGAGAGAGTTTTGGAAGGCATTACTGCCATTAGCAAAACATGAACAGACACAATCTTTTCATCAAGAGCAAGGAGCTGAGTTTTGACCTTCACCTTTTCCATGTGTACTACTGACTGAATGTGGCGGTCCTATCCTAAGCTTCAATTCTAATAAGCATTCATCAAAGGGAAGGCATTACCGTGCATACTCGGCTGGCCACCAACAGCTTTAAGCACATTATGGTCAAGGCAACTGGTAGTTTTGCCGAAACACTAATAAAAAAGCATTGGTAATTCATGTCACAGTTGAGATACAGAAATAATAGGTAAAAGATTATTTCACATAAATTTTGGTAAACCTAGAAAACAATTTCAGATATTTTTGTCCATGAATATTAGCATTTTAGCTTAAGGAGCTAGTTGAATCATGTGCCTTCCCATAAGAAATTTGCAGAATGAACTTCTCATTCAGAAACTTGTGTTTTTGCCCCAGGTTCCTTCCCAGTCTGCAGTAGGATGCTGTCATCATTCAGTATTGGTACGTTGCAACTTAGACACACGAAAATTACTGCATAGGACTTAAGTCAGAGCCCTATGGTGGTGTCTCTGAAAAGACTAGTTTTATTAGTTCTACTCTTAAGGTTTTTTGTTGTTATTTTAAAAGACTCCCAGAAATCCAAGTTTACATTTTGTGGAACATGAGCCAAAACTAATTGAGGTTGTTATGGAAAAATTGTCTCATTTTAATGGTCTATATTACCTCTGGGACCCTGCTGGTCAAAGCTTTATGGCCCACAAGGCAAAAATTGTAATTAGAATAATGGTGTTCATATTGTCTCAATTTGTTTTCATTACTCAATTTTTACAACTTAATTTTTGGAGATGCTTTGTACTGTGTAAATGAAATTTACTGGAAGTATACATACATAAACCATAAACTGACATCCCAATAAAGCATAAGTTGATTTTTTTATATTAGTTTTGATCATCTGTGTTGTTTTATGAGGAATGTGCTAATCCTCTGTATTTTAGCCACATGCTCATGTCACTCATGATTTAAATCTAAATGAAGTTTAACTTCATTGCCATACCTCTGAAATTTTTAAAAATTGACTAATGAACAGATAAGATCTACCCCCGCCCCCACACCCATAACGCACTAATAAAAACAGTGTAGGAGGCAGTGTGGTGGGGTTCCAGCTCCAGCTACATCTGTGATCTTAAGCTTTCCATCTGGATTAGTTACCAGGCTTTGCAACAAATTACTACAAACTTGGTAGCTTAAAACAGAAATTTATTCTCTCACAATTTTGGAGGCCAGAAATCAGAAATCAGTTTCCTGGGGTCAAACAAGTGCACACTCTCAAGGTGGGGATGGGGGTTCTATTTCTGGAATCTTCCAGAGCCAGAGCCGGAGGCTGCCAGCTTCCCCCAGCCTGAAGTCATATTGCTCCATAATCTTCAAGGCCAAAACCAGATCTCTTTCTGCTTGTCTTCTCATGGCCGCCTCCCTTGAGCATGGAGTCTCCTTCTGCTCCCCTCTTATAAAGGCCCTTGTGGGGGCGCCTGAGTGGCTCAGTTCGTTGAGCGTCGGACTCTCGATCTCAGCTCAGGTCTCAATCTGAGTTTTGAGCTCAAGCCCGTGCTGGGTTTCATCCTGGGCTTCAAGCTGGGCGTAGAGCCAATTAATAGATTAATTAAAGGCCCTTGTGATTAGCGTTAGGGCTCAGATTATGCAGGATAATCTTCCCATCTCAAGAACCTTGACATCTGCAAAGACCCTTTTCCAAATAAGGTAACATGGGTTTGAAATTAGGACTTGATTAGATTTGGGAGTCATTATTCAGTCTACTATACCATAGGTTTTTCTCTTCTGCAAAACCCCACATAATCTCTGGAACAGTACTGCCAATGAAACTTTCTGTAGTAATGGAGATATTCTCTATCTGTTGTCTAGGACAGTAGCTTCGAGCCACATGTGACTAATGAGCGTTTGAAACGTGGTTAATCCAACTGAGGAGCTGAATTTTTCATTTTACTCAGTTTTGATTTAACCTTAAATAGCCCCATGTGACTGGTGACTGTCATATTGGGCAGTGCAGTTCCAGTGTCTATAGTTCTAAATTCTGGACTCTGAGGCCCCTTAAAAACAAAAACAACAACAACAAAAACGTTAACGTTTTTCCCCCCACGTTTCACTGCCTCAGACTGCTCCCATCTTTCACCGGCTATTGTTCAGTCTAGTGGGCTTCAAACTTTTTAGCATCAAAATCCTTTCTACAGGGACACCTGGGCGGCTCAGTCAGTTAAGCAGCTGCCTTCGGCTCAGGTTCTGATCTCAGAGCCCTGGGATCGAGTCCCACTTCAAGCTCCTTGCTCAGCAGGGAGGCTGCTTCTCCCTCTGCCTCTGCCTGCTGCTCTCTGCTCATGCTCTCTCTGACAAATAAAATCTTAAAAAAAAAAAATTGGAAAACCGAAGTATAAATTGGGCTGTCCTGGTTGAGGTTCAGTGGTGGGAGAGGGAGGAGGATCCATGCCAGGCCCAGGGTCCCCACCTGTTCACCCAGCCCAGGTAACTTCTAGGGCCAAGGAGCCACCGCTAGGACTCAGTGCAGTGGAGCCATTTGAGACCAGGGGTTATTCTTGGCAACCGTTTGCTGCCGCCTTCAGACCTGAACACTTGTAGTTTTACACTTGAGACAGTAGCTAGAGAACAGTCGTTCTCCTGGCCTACGATCACCGGACCGCTGTTGCAGTGTTTAATGAATTCCTTGTTCTGCCAGAACTTGCTGCAGCCTGTCGGCTTTAGGACTCTCCATTTTTCTTTCCCTTTACCTAGCTTTTGGAGTCACCTCATACGGACCTTTTGTTCTACCAACCACCCCCTACCCTCCACCTTGCTAACTGGTTCCAACACTGAGCAAGGAAGCCTCACAGGTCTTTATAATGGAAGACTCTATCAGTGAATCAGTTGCAACCATATACGTGGATTTTTGTGGGGTTTTTTTTCACTGATGTGGTCACAATACCTAGAGCAGTACTTGGTCCGTAATACACGCTCCATTTATTGAATGAAAATTAAAGCCAGCATTTTTCGTATATAAATACTGAACACCAGCATTGTCATTTTAATATTACAAGGAACACACAGTATTATAAAAATGACCTTATGGTACTACCAATGAATGACATTTACTGAGTGCTCACTACTCACCAGGTAATTACTATGTATAGACTCAACTTTAGTAACTATGATTAGCCATTCAGAGACTGAAGCTAAGAAGTAATTGGTCTCAGATCACATGGAAGGGTGGGGGTTCGAACCTAGTGTTCTCCTGCTTCTAAGAATAGATGGCTGTAAGCCATTCCTTTGGATGCCATATAGAAATCAACCCAGTATTACTGATATTATGCTTCATTATAAATGATAGTGCTCCTTGTATTACAGTCATGGTGGATTTAGGGCTCAAATATATCAGAATCAATATTATTCCAGGAGCTTGATTAGCCCCTAGGAATATGGTGGGAACCAAGACGGACTTTACTGTAGTGAAGTAGGGGCAGGGCAGTCAGGCAACCACAAACGAGACTTCTAAGTATGACAAGGCATACTACAGGATGCTAGAGAATTCCAGAACAGCACTTATGGGGACTGAGGGGAGGGATGATAGTGGCCACAGAAAAGTTGGGTAAGTAAGAGCAGGAAAGAGTCCGGGTGCTAGGGAGCTGCTAGGGAGCGTTCCTAGGTAAACTACAGCATTCAGAGATCTGGGAGGCCAGAAAGTGCAAAATATCCACCTTAGCCCCACATACAAGCGGTCATTTCTCTGCACCTTCACTTTGCTTTCCCCCGAACCTTCACATGCTTCTTCCTCGGGGCTTTTTGTTTTCACTCTGCCTAAAACGTTCTTCACCCAAATACATATAGAACCACAGCATGTCCTGGTCTCATCCCCGGTCCTCCTGGCCAGCCCTATCTAAGCTTATGTCCTCTACTCACAGTGCATACACATGTGCTTCCCCTTCCCCTTCCCTTCTTTTCTCCCCTCTAGCAATTAGGGCCTTCTCACATATTTGTTGAATAAATTACCAAAAAAACGATAAGGCTGGATTTTACAGTGTAATATGCAAGTGTAAAATGAAGTTTAGAAGGAAAGGCTGGAACAATGTTATGAAACAAGCATTCAGAGTGATTCCAAGGCGAATATTATTTAAATATCTTTATTGAGAACTTCTGGAAAATGAGGTTATTTGCAGACATTTGGGGCTGGTCAGCATGAAAAACTAGCACATACGAGGCTCTGTTCTTCTTGCTACACTGTATTGTTTCTTCCCGTATGAAAACCTCCCCATCACCTTCAAGATTTTCATATTCTAACAATCTAGCACCACTGTATCCTTTAAATCCCCTTTCACAGCTCGTTATGCTCATTCATCAAAAACACCTAACATGCTGACAGATGCCCCCTTGGTGCCAAATTTGGGGTAACTTCTGTAGGTTCCATATAATTAAATACTATGAAGACCTTCCATTCTTAATAGCTCTGCTGGGGTCCCCCTGACCAAACGGCCTCACCTGTTTCAATATTACTACGGTTCCACTAGAACATGAAATGCCAAGAGAGAGAAGTGACTTTCCATGGTCACATGGCGAGAAAGTTACATGAGGAGCCTTGTTCAGGGCTACACATGTGACGGGACCTTCAGTCAGTACCTGACCTGTTTGTTGCTTCATCTGTAAAATGAGAGAATAGTACTGACCTCACAGAGCTGTCAGAACTAAACAACAGGATGAAAAATAAAATACCTGCTATGCCGCCCTGTCACCACCAGCACTGTCCCGCTAACGCCTGTGAAGGGCGCGCTGGACACACGGCTGCTACAAGTTAAGGAAGAATATCTCCCCCTCAGAGGCTTGTGGGTACTGTAAACCGTAGAGGGGGTGGAAGCCCATAAAAGTACCCGCACTGCGATAGCCCAGCTTCCACCGCTTGTGCCTGTAGTTTTCAACCTATAAAAAAGAAACATTTCCAAATGACCTTTCAAACAGAAAACATTTTGAGGTATATTCTTTTCAGTTTGTCTCAAAGGATGTCCACAAAACGCCTCGTGGACAGTGTATACCTGTGTTTTTTCCCCTCCCTCAAAGATAAGGTATCATCAAAACTAAGGCTAGGTTTAAATTTGTCACTGGGCTAGGAACTGTATAAAAATATCACAAAGGGGGTCCTGGGATGGAGCCCTGAGTTGGGCTCCCTGCTCAGTGGGGAGTCTGCTTCTCCCTCTGCCCCTCCCCCCCCACCCATGCTCTCTATCCTGTACACGTGCTCTCTCTCTCAAATAAAATCTTTAAAAAATATCACAAGGTGCTTGAACCAAAAGAAAAATTTCCTCTGGTTCAGCTGTGACTCCAGACAGGATCCAAAGAGGAGTTTTACAATCTCTTCCCTGGGTTTTATGGAGACTTCCTTTACCCTTCTGTGTTAGCCTCTCAAGGCACCGCGTCAGCCTTAAAAGGGCACAGGAAAGGGCTGTCTGGGATTTTGACAGGCTTCTCTAGGATCCCTGACGCCTCCCTCGTCAATATCCCCTGGATCGCAGCGCTTTCTTGCACGAGTCCGAAAACCCACCCGAAGCTGCTGTTGTGCGGGGGGAGCCCGGGAACGTGCATTCCCTCTGAGGGCCAGACAATCTGGGGCCCTTAGAACCCAGCACGTGGGAACCCCGGTCGCCACCGGCCACGTGCTCCGGGCCTAGGTCCTCGCATTTCACTCCGGGACGGGGACCTACCTGCGCGTAGAGCTCGGGCCGCAGCAGCCCCGCCCACGTCGGAGACACACTCCCTGGGTGCCGGGTCGGGCCGGGCGGGGTTTGCGCAGCCGCGGGCGGGCGGGCCCTGAACCCGCTACAAAGTCGCGGCGGCGGCGCCCTGGGGGAGGAAAGCGCGAGATTGTTAGGGCGCCCGGGCCTGGGCGCGGGGAAGCCACCGGGCGGCTCGGCGCTATGTCTGTGCCTCGCGCGGCCCCGGGACGAGCTGGGCCGCCCGCCCCCCGGGCCTCCGAGGACTGCTCTACCCCTCCGTTCTGGCCGCCGGGAGCAGCGCAGCTCCGGGCGGGCAAAGCTCGAGGGGACGCGGGGCGAGCGCAGCCCCAGCCGGGCCCGCAGGCCGGGCGCCCTCGCCGCCGCACCCACCCACACAGGCGGCTCACCTCCGCGGGACTCCGGCGCAGAGATCGGGACGGCGGCGGGGCGACAAGGACGGCTGCGCGGCGACGCGACAAGGGGGCGGCGCGGCGGGCAGCCTATCCCGGGAAGCCTCCGGCCGGGGGCGGGGCGGGCCCGGCCATTGGCGCCCGCGGTCTTCGGCCCGCCCAGGTCCTTCTGGCTCTTCCGCGGCAGGAGGACGAGCCAGGCCTGCGCTGAGCATCCTTCTGGGAACCTCCGGAGCTCTGGCGCCTCCCCTTGGCCCTTGTGGTTCTGGTTCTCGCAGGCAACGTGCCTTCCTCGGGGCCCCTCCTGGGCGGGGTCGCGGTTCCTCTAGGGCTGGGCTGCAACCCAGAGCTTCCCGTTCCTCCAACTAGACCGGTCCGGCGTGTGTTTGAGTCCGACCTGCTGAACTGTAAGCTCAAAGCGAAGCCGGCCCTCGTCTCTCTGACCACGCTCACCCAGGGCCCCTCCTGATTCTGAGAGGACCGCTGTTCATTCATTAGCCGAGTTCAGTAAGTTGACCATAATCGGCAGGGGCTTGGGGAGCACCGTAAACCCTCCCTAGGTGACAGACTCAAACTTGATACACAAGTGGAGTAAAATCGGAGAATATGCTAAAGTGAGGACTTGTATTACAGCCCTGAGAGTTTACCATCTGTTAACAAATTTAGTCTTTAAGTACCTTTTATCAGCCCCACGTTGTAAGTGGGGAAACAGACACGTGGAGTAACTTTCCAAGGTGACAGAGTGGCTAGCAAGTGGTGGACCCGGGATTTCAACCCCAAAAGTCTGAAAGTATAGCCCCTCCAAACACTATCCCACACCGCCCCCCCTCACGTGTGTGGGGTGGGAAGGGAAACAAATAGCATTTATATTTGATTGTCTGATCAAGCTAGGCCATCTCCCAGCTGATTGGGGGTCAACAGGCCCAAAGAACAGGAAAGCACTTGACCCCTTTTAGGACCCAAAAGTGTAAGTAGAATTTAAGGATGTAGGAACAGAGTGGCCTGAGATGAGGGTGGACGGGGCCAGACCAAGCCAGAGGCCCTGGTAGAGTGTGTATTTTATGCTAAGAACAATGCAAAACTCTTCAAACAGTTTTTAGGAGAGGAAATGATAGGATCTGACGTACGGCATGGTTTGGGAGTCATTAAGATGCTTTTGCTGAGGAGAAGAAACGGAGTAAATTTTATTAATAAATCCTGGAAGCCAGCCACTCACTACTTTGTAGATGTTCATAAGATGAATGTAAAATGGGTTAAAGTGACAGAGGGAACACCACTTTGCTGTCCCTTTACCTTTCTTACCTCAGAATCTTCTAGACATGTCTCTAGTTTTGAATCTGTTCTTGTTATAGTCCCTCTGGATAGCTGACAGTATTACCTTTCGTTCAGTTATGTCAATGAATGTGGATAAGTTGCTCGGGAAGAATCTTAGGACGGAGATGTAAACCTCAGCCAAGAGACTAATGTAGGAATTCAGCGGCGACCTAGTGGGGTTGGAAGTAGTTGTGCAGAATGTTTTCCTCCTGAACCAGGTGATAAAAACAGAACAAGTTTATGAAAGAATTACAGTAGGGTTTCACTTGAACTCAGGAGAAATCTGCCTCAATCTGAAGACATCAGGCCTCTGGGCAAATGACAACTGCCGTTCATTTGAAATGGTAAAAACCATTTGTCTGGGGTAGAGGAAAAATGTCTTCTCAACTATTAAAAAAATAATTAAAATTAATACAGAGATGATGGAGTGAAATTAACCCATTGTATAACTGTTTTTTGAGTTAAATTCAGGGTAATCTGTATTTGGTATGAAGAATGCTTATAATTCAGTTTAAAGAAAATAGAATGATTATTTGAGAGAAATCTGTCTAGCACGAGAGAATTTAGCTCGACCTAGAGGACCAGAGAGCCGGGTGAAAAAGCACAGGACAACTGCTAGGCAGGTACTGTCTTCCTATTTCCCCAAACCCCCCGCCTCTGTACACAGGTACGTCTCCCCTGGACCACCAGTAAATAAATCCCAGCCCCTGGGCTCCAGGCTCCATTCCTACCAGCCTCCCTCAGCCTCACAAGTTATCCATTATTTGGGGGTATTTTTCCCTCTCTGTCTTGTCTCTCACTTCTTCTCTCTGGCTCTTAGCTTCTCTATATATACTGTCTCAATTTCAACCTGAATAAACCTTCCCTCCATCAGATGTGCCCCAATCCCCAGATACCACACTGTCCTCCCCTTCCTAACAGACCTTTGGAAAGACCATGCGGACATAGGCCTCCATTGCGTCAGTGTTATTCAGCCCTCGGGTCATTATAGTCTGACTTTCCTCTTCCCCATTCCCCTGAAACTACTCTCCGAGGCCACCGGCAATCTCTCAAATCCAACACTCCTGATCTTCCCTAGCTTCTCTGACATAACTGACCAGTCCCTCCTTGATTCCTCCTTCCCTCTGGTTTCTGAGTCTCCGCTCATCCCTGCTTTTCCTCCTACACCCGTGGCCCTTTCTTCTTCCTCTTTTGTCCTCCCCTTCAAGTGCTGGTTCTGGTGACATTTTTTCTCAACTCTCTTCTCTTTTTACTCTGTACACTCTGGCTGACCAACTTCCCAGGAATGACAATAATAAAAGTCATTTGTTGAGTACCAGACACTTTACACAGGCCATCCCTAATTCATAAGACAGTTCTGTGGGGCGCCTGGGTGGCTCAGTAGGTTAAGCGTCTGCCTTCAGCTCAGGTCATGATCCCAAGGTCCTGGGATCAAATTCTGCATCGGGCTATCTGCTCATCAGGGAGTCTGCTTCTCCCTCTCCCTCTGCTGCCCCACCTGCTTATTCTCTCTCTCTCTCTCTGTCCAATAAATAAATAATCTTAAAAAAAATAAGATAATTCTGCAAGGCAGATAACAGGAATATCATTAGTAACACTGAATGAGCACTTATGAACCAGTCATAGAATTTAGTCTTTTACATAAAAATACCATTATCATCCCTTTAGAGATCATAAACTGAGGCCGAGAAAGTCTGAATGACTATTCCAGACTGCACAACTTACGCCCACGCTGGACTCCCAGCCTGCCTTCCTTCTCCCACCGCCCCCCCCTCCCAGGCAGAGGGGCTCCCTCAGCCTAAACCACTCTCCCTGGCTTTAAGTACCAAATCCCCACAAGTCCTGCACGTGTCCTCATCTGGAAGACCCAGAGACATCACAAAATCAGCTTGTCTCGGCACAGTTCCTGCTCTTCTTCCAACCCCACATTTCTGTGTCCTCTTGATGATTAACAACAATTCCTCAGCCCAGCTGTCCAGAACTCAGCCCAGATGATGTCCTCTCTCTGCCTCCTCCTCCCATTCTCAGCATCCTGCTTCCTCACCTCCTTCTATTCGGTCAGTTCTTTCCATAGAGCATCCCGTGGGTCTTCCCTCTCCTCCTCATTCCCTGTTACTTTAGTTCTAACTCACATCATCTACTTTCTGGCCAACTGCGGCAGCCTCCACTCAGCCTCCCTGCCTCCAGCCTTCCCTCCCCTAGTACAACCTCCTCACTGCTGTCATCTCCATTGGAAATCTTTAAATGGCTCCTCACTGCCACCCAGACCAACACCAATTCCCTATCTTTCTACTTCCTCCCACCCCACACACCTATTATGATCCAGCCATACTGTACTATTTGTAGCTCCCCGAATGCTCTGTCTAGCGCTGTCCCATATAACTCCCTGTGATAATGGGAACGTTCTGTAACTGTGCTGTCCAATATGGCTGCCACATGTGGCTAGTCAGTACTTGACATGTGACTAATACAACAAGGGAACTGATTTTTAATTTTTATTTACCTTTAATTTAAATTTCAATAGTCACAAGTGACTGGTAGATACCATACTGCATAGCACAGCAATTTTTATCTCCAAGTGTGAGCCAGCAGCAGGGACCTCACCTGAAAGCCTGTTAGAAGTAAAGAATCTCAGCCCCACCCCTGATCTGCTGATTCATAAGCTGCATGTCAGCCAATGTAACTTGTATGCACATTGAAGTTTCAGGAAGCACTGCTCAGAGAGCTCTTGCTTCCTTGCCTTTGCATGTGCTGTTTTCCTTGTCTGGACTGCCTGTCACCTCTCCGCCTTTGCTCCTCAACTCGTATTTATCCCTCAAGACTCAGCATCTACGAACAAAACATAGTCTTTGTATGATTATCTGGAGGACAGAGGGTGGGTGGGGAGGAGTGAGAAGGAGAGAGAAGATGTTTATGATAAAACCATATGTATCTTGTAATCCCAAGTCTCTCTGTATCTGTATACTGTATCTATATCCATATATATATACATATTATAGTCTGTGTGTCTACATGCAAAGATGGTTACTGTTAATGGTGGTTCTCTCAAGATGGTAGGACTTCATGTATTTACTTCTTTTAAATATTTCTGAATTATTCAAATTCTTTACAATGAGTCTATATTATTTATAATCAGAAAATAAAATAATAATCACTTTCATTACAGAAACTAGAAGAAAGCCTATTTTTACCCTTCTGTAAATAGTTGTATGGACATGATATCAGAACAAAGTACAGTCGACCCTTGAACAGCATGGGGGTTAGAGGCACTGACCCCGGCATAGTCAAAAATCCACATATAACTTTTGATTCTCCCAAAACTTTACCAACAGCTTCCTGTTAACTGGATGCTTACCAATAACATAAATAGTCAATGTACATTTCATATGTTATATGTTAATATACTGTATTCTTAAAATAAAGCTAGAGAAACAATGTTATTAAGAGAATCATAACGAAGAGAAAATAGAGTCATAGTATTGTACTATATTTAAAAAAAAAAATCCACATACAAGCCGACCCGGGCAGCTCAAACCAGTGTTGGTCAAGGGACAACTGTATAGCGCTTTTCAAAAAGGAGAGCTGACACTTCCCACAGTTAGGGACACTCATTGCATTAAGGGCTAGGGGCAGCCTGGGCATTGGCCACCACTGACTGAAATCAGATGAAGAAAACATCATGATCTCCCTTGTGATGCCTTTGGTGCTCTCTTTCATGTCTACCCTGTGCCCCCGACAGACAAGATCCTAACACTGTTGACAATCTGCTCTCCATCCCCTGTCTGGGTTCCTCTCTATAGCTGTAGACTAAAAGGGGGGTTAGGTGTACTAAGAGGGTCACCGAGATTCATCAGAGGTAACTGCAGAGGCATTCGGACGCCTTGGGTGGTGTCTCAGTTGGCCCTAAGCATCAAGGATTTGCTCTATAAAGAACCAGTGTTTTTGTATATTGGCTGTTGCCTTCCATTCTTTTCTAAGGTTTGGCAATTTTTTTCCTCACCAAAGAAAGCATGACAGTTACCTATAGAGGCTATTTTAAATCCGTGGCAAAATGTGTTCCGCTGAGCCGTGGAATGCAATTTCTGCAAAGACTTAGTGGGCTCAGCCCTGGGAACCCGTGGGTCCTTGTAAGGTAGGGCCACAAAAGGCCACCATCGCACACAGAGGAGGCAACATAGCCCGGGGCCAAAACATTCCGCACAGCAATTTATCTACAAAAGCAGGGAGTGGTGTGCAATTTGATTAGGCAGCAAGGTGAAGGCGTTTTTTTGGAGAGAAGCTACCCCTTCAGGGTATGATGTAAGCATTCATGCAGTTCTAAAGACAGATCAGAACATTTATATTCTTTCTTTTAGAGAAAAGGTGGCTCATCTCAGCAAATGACAGTGTTTTAAATCAGCCTCTGTAACGTGTACAGTCATACGTATGACTGTACGCCAATCAGCCTACCTGCTGCCAGCACCCGTCTGGCCCTGTGGGGGGCACCAGAGATGTAATGACTTGCTACCAGGTATGGCCAGACTTTGGGAGGCTTCAGCTCAGCTGATCTGAGTGCTCGTTCTTCTGAAAAAGAATGCAAAAACATCTTACTTTTATGTATCGAACAAAAATACGCAACCATGTGAACGCACTGTAGAACCGCTCCCAGGCCTGGAACCTACACTGGACTCCAGCAGCTGCATTATAAATCCGTCGTGCTGCTTGGGTGGCTGGGGGAAAGGTCAGTAACATCTCCAGCACAGCATAGCTAAGGAGAAAATTCCGTATTCAGACAGCAAAGCCTTCTTGCTGACTCATCAGAATAATGGTGGGCTTTCACTGCATGCCCATTATTATGTGTCGGGCGACGTTCTGAGTTTTTAACATGTGTTGGCTCCTTGAATCCTCATACTAACTAATGCTGAGAGATATGTAATGTTATGATATTATTTTACACATGTAGAAACTGAGACCCGGACAGGTGAGAACTTGCCCCAGAAGATGAAACCCAGGGAGAGGCGGAAGCAGGTTTCCAGCTCTTGAATTCCTGCCACAGTGCTCTTTCTGCCCAACTCTACGACTGGTGGAGGAGAGCGGGGCCTGGTCACCGTGCCGGGACCCACCACGTGACGGTGGCTCTAGGAAGAGCTTGGTAAGAATGAGCAGGACTATAAGTGACCAGAGAGGTCACTAGAAGATGGACCCAGTTATCAGAACTGGGCAGAAGGTCTCAGCCAAGTTTGGAGGGCAGGTGTGGAGAAGCTTGGTTTTGAGCCCCAGGAATCTCCCCTTTAGAGAATGAGATTGGTTTTAGAGACTCAGAAATGATGGGTCAACCTACAGAAAGGTTCCCTGAGAGCCACAACCTCAAACATAAAAATGGTCGATTGCTAGTGGCATCTGGGTGGCTCAGTCACGAGGCATCTGACTCTTCATTTTGGCTCAGGTCATGATCTCAGGGTTGTGAGATCGAGCCCTGTATTGGGCTCCCTGCTCGGTGGGGAGTCTGCTTGTGATTCTCTTCCTCTCCCTCTGCCCCTCCCCTGCTTACTGTCTCTCTCTAAATGAAATAAATAAAATCTTTTAGAAAAGACAAAAATCTATTAAAAAAAAGAAGAAGGTCAATTGCTTGCCCTCTCTGAAAAGCCACCAAGCCCTCTGATAAAAAGGCTGCTAGGAATGATCAGGCAACAGTCTGACACTGCTTTTCTCCACCCTGTTTGGGATGGACCATATCTCACATGGTCTGCTTTTTTCCCATCTTGCGCACAAACGCATTATTCTCAGACCATCTCTGAAGCCACATTTTTTGCTCTCCAATGTAGGAACGTTCTAATGACACACCAAAGCCCTCTGAGGCTTGCCCTCTCTCCCTTCCTCATGTTTTGTGGTAAACCCAGCTTGTTCACAGGTGATAAATGTCAGAAGAGAGCCAGACACCCATGCACAGAGGAAGAAGGAAGTAGTATGTGTTAAAAGTGAAATGGTTTAACCAAGTACTTGAAAGCAACTCTTAATGTATTTGTTTTTGTGTTTGCTTATTTATAACTTATTGTTTATTTATTTATTGTTTATACCTCCATTTTAGTTCAAAGAGGACTTAAATGTAGTCTATAAAAATACATTGCAATGAGTTTTAAGAAGACAGGAAATTGGAGCCGGGGGGCAAGTACACAAAATATAATCCTGGAGGTTCTATACACTTGCTGGAAGAAGACCAAGAATCTTGCTCAGAGCTGCCTGGCAGTTGATGCAAAAATTAGAAAATAGAAACCAATCAGATGCTCGAGGGAAACACAAATATTCTAAGAAACTCTTCCATGGATCTTCATAAAGAGCGCCCTGCCACCAACCTCCTCAGTATCAATATCCTGAAAAGAATCTCTCAAATGTTTATGCGTCCAAGATTTTTGACGTCCAGGTAGAATGTTTCCTAGTCAATGTTTTTTCCAAATCCTCATTATCATGAGGCAAGAGGGTGATCAGTCAAGCCAGAGGACATTGGAGAAGACTATGGGATTCGGATTTTGAAGCAGAATCAATAGCTGAAATCAGACGGCACGCTCCTATAAGAAAGATGTGATAATTTGGGTGAATTCCCTGGTCAAAGATTCAGCATACATATATAAGTTTATATAATATTAAGTTGTGTGTGTGTACAGTCGCAGATCTTTAAGGCAAGTTAATGTCTCTAGTAAGATGATAAGAGTAAAATTCAGTTCTGAAGCAACAGATCACCACAGGAAGTCCTACACAATAAAATGGTGAGCCCGATATATTAGACACAAATGTATTTTGATGTGAAATTAATTCGTTGCTTAATGTATCAACTGCATATTTAGTTAGCAATAATGTCATCCTCTTAGAACTTCAAGATGCTTTTGAGGAGAGACTTTGAATAGGTTTTTTCTTTTTTTCCTAAGACCAAGGAACTTTGAGCCCAGTGCCTTTCTGTTTTGTCCATTTCATTTCTCTGAATTCAAGGAAGTATTCAAAATTCTCCCTCTGGCCTTTTCCTGCTGAAAAGCTCAAAACTAAAGACCTACCTCTAATATTTGCCCTTCAATCGCATCCTAACACTTGTAGTGTTTAAGCATACAAATGGAACTGAAATTTTTGGAATCAAAATAAATGAAGATAATTTAGAGTCCCTTTCTTCTTTTTTTTTTTTTTTAAGATTTTATTTATTTATTTGACAGAGATAGAGACAGCCAGCGAGACGGGGAACACAAGCAGGGGGAGTGGGGGAGGAAGAAGCAGGCTCATAGCGGAGGAGCCTGATGTGGGGCTCGATCCCAGAACGCCGGGATCACGCCCTGAGCTGAAGGCAGATGCTTAACCACTGTGCCACCCAGGCGCCCCTAGAGTCCCTTTATTCTTAACTTTCATCATGAAAATATCCAACTATGCACCAAGATAAAATTCAACACATCCCTGTGTATTTATTTTTCAGCCCACAACTATCAACCAAAAACATTTATTGTGCAGACTATTTTGTCAAATTATTTTAAAGAAAACCCAGATATCATGTTATTTCACCCCTAAATATTTCAGTATTCATCTCAAAAGAAAAGATATAATCATACCTAACAATGCCAGTATGATTGCTAAGAAAAGAAACAATAATTCCAATCCATATTCAACTTTTCCCATTGCCTAAAATTGTTTAGTTTACAGTTTGGATCAAGATCCAAACAAGATCTAACGCCTCTATTTGGTTATATTTCCCATTTCTTTTAAGCCTCTTTTAGTCAAGAAAAAAATGCCCTTTTTTTTCCCCAACACCTTTATCAAATGAGTAAACCCAAACACTTGAGTAACAGGATCGATGTCCTCTATTCAAGGAAAAACAGTCCACGGATTGGGGGAGTACAATGTCTCATAAGCAGTGGGTGTATTTTGAGTGTATGCTGGGGTAAGGTTTCTTCGACAGGTGCTTCCTGTATGTACAGGTTGACCTAGGTTTCGATTCGTGACGAGGGCCAGGCCATTGGGGTGGCCTCCATTCTGTGAGTCCTGATACGGGAATTAACTTTATCAACTTCAACTTTTCTATTAACAGTGTTTGAGATACAATTCAGATACCGTAACATTCAGCCTTTTAAGGTACACAATTCAGTGGGGTTTTGTATATTCATAAACTTGGGCAATCATCACCGTTATCTAATTCCAGAGCATTTTCATCACTCCAAGATGAAACTGATCTATTAGCAGTCACTCCCCCACACCCCACCCCCATGTCTTCTGGCAACCGCCAATCAACTTCCTGTCTCTATGGATTTGCCTATTTAGGACATTTCATGTAAATGGAATGACACAACATGTGGTCTTTGGTGTCTGGCTTCTTTTACTTAGCATAATGTTTTCAAGGCCCAGTGGACAAGGGTAGTGCTATATAGTGCTGGATTCCTTCATTCCTTTTGATGGCTGAGTAATACGGCATTGATTGGATATACCACATTTTTTTATTTTATCAGCTGATGGATATGCCATTGACTTTTTGAAGAAACCAGGCCCATTGTCTTGCAGATTGTTCCACACGCTGGCTCACTGCTTCCTCCTAATGCTGGTTCACTTGTTGCTCCATCCTGTTTTTCTCATAGACTTGAGAGAAACCCCCATTCTCGAAAACTTGGTTGTCAAATTGTGTGTGGAAGAACCACCTGGCGCTCTTGCTTAAGGTGCAGAAATCTAGGCCCTATCAGCAGAGAGTCTGACTTAGTAGACTTGAGGGGGGGCCCAGGAATCTGTATTTTTAACGCACCAGGTGATTCTGCTGAGGGTATTACCAGAACCTATTCTGAGAAACTCTGCTGGGTGTCCTTCGACCTTGACTTCAATGGCACTTGACGTTCCACAGGAAAGCCATAAAAGCAATGGTCGGTGACTGGCTAAGACTTTTTAAAAATAAAGTTGGAAGTATTATAGAATTATTCAAAACAGCCTAGGTTAATATCCTAGCCGATGTTGGTGGGTTGGAGATAGGCATTTGAAGGAATCCTGGCCAAGAGAATTGTGTTGTGGGTGTTAATTAGCTACCCCAGAGTGAGGGAAGCTGCCAAATTTAGCTTTAAAAGTACGGAGAGCCAAATTAAAGGATTGCACAGGTCCTTACAGTATTGAGCTCAAAATGGACAAGTATGCCCAGATCATTAATTAGAGTACTTTTTGATTCAGGAAATTTTAATTCTTAATCTGAAGCCATGGGGGGGAGGTGGCAAAGAGGAGGGGACTCTCCCCGTGCTCTAGAAATACGCTGCGACACAGCATAACCATTTCTGCTTCAACGCTGTTCATTATCTAGTGTATTTTACAACACCAAAAACTCCTGAGTGGGAAGAGATGTTTTCCCTTAATTTAATGACGAGTTTTCTTTCACTTAATACATGAGTGATGCTTTTAAGGGTCTTTTAATGGTTCTCAAGCAGCCAAAGCAGCAAATGGAGTTCCATTTACTCTGTGCGTCTCATTAAGCTATTATAGAAAGGGTAATGTGGCTGACGAAAAACCACCGGTGATTTCTGGGCCTTGAGCAGGAAAAAAAAAAAAAGATTTCTGGAGATGAAAACAGACTTTTGACTTTCAAATGCCCTTCCTGGGGTGTTTATAGGGGAGCTATCATTTGAAAGGCATGTTAATTCCCCAGTAATAATAACCTCAGCTTCTCGACTTCTTAGCCTGACTAAGGAGTGAGTGCCTACAGCAAAAGGTTGTTTTTTTTTTTTTTTTACTTTGTATTATGGAAAATTTTCAAGCACACCCCCAAACAAGGAGAAGAATATTATAAAGCTCCACATACCCAACATCAAGCTTCAGCAATTGGCCATTTTTTGCCAATCTCATTTCATTCACCTGAATGGATCTAGCTTTTCTCAAGCATTTTCAGGGAAATTCCAGACATTGTGTTATTTCACTTGTAAAAAATTTCAATATGCATTTCTATTCAATAAAAACATTTTGAACAGAGCAATGCCACCACCACACTTAGCAATATTCTTCTTTGTCATCTAATACCAGGTCCATACTCAGATTTCCCCAATTGTCTCAGAGCAGTCTTTTCATGGTTAGCATTTTTTTTTAAGAGAGGGAGACAGGGGTATGGTAGGAGGAGCAGAGGGAGAGGGAGAGAGAGAATCTTACGGTATTTGCTCCCAGCATGGAGCCTGACTCCAAGGGGGCTCATGACCCTGGGATCATGACCTGAGCCAAAATCAAGAGTTGGTCGCTTAACCAACTGAGCCACCCAAGTGCCCTACGCTTAGCTTCTTCTATTCAGAATCCAAACATGATCCATTTGGTTATGTCTTTAAGTCTCTTTTATTCTAGAACAATCCTCTTACTCACCTGACCACTGATTTGTTACAGAAATTGGGTCATTTGTCCTGGAAAATGACCTACATTCTGGATTTGTCTTCTTGCTTCCCTTTGGAGTCACTCAACTTGGTTCTTTATTTTCTATAAGCGGGCTTGATGAGATTTGAATTGAATGTTGGGAGCAAGAAAACGTCATACTTGCTAGTGCATCACATTGCGAGGCACATAATGGCACAAGTGTGCCGTTGTTCTAGGCTTCCTTAGTGGGTCCGGTGGTGTCCCTGTGTTCCCTGCATTATGAAGTTAGCCGTCAGCCTTTACTGAATGTTTTCGGCTTCCACTTACGTTCATTTCTTATACTCTTCATCCCATTAGTAGCTATAAAATAGCAATTAGAAATTCTTTAAAAATCATTTCTTCTACATTTATTAGCTGGACTTCTATAAAGAACAACTTTCCCTTGGGGCACTGAGGTGGCTCAGTCGTTTAAGCATCTGACTTCGGCTCAGGTCATGATCTCAGGGGCCCCACATCGGGCTCCCTGCGCAGCAGGGAGTCTGCTTCTCCCTCTCCTTCTCCCCTTGCTTGTGTGCTCTCTCCCTCCCTCTCTCAAATAAATAAATAAAATCTTTAAAAAAAAAAAAAAAGAACAACTTTCCCTCAAACATGATTTGGTTACCTCCGGAACAGTTCATACTTTTCCTTTATTTTTCAAATTTCAGAGTAATACAACCTCCAATAATGACAGGGAGGTTTCATATTATTATGAATTCAGAACGTTTATATGTTTTACATTTCATCAAAAGTAAGTTTTTAAATTGTTGCTGAAGATGGAATCGTGAAACGTTGGCATCAGCCTTCTGAGATAACAAATTCCTTAAGGTACAGCCATGGCCACACATACATCAGAATCCCCTGGAACATTGGTTGATACGTAGTGAATTCCTGGTCCCCACCAAGACCTACAGGCTCAAGTCTTTGGGAATAAGCCCTGAAATCGGCATGTGTAAGAAACTCCCTCCAGGGATTTCTCAAACAGCTTTGGAATGGAGAGCCTTTGGGGACCACCTCGTCTGAGCTTGAGGACAAAGCATCAAGTGGGGACACATCTAAGCAGTTACTGTAAATTAAGAGCATGAGATTAACCACTGATAATTCAGGAGAAGGGAAGGTGGATAAACTAGGCTCTTCAAGGGACGCCTGGGTAGCTAAGTCTGTTAAGTGCCTGCCTTCAGCTCAGGTCATGATCTCAGGGCCCTGGGATCGAGCCCCACGTGGGGCTCCCTGCTCAGCGGGGTGTCTGCTTCTCCCTCTCCCACTGCCTGCTGCTCCCTCTGCTCTCTCTCTCTGTTAAATAAATAAATAAAATCTTTAAAAAACAAAAACAAACAAACAAACACGTAGGTCCTACAAGAAGGGCCCGGCAGACAAGAGCAGTGCTATAGACCACCAGCTTCTCTGCAGTGCTATACCGTGGTTGAGACGGTCTAGGTTCTGACGACAACTTGTTATTAGAATTCTGGGAAACTTTAACAACCCTAAAACCTGCACGGTGTGGTTCTACATGGCATTGAACTAATTTCTCCTGTGGATTCTCATGGACCAGTGCTGTTCACATCCACAGCCTCAGATCCCACACAGCTGCTGTTCACGGGGCCCCAGAGACTCCCACCGCATGATCTGTGTCATCTGATCAGGTAACATGGTTCCTCAACCGTTAGGACACGGAGTGCCATTCGTATTTTAAGTATCAATTAGCACTGTTCTCATACGTTCTATTTTTGAATTGCTCATCTCCTCTAGGGAACTCACTTTCAGTATTTTATTAAAGTCCCCTAATGCCTGACATTTTAAGCCAAACATTTTTTAACTGGTTTTCCATAAAAATGATGATCCATTTTTATAATTTCATTTGCCTTTATTTATGAGTTTTAAATAGCATTGTCGAATGCACTGACACACACGGGGAGAAAAATACAGGTGCTTGAAAGATGAAACAAACTTGCCTGTCAATTGGAATTTTTTGCAGGTCAGAGAAAGTTAAAGGCTATCATTCGGCATTTTCTGCCCATGTACCTGGGAGGAGAGAATGGGATTCAGGGTCCTAGAACATGACACAAATCCCAGATCTCTCTGGATGAATGAAATTCGCAGTGTATGCCAGCGAAGCCCTGTGCTGTGCCAGTATCCAGCCAACGGAAAGGGCATGGCAGAAGACCCGGTTGAGCAACCCCGCAGGGAGCCAGATGTGCATTCTTCCAGTTGTTGCCCCTGTCTGGAATTGTTGCCTCCGGGCAGAAACCCGGGCTTGAGGCCATTTGATTAGAACAGGCGGTCATAAACTCCAATGTCTGTGGGGGCGAGGAAGGTAGCATAAAGGAGTGAAGAGGCCAGGGTAGGAGACTGGTGAGTGAGGGAGCCAGATCTCTACTGAAGCAAGTTCCTCCATTCAGTCCCTTCTGGCTGTGGCCAGGAATGTGGACCGTGAATGGAGAGAGCTTTTGACATTCCAAGAGAGGCCAACAATCTGAATTCGTATGCGAACTCTCTAGATTTCAAATGTGGGCATTAATTCAAACGGATTTTAAACACAGTGATTATTAAACTAAATATGTCTGGGGACCACCATTTTGGGGCTTCTGATTTAGGGGATCCTGTACTGTAAATTAATACCACAACGAAATGGAAGAGATCTTATATTTCCCAGGTCAAGATGAGTAAAAGCTAGAGTCTAAAGCCAGTTTGCTGATGCCATTAGCAGAGACTCAAGCCATAAACCTTACAGGGATAAGTTAGCTCTATTCTGGTCACTGGCCAGAGGCTAGAAGTTTGCAGTTGGGTGCCATTGGTCACCTAGAAGCTCGGGATGGATGCGTGTGGTTCAGCGCAGAGCCATAACTCAAACTTCACGCTCTATTGATTACGGGTCAATGGTGACATCTTCCTACAGGGAAGCTATCACATTACAGAGCTAGCCCCCCTTCTCGAATCCTCAGAGGAAAACAGAGTTGAGTATTTATGTGGATTGCTTTATGAAAACTCTAAGGCTTGACGTGCAGGAAAAGAAGGTGGTAGGAATTGAGACAGACTGCTTTTGTTTTTCTGAGGAGTGATAGCCAGATAACATGTTCTGCTGGGATTAGATTTCAGTGTCAAGTTGTCTGCTAATTAGTCCGAGACAGAAAGCATGGCTATCTAATTACAGCATATGGACTGTTCAAAAGAAACAACAGGTCCAAAATGGAGTCACTTATGTTAAGCCCCACAAAGACTTAATACCTTAATACCTACTGCAGTTTTGGCCTCTCCTATGACTGGAATTTTAAACTCCTCAGTCTGGAATTTCCTGATCAGCAATTGTGAGGTAACCTGCTTAAGACCCCCTGCTCCTCCCCCTAAGGGAAGGTAACCTTGACTGAAACAATCCTTTTTTTTCTTTTGCAAATAACTCTCTTGTCCTGTCCTAGTTGTGCATATCCAAGAACTCCATTTTCTTTTCTTTTTTTTTTTAAGGTAAAATCTGAAAAAGCCTATCTTCTTTATATACATTTTTTAATAATTTTTTATTATGTTAGTCACCATACAGTACATCTCTAGTTTTTGATGTAAAGTTCCATGATTCATTACTTGCGTATAACACCCAGTGCACCATGCAATATGTGCCCTCCTTAATACCCATCACCAGCCTATCCCATTCCTCCACCCCCTCCCCTCTGAAGCCTTCAGTTTGCACTCCATTTTCTACAGTCTCTTGGAACATCCTTCTGTTGGATGCTGCATTGGTTCATGAAACACTGAATAAATCCAATCGGATGTTTTCATTTACTCAGTTGAATTTTTGTTGTTTAACAGATTTGGTGGCAGTGGTGAATTGAAGAGAACTTCTGGAAGCTTTAGGAACAAGAAACACAGGCGTGGCACCCATGAACCCTTCGTGTTCTCTCATCCTGTTCCCAAGGGCTGTTGATATGTTCTCAGTTCTGAGCTCCTTTCTCTTTGCTTTGAGCTCTTGATCTGACTCTCCACAGTTCCCTATTTGACTAGAAACCCGGGCCTGTGGCTCCGTCCCCAGACCCCACACTGAGGACTGCTGGTGGCAGCTGTCTGCAATCAGTCTGCAGTTCTTTGGGGTATCAAATCTTTCACCAGTCCCCAGATTCCACCCAGTATTGGTGGTTGTTGAACTGGGTCCAGGGTCAGACTGGGTCCAGTTTGGGCTAGACAGGGTCTAGTGGAAGGCCTTGGGTGAATATTACATAAGGGCCAGCTGCTAATGGGAATCTCAGAAGTCAAAAGAGTTGGTGGCACAGTTAGAGCACTTAAAGGGTGTTGTAGGTGCACCACTGCAAGAAGACTCCCACGATAGGACCTCTTTGGGATTAGTTTGGCTCCGGCAAATCCAAAGACCTAGCTAAATTAAGAAATGGGATCCTTTGTATCCAAAGAATTGAGCACGCCACCTTCTGGCACACCTGATACTTTCATGTTTACAAGCTCTAGTCCGGGGACGCCTGGGCGTCTCAGTCAGTTAGGCGGCTGCCTTCAGCTTAGGTCATGACCCCAGGGTCCTGGGATCGAGTCCGGCAGCGGGCTCCCTGCTCAGTAGGGAGTCTGCTCCTCCCTCTCCCTCTGCCCCTCCCCCCCTTCTCGTGGGAGCTCTCTCTCACAAATAAATAAATAAAATCTATAGTTTGGGAGCTGCACATATCTAGCACAGTGGCAAACACTTACTAAAGATAACCTAGAACTACAACGGCTGTGACGGGGAATGTTCTGATTAGGCAAGATTGCTCACTTAAGAAACACATTGGAGAGCAAGCGATCCCAAGCTGGACACGTGGAATGGGATGCCTACTTTAATTGGTGGGCAGAAGCTTCCAGAAGGTTTTAAGATTCCAAAGTAGATTCATTAAAAGACTAGTTACAAAAGGCTAATAAAAAATTAAAGACACAAGAGGTACCTTAAACAAAAAAATAATAAGACTGACGTGACTCCTACCACTCCCCCGTCCTTTTTTATCTGAGTACCCACATTTTACTGATGGTCTGTCTGAACTGCCCTTCCATGCTGAAGACACCAAGAGACAGTTTCCTTTTAAAAGAAAACTTTGAGGTTGCAGGTGAACGTCCTCAGGCACCCTTCACACCTTGGCCAAAGATGAAACTCAGGGCCAGAGTTAAAGAATGCCCGACACCTAAGGAGGAACCCAACATTTTTTTGAAGAATTTAGAGTCATTATTAGGGTCTGTGCCCCGAGGCTACCTGTTTCTCTACCAGCTTGTATAGATGTTGGTACGACCGGTGAAGCTCAAAACTGGATGCAGGAAGCAAGATGGCAAACTCCCAAAGATGATATTTGAGATCTTGGCCTTCAACATCTCGGGAACTAGCAAAAGCTCACAAAATAGCAGCCAAACTTTTATAAGCCCCTTCTAGAGTCTTCCCTGCCGGTCCTTATTGGTCTGTTATACAAACTTGCAAACGAAAGATGACTCTCTGGCGGACTTTAAAGCCTGTGTATAGTCCTTTCTCTGCGGCATTTGGGGTTCCACGCAATAAATAAGGTCACCCAGCCTGCTCTGGCTGCCCTCTTTGTACATGGATTATCTCCCGAGATTAGCGGATCAATAAAAAGGCAGAAAATAGGATGGGAGGCCACTAGTCTAACTGAACTCGTGACTAAAGCTGAGCATTTTGAAAGGACCCTGGAGCAAGATTGCAAACAAAAATCTGCCAAGCTATTAGCTTTACAGCTCCAAGGCCAGAGACCCAAAACAACACCTGGGCCTCCAGCGCTACACCTTCCTAGGGGTCCATTATCAAAACGCTGGTCCAAAGATCAAGGTCGCAGCTGTCATCAACTGGGGCACCGGGAAAGAGGTCGTCCTCAAAGGTCCTATGTAAATTCTTCTCAAATGCCCTCCACTTACTTGCAAAGGAGAGCCCCTCACACAGTGGCAGGGACCCTGAGGGCTTCTCTGCTAGACTATTACTAGAAACTCCCTTAAATTGCCAAGAGAAAAGCTAAAGTTAAAATTAATGGGAAACCTTGGCAAATTTTAATAGATACCGAGGTTACACATTCTACCTTACACCCCACCCTCAAGATGACAAATCCCTCAAAGTAAATAGGAGGTTTCCATTGTTGGGGGTGGGGGCTGTCTGATAAAGTTCAGAGAGAATTTTTCTCTCTACCAGTACAAATGACTCAGGCCTTTTACGGAAAAACATTCCTTTTTGTTGTGTCAGTTCCAGTCCATCTATTAGGTAGGGCTCCCCTTTCTGAATTAAAAGGGCTAATACATTTTGCCTCCAATGGAGACTTCACCTTAGAATTTCCTGACCAACCTGAACCTGATCTTTTATGTTCCTTAGAGTCTGTCCTTGACACAGAAGAGGAAGAATTCCAACAAAAGTCCCTGAATTTAATGGAGGAGCTCGGAAATCTGTGGGCTTCTAATATTTACTTTGGAAGAATAAGAAGTACAGACTCCATAAAAATTCAGACAGATACAAGTAACCGTTTCCCTACATTACCTCAATGGCTCTTCCAGCCTGAGGCCATACAAGGCCTCATACTCATACATAGTAGATGACCTTACTGCCCGGGGTCTAATTATTCCCTGAGCTAGTCCCTATCGATTTTGTTAATCCTGGTACCTAATGGGCAGGGAGGGCAGTTTGCTCCAGATTTGAGAGCTATGAATAAGATGGTTATTCCGGTTTCCCAGTCATTCCCAACCCGAACACCCTTATGTCATAAGTTCCACTCGACCCACATGTCACTGCTGTGCACCTCTGTTCAGTGGAGACATCATCAGCCAATATCTATCTGCCTTTACCTGAAACGATCGCCACTGTACCTAGTTATGCCTCAAAGGGTCACCGAGACCCCCTCTTACTTCTCTCAAGTAACTTCACGGAGATTTAAGAATCTTCCAGATCCAAAACCGAACTTTTTGTAACATGTAGATGACCTTTTGCTGAGCTTAGTTACAAAAGAGGGGTCCTCTATTTGCTCTAACAGTTAGCTGAAAAGGGACACTGAGTCCTAAGGCAGAACTACAACAATCTCCAGACATTGTTCAGTACCTGGGTCATGAGCGAAGCAGTTCAGCTGTCTCCAAAAAGAATTAAGCGAATTCAGGAATTTCTGAGACCTACAAGCGAGGGACAGCTTTGTGGATTTATTGCAGACTATGGGTTCCTAATTTTTCTCTATTAACTTCTCCAGTCGGTAAACTTACTAAAATCTCAATCCCCGAATGCTTTGCTTAGAAAGATAAACATGAGCAGATTTTTGTAAGACTAAAACAGGCGCTGGAAGAGCCACCTGCCTCAGGGCCACCTAACTATTGAAAACCTTTCACCTTATTTGTGCGGGGCGGGGATAATCAAGCCCTGGGAATGCTCACGCGGGAACGTTGTGCGCACGCGCTGACGCCAGCGTGCAGCGTGACTCAGCGGCTCGTGCCTCGCCCAGCTGTCTTCAAGCCAGAGCCACAGCTGTGGAGTGAGCCCAAGTGTCTGCGGATCTGACCCTAGGGAACGGCGTTTACTTGGAAACTTCACACTTTGTCCCAAGTCGTCTTCACTCTGAACGGACGCCACATTTCTCGGCAAGTAGACTAACTTCCTGAGATCCTTCTGCTTTCACCGCCTAATCTACATCTTAAATGTTGCGACACCCTTGATCTGGCTCTGTTACTACCTCTCGCTGATGAAGCTGAGCCTCAGAGCCGAGGTAGGGAGTTCCGTTCCACGACACCGCATCCCGACTTAGGAGATACCCCTTTAACCAATCCCGCTCTACTCTGATTTGTTGATGGGTCATACAGCAGAGGTGAAAAAGGAAATTTTCGGGCTGGTTGTGCTGATATTACTCTGAATGACATGCTGGAAAGGGGAAACCTCTCACAAGCTCAATCCACACAACGCGCAGAGCTCCATGCTTTACCTGAGCGTGCCAGTTATCAGAAACACATACTGTTAATATCGATACGGATGGCTGGGATGCCTTTGGAGTCATCTATGATTTTATTTTATTTTTTAAATTGATTTTTTTAAAAGATTTTATTTATTTGAGACACACAGAGACAGAGAACATGAGCGGGGGAAGAGGGGCAGAGGGAGAGGAAGAGAGAGAAGCAGACTCCCCACCGACAAGGGAGCCCAATAAGGGGCTCCATCCCAGGACCCTGGGATCATGACCTGAGCCGAAGGCAGATGCTTAACCGACGGCAGATGCTTAACCGACTGAGCCACCCAGGCGCCCCTGGAGTCATCTATGATTTTAGAATGTTATGGAGACCAAGGGGTTTTCTTGCATCCTCTGGGACCCCAATCAAAAATGGGCAACAAGTAAATGATCTTATGGCTCTTCTCTTCTGAAATTGCTATCATCAAAATGAAGGCTCACCCTGAAAGCACGGAGTCCCAGGGGTGTCCCGGCTAACTCGCCTGCAAAGGTGGAAGCGACGGATTCTATAGACGGTGGCACACGTGGACGAAGTCCATTCTGCTTCTGCGAAAAATGGCGCTTCATTGCCAGCTGTTTGCTATCCTGATATCCTGGTGACATGGCAACAATCTGCTCCTGAGTCAGAGAAATTAAGATGGGTGAACAATGGCTGTGAATGAAACAAAGAGCTGGACCTAAACCTAACTTCATTTTTCGGTTTCCGTATTCCTTCCCCTACCTTAAGGCATTTAAGATGACCCAAATTATAAATAGATACTGGTGGGGACACTTCTGTAAAATTGCAAAAACAGTCTACCAGCCATGTCTGACCTGCCAAAGCCATAATCCTGGCAAACTATTTTTGTCCCGAGAAGTCTCAGATCTCCTCCCTCGGGACCCTTTGAATGCCTGCAGCTGGACTTCATTCAACTACCACTGGTATATGGGTTATCAATATGTTCTTGTTACCAAATGCGTGTTTTCTAGGTGTGCTGAAGGCCTCCCCTGCCACAAGGCTGATGTCCTCACAATGGCCAAGAAACTGTTGGAAAGAAAATGTGTTTCCCACTTGGGGTATACCCTTCTATAATCTCCAGTGATCAAGGCACCCGCTTCACTGGGCAAATCATATGAGCCTTAATGAACACCTTGCTAACCTCTTGGGATTACCACTGTCCCTATCACCCTCAATCACCAGGCGAAGTTGAGGGAACTAACAAGATCCTTAAACTTAAAATATCAAAACTTGCAGAAACCACTGGATTTCCATGCCTCACAGTACTATCTTTGGTCTTGCTGACTGTTCACAATATTCCCTTTGGGAAAGTCACTCTATACAAGATAGTCGCTGGCAGATCAATGTCTATTGATTGGTATATAATCTTCTGCTGAAGACACAACTTTCAGGCTAGGATGACCAGCTACAGGAAGTCTTCTGCTGATGTCTTCTGCTTAAGCATATCATCAGCAGATTAAAGAAGCTTTTCTGGATCCCATTTCAAGGAATCCTGTTGGTTGCAGTCTAGAGCCTAGTATCCAGGTTTTCTGGAAGTGTCATCAGAGGAGGACTGGGATTCATTGGAAGGGACCTTCCCAAGTGCTCCTGACCACACCCTACTGCAAAACTAGAACACTTTGACCCTTGGGTACATGTCTCACGGATAAAGAAGGCTCCCCCTGACATGTGGCCCCGGCAGATGATGCAGACCTACAAATCCAATTGACAAGGAAGAGAAGTAGCTGACAGCGAAGTAGACTGCCTTCACCCAAGATGCTGGATCAAGACCTTATACTATAACTAAACATGAAACCGTTTCTCCTTTCTTTTCTTTACTCTGGCATTGGCCTGGAGAGATAATGCCATCACTTGTATCCCTGAGGCCATCGCTAAGGGTGTGGGGCGGTGGGGTGGGGGGTAAACTCTCAGATTGCTAGATTTGTCATGATGCAAGAGAGCCTCCCTGGGACCAATTTCTCTTTAAATCTCAATGTCAAATCCCCCACCCATCCCCCACTTAGAAGTACGTACCCAGTTAGACACATTTACCAATGTGAATCTTACCACATTCGGACCCTTCTGTTCCCATGATTATCTAGACCAGACCTGCCCCCACTCACTGAGAGAGCTCACCATCAGCACCCATCTTTGTAAGGCAATTAAGATGACTTTCAATTCAGGTTTGGAGATTCTCTTCCTGCACATGCTGAAACCCTGACTGACCCCTGGTTTAGGAGTAAACACAAATAAGAATATGATTAGAAACCTCTCAACTCTTGGAGACACTGCAGATTCTGTTGCTAAGACACCAGCTGCCCAGCAAAGATCCTAAGACTCTCTGGCCAAAGCTGTTCGGAGTGAGGAGATGTCTGTGCTGTGCCCAACAGAACCTGTTTCACATGGATGAATGCTTCTGGGGAGGCTGCAACTCAGTTACCTAAGATTTCCGAGCAAGGCACTTGGCTTAAAAGGGTGACTCCTTCAATGGGGTCATTCTTTGATTGGTTTGGTCTTGGGGACCATGGCTCTGAAGTGCACTCCAAATGTTGGGAATCATCCTGCTTATAGGTACAGTAATCTCCCTGGTGTGCTGTATTCCCCTGAGAGCTTTAAATGCATGTTTACAGCCACTAAATATCAAGCAAATGATCTCCCTAAGGCTGGAACGACAAAAAAGGAACAAAGAGAATGACCAACTAAAAAATTGTGAGCCTGAAGTCATGACCCAGGAGTGCCACAGAGAGTCAGCAAAACCCAGGTTGAGTGAAAGCTTCGAGAACTAGAGCGGTAGCTGAGAGTGGTGCTAATGCCTTGAATTTCGATCACATCTCTCAGTTAGGCTGAGAGTTGGATTAAAAGAGGGGAACTGCTATAAAAGAAACAACAGGCCCCAAATGGAGTAACCAAGACTTCGTGTCTAACCTAACTGCAGTTTCAGCCTCTCTAGGTTTTAAACACATTGGGCTGGAATTTCCAGATCAGCTCAGGTGAGGTAATCTGCCTAAGACCCCTTGCCCTTCCCCCCAAAGGGAAGGTGACCTTGCCTGAAACCATCCTTTCTTTTCTTCTGCTAGTTAACTTCCCTGTCCCACCCCGTTCTGCTTATCAAAGCCGTCCATTTTACACAGCTCCTTGGACTAGCCTCCTATTTGTTAGATGGGATGCTGCTGACTCCTAAGTCTTAAATAAAGCCAATCAGATCTTTCAATTTACTCAGCTGAACTGTGTTCTTTAATAAGACCTAGTGGGGAGCAGCCGGGTGGCTCAGTCGGTCAAGCATCTGCCTTCGGCTCAGATCATGATCCCAGGGTCCTGGGATTGACTCCCTTATCGGGCTCCTTGCTCAAAGAGGAGCCTGCTTCTCCCTCTGCCTGCTGCTTCTCCTGCTCGTGCTCTCTCTCTCTCTCTGACAAATAAATAAATAAATAAAATCTTTAAAAAAAAAGAAGAAAGGAAAAGAAAACGTGTTTGGCATTATCTCCCCAGGTCGAACATGTGCAAGCTCCATGACTGAACATTTTGTGGCTTAATATATGCTTAGCGGAAATGTGTGTATGTTACACCAAAGAACACAGACAAGAATGCTCACAGGAGCATTTTTGGTAATAGCTTTAGGCTAGAGAAAAACCAAGTATCTGCTGGCGTTGTGTTTGTAAACAGATTGTTGGCTCTTCAGATGATGGAATACTATACAGCCACAAAAACTAATGAACTACAGCTAATCCGAGCAACGGGGCTGAGTTTCATACACATAATATTGAGCAAAAGAAACCAGGCAAAAAGGTTACATAACACACACATACAAAAGACCCAGGCAAAACTAAGCTACGGTGTTAGAAGTCACGATAGGGCTTACGCCTGGTGAAGAGAGGTCAGGGATCTGGAGGAGCGTGGGGAAGGGCTCAAGGATGCTGGTAATGTTCTAGTCCTTCACCTGGGTGCTGGTTGCACAGGTGTGTCTGCTTTGTGACAATTCACTTGAGACTTATCCACCTTTCTGAATGTATGTTTTAATTAAAAATATTAAAAACAGAAAAATTTGATGCTTTGTGCTGAGTCAAAATAATAATAGCTCTTTAAAAAGTTATAATAATCTATAGGACTCAGTAACAGCTGCTGCTGAAACTCATTATTTTATAACACTGACTTTGACCAAATGGCTCATAATTAACCGTTCTCCCTGGGGGGCGGGGGAGGTAAGCTATCTTGAATTGTCCTTATTTTTTTAAAAAGTCCACACAGCAATGAGTGTAGTGTGCCTAAAATGAAAACATCTACAGTATCATTGTTACAAAGGTTCCAGTTGAACCAGAATACCAATGAAACAGCATAAACCATTTGTAATTATTTGAATTAAGTAGTACTCTTGAAACTTTTTTGGGGGGGGTTCCTTTTTTTAATTTAAATTCAATTAATTAACATATAGTGTATTATTAGTTTCAGAGGTAGAGTTCAGTGATTCATCGGTTGCTTAGAACACCCAGTGCTCATTACATCACGTGCCCTCTTTCATGCCCATCACCCAGTTACCCCATCCCCTCACCCCTATCCCCTCCAGCAATCCTCAGTTTGTTTCTTATGATTAAGAGTCTCTTAGTTTGTCTCCCTCTCTGATTTCATCTTGTTTTATTTTTCCCGGGTTTATCTTACTAACCAGAATCATGCTGTATGTATTGTCCTTTGATATGCCTGTTGGAGATGTGCTCAGTCTGGCACACTCCTTTTATCCATTATATATTCCACGGAATTAGTGTCACTGTTAGGGTTGCTTCATTCTGCTGTTATAATTATGCCCACTTTTGTGCACAGACTTGAGCACAGGGGCTGGAATTTGAGGGGAAGAGTGTCAGTCTGAGCCCTTGGCAATCTGAGGCACTGCCAGACGTGTTGACTTGGCATTGAGCAGGTGGCAGGCTATGCATGCTGACTTGGGCAGGAGGGTGGCTGGACTGTGAATTTGGGACCCACAGCCCATCGTGTGTGACAGGGATGTGACTGGTTTTGCGTTTAACTTTTGTTTTTCTGGGAAACTCTATCTCTCCTTCTATTCTAAATGAAAGCCTTGCTGGATAGAGTATTCTTGGCTACAGATTTTTTTTTTTTCCTTTTACCACTTGGAATTTATCATGCCACTCCTGTCTGGCCTGCAAAGTTTCTGCTGAAAAACCTACTGATAGCCTTATGGGGTTTCCCTCATATGTCACTGCTTTCTTTTCTCTTGCTGCTTTTAAAATTCTCTCTTTATCACTACTTTTGGCCCTCTTACTTATTTGTGTCTTGGTGCAGACTGCTTTGGGGTGGCTTTGTTGGGGGCTCTCTGTGCCTCCTGGATCTGGATTTCTCTTTCCTTACTGAAATTCAGGAAGTTTTCAGCTATTATTTCTTCAGACAGATTTTCTGCCCCCTTTAATCACTCTTCTCCTTCTGGGGTCCCTATCATGCGACTGTTATGCTTGACAGTGTCACTGAGTTCCAGGGTTTGTTCTCATTTTGTGTATTTTTTCCCCTCTCATCTGCTCAGCTTGATTACTTTCCATTACTCTGTCCTCCGGGTGGCTGATCTGTTCTACTTTCTCTCGTTTGCTATTTATTCCAGGTGGTCTATTTTTATTTCCATTTAGTGAGTCCAGTAGCTCTAACTGGTTCTTTTTTACGTCTCCTATCTCTTGGTGGAGGGTCTCATGGAGGTTCTGCACTCCTTTCTCAGTTCTAGCGAGTATCTTTATGAGCATTACTTTAAGTTCGCTATCAGACATATTACTTATCTCCATTTTGTTTAGGTCTCTTGCTCTGATTTTGTTCTGCTCTTTCGTTTGGGACATATTCCTCTGCCTTCTCATTTTGTCTATTATTGTCTGTTTCTCTGTGTTAGGAAAGTCAGTTATGTCTCCTCACGTGAAAGTAGTGGCTTTATGAGGAAGAGGTCCTGCAGTGCAAGGTCTCCTTTTCACCAGAAAATGGTGCTTCAGGGGTGTTTCCTCCGTGTGTTGCTACAAGGTTGTCCTACTGTTGTGGTGGACCTGTGTTTGCCTTCAGTCCAGTCTGTGATGACTCTCTGCCTGTTGTGGGCAGAGTCTGGTGCCTGCAGCATTAGGGGGCCAGTCGGGGGCTGCCTTGTGCTCGAGTTGAATCAGACCAGGTGTTTGCCAGAGACAAAGTAGCACCAAACTGCTGGCACTTTCCCTGTGTTGTCTCCTGAGAAGCTTTTGTTGGTGGGTGCGGCCTGCAGTCAGACCAGCTGCCTGCCCCCAGCCCATTGCTGGGGTCACAGTCAGACTGGTGTGTGTGGTTATCTTCCCCTCTCCCTGGGGCAGGACTCACTTTGGAGTGGTGTTGGCCCTTGTCTGGGTTGCGTGCACACCGCCAGGCTTGTGGCACTGCTTTGATGGGATCTTGCCAAGAGCAATCGGGGGGGGGGGTGGATCTGCTTTGCTGTGGCCTCTTGTCTATGTCAGGCTGTGGAGAGTCTGTTCTGCCAGTTTTCCGGTTGCTTTCTGGGTTATTTATACCGGTGTGGGTGTTCTCTAGGCGGCCACAGGGCGAGAAGTGAGCCCAGGGTCCTCCTACTCTGCCATCTTCCCAGCAGCCTCTGCCTACTCTTGAAACTTTTGAATCTGTTTGCCTAGTTCATGCAGATCTTAAAAGGCTTAGTCAATGAATACAGCATTCTAAGCCAGTCAGTTGCTTACAGTCTACCTCTTTTTGATTATCCTGATGGTGAGTGATGGATAGGATGTGTATAGAGCTTTACAAGGTACAGAGCATCACGGCCACCACCAGGAGGATGCCAGTCAAGTGGCCTTGTCAGTGGCATCCTTAATCTGGCCTGATTCTGTTTCCTAAGAAGAAATGGAAGAGTAGAGCCTTAACAACCCCTCCCCCCCAACTGGGGACAAAGCTGAACAGTTAGAGAGTTCAGGACAGTCGTATCTTGTTTTCAATGGTTGCCGACTTTCTAGAAGGGCAGGACCAAAGAGGAGAATTATAGGTACTGCGCTCTGAAGGAGAACTCATTCCAGGCGCCACATGTGAATCCCTGCCCTCCCACCAGGTGGCAATGGGGTTTATTAAAGCTATGGAGATGATCACGTATGGGCTGCTAGGGCATGAGGGTATAATTTAGCAAAAAGACCTACTTTCCCTTTATTGAAAATAGTGTTTATGGATATGGAAGGAACGTAAAAGCCCCCAAGGAAAGCCTGTTCTATTGCTGATCAGGCCATAGAACAACTACTCACTTTACCTAGAGTCTGTACTTGGAGGTCTTCCAATCTTCTTTCAGACACTTTCAATCATATCCCCATTCAATAAGTATTTATTGAGCACCTACTACATATCTTACTATTCTGAGGGATATAGTAGTGAACAAAGCAGTCGAAACCTCTTAGGAGTGACTGTGGAAATTATATTCTTTCCTGCCTACTTTACAGAGAAGATAGATGCTATTTTGTGTTAATTTGCTCAACCTAATGGATGGACTTCTTCCTTCCCAAAGCTCTAGGGCTCCTGCTCTGTCCCTCTACCCTACTATATCTATCTTCAGCGAGCCTCACTGCTAGGTTCACTAGCCCCTCATTTTTAGATGACAAACATACTCAGTGTCTCCTCACTCTAATAGTCACGATAAAAGGGACAAATAAATGACCAAAACTTTCCACTGATTCTCTTGCCTCCCTTAAGCTGCTGAGATCTCTCTTTATCACCAAATCTCTTTAGAAAATCTCATTTCTTTTTTTCTAATTTTTAAAGATCTTATTTATTTATCTGAGAGAGAGAACAAGTGGAGGGGAGAGGGAGAAGCAGGATGTCCCCTGTGCAGGGACCCCGATGCAGGACTCGATCCCAGGACCCTGAGATCATGACCTGAACTGAAGGCAAATGCTTACCCGACTGAGCCACCCAGGCACCCTTCTCTAGAAAAATCTCATTTCGAAGGGGGGCTCATTTGCTTCAACTTCCTTACAGTGCACTTCCCTTCAAGCCCTGCCCTCCCCTTACCCATGAAAGCTGCTAGTTCTATAGAATTCAGATCAGACCTGGGAGAAGAGAGAAAACCACCAGGAAGGCAGGATGGTGAGTAAAATGGTTCTGAGCAAGTGAGCCAAGTGTTTCAGGTAAAATCATTACCTGCTAATCGAGAGCCTCCTATTGTGTGCTTGGCATTGTGCCAGGAATTTGAGGTTTCTAGGGAAATACAGAAAGTGACCTTTGATAAAAACTTAGCAAGGGAAGATGAGACTCAGAAGACTTCCCCTGGAAGTAAGGTTTGAGCTGAGTTTTGAGGAATGAGTGGACTTGAAATACAAGGAAGAAGAACTGGCTGAGGGTGGGCGGAGGGGAGTCACGAGCCTGAGGACCCGGAAGCATGAAATGAGAATGATGTACTCGTTTGGTTTAAAATTTGGAAGAGGCGGGGCGGAGCCAGATTAGTCATGTCCTTGCAAACCAGGCAGAGAGGCAGCCATTAAAGGTACTTCGGAGGGGCGCCTGGGTGGCACAGCGGTTGAGCGTCTGCCTTCGGCTCAGGGCGTGATCCCAGCGTTATGGGATCGAGCCCCACATCAGGCTCCTCTGCTATGAGCCTGCTTCTTCCTCTCCCACTCCCCCTGCTTGTGTTCCCTCTCTCGCTGGCTGTCTCTATCTCTGTCGAATAAATAAATAAAATCTTTAAAAAAAATAATGAAGGTACTTCGGAGCTCTTCTATCCTCAACCACCCCATCGCTTTCCCTTCAAAGCCAAACATCTTTACTCTGTCTTCTCCCTTCGACTTACCCACCTGTCCCCATAGGCGTCCTATCCTAACTGTCCCCATAGGCGTCCTATCCTAACCATCCCCTGCAACCTGCCCTAGAGAGAATTCGAAGGACCCCTGAGTAATAGGCTCTGCTGAGACGATACTTACAGGAATCAGGGCAAATTACTTAATATTCTGAGCCTCAGTTGTCTCTGAAATGGGGATTATAATATTGCCTTCCTCAAAGGGTTGTCAGAAGGATTAAATACATCTTAAAGCCTTGCTCAAGAACTGAACGTTGTTACTATTATTATTTATCTTCCTTGACCTCTTAGCTGTACGTGATGCATTTGACCACCCCCTCCGACGTGGACTGCTCTTTGGCTTTTGCAATGCTGCACATTTGTTTGCGTTTCCTCTACCACTTTAGAAGCTTTGTATTAGTTTTCTTTGGATCTTCTTCCTCCACCTGATCCTTCCACGGTGGAGCTCTTCATGACTTTCCCCTTGTCCATTCCCACTCTACACCCTCTCCCTAGGCAATTCCATCCACAACTGCACGTCCTGCATTATCTCCTATATATTAATTAATTTGAGATGTATCTCCAATCTGACATTTCTTCTGAGCCCCAGATTTGTACTTGATGTAACTGTTCAGGTTCTTCATGGTTATCTGAAACTCAGCACCTGTGAAATCAGTCTCACTTCTTTCCAACCATCTACCCCGGAACCTCTTCCTTCAGCATTCCCTATGGTAAAAAATAACATTCTTAGGAAGCCTGGGTAGCTCAGTCCATGAAGCATTGGAGTCTTGATTTTGGCTCAGGTCATGATCTCAGGGTTGTGAGGTTGAGCCCCATCTGGGGCTCTACTCTGGGCATGGGGCCTGCTTAAGATTGTCTCTCTTCCTCTCCCTCTGCCCCTCCCCCCCCATAAAAAAAAAAAAAGGGCATTCTTTCTCATTCCAGTTGGAAACCTGGGATTCATCTTCGGCTTCTCCTTGTCAATCACCAAATTCAGCTGAATATCCCCAAAAAGTCTTCAATCTGTCCACTTCTGTTTTCCCACAGCTGCTTCTTAAGTAAACCCAGGCTACTGACAACTCTGGGACTCTCACCACAGATTTCTAACTGGCCTCACAAAGAGTGCTTTTGCTCCTTCAACCTTCTTTCCCCGGATGGTAGCCAGCTTTCTTTCAATTAATCAAAATGTATAAGCAAATAACAATCTAATCATGTTCCAACCTAGCTTAAAAATCTGTCCATGGCATTTCAATTGGCACTTCAAAATAAGCCAATTGTTCTGAAGGCTTAGGGAATCTTAACCACCCATAAATACACTCATGATCTTTGATGTAGTTTCCCTTTTGTAGGAACTCTAATTTGATGTTCAGTCCAAAGTTAGCTTATCCTCATGTTATACTAATTGCATGCAAAAAGTAGCAAAGATATCCATAAACAATGCCCATGAATACTGCATTAGAAATCAAGCAGTACAGACACTGGGACTGCCGTCTTTTATCCAAGGATCACCAGGGACTCACACAGCTTTTGACACAAGGTATGTCTTTAGTAAACAGGTGTCTGATACATGATGAAAAGGAAAAATGCTGCCATAAAGTTCCTTACAGAATTGAAATATAATCCAGAGAAACCACTTTGGTTGCAAACTCTACAGCCAGCAAAATATTTTCCCCATGGATAGCCAAATGTTTACTAGCATTTGCATATCAAATGAGCTGCAATAACCTATTTGGCAATGAGGAAAAAAAGAAAGGAAAGAATGTGCCAGGCACAGTGCCTGAGACCGGATGAGATTTTTTACAAATGCACAAGACGAGCTTCTTTCCCTTCAGGAGCTTCCAGGCCACTTGGAGAAAGGCAATTGTCCAAAAATGTAATATTCACTCTCTTGGCTCCTCCTTTGGATAAAGCACTGTGCCTTTCTTTAGGCGTAAAATTGTGAGTGAAAACAGGACTGGCTCTCAGTCTTGTTATGTCTGATAAGGGTTGAGAATTAGACATTAATCAAATAATCAGATGCATAATGATAGCAGCTATTCTACAGAGTGGCTAGTAGGTGCCAGGCATATTTTTAGTACTTTACATGAATTAATGCAGTCACATTCTATGAGGGGTGCTCTTACTATCTTCATGTTATAGAGACAGAAATTGAAGCACAAAGAGGTTAAGAAACTTGCCCAAGGTCATACAGCTGGTCCAGGCAGTCTGGATCCAGGGTTCATTTTTAAAACCGGACTCCATGCTGTGTGCTCCGTGGCATAGATATATTTATAAGGTCCATGAAGGGAGGCTGGATGGTGCTATAGGAACATCTAACGAGGGCGTCTCAGTTTTTCTTGGTTTGTCTGAAGGCTGAGGAGTGTCAACCAAGTAAAGAGGGGTAGTGGGAGAGGGAAAGACATGAAAACTGGTAGCAACGGAGGGGAGCGTATGGAACTACCTGGATACAGTGGTTCATTGGTAGTGGTGGGGGGTAGGGGAAGGAATCTAGAACGGCTCATAGAGAAAGCAGATTTGAGGGAAGACCTTGAAATATTGGTTTAGTTTGTAGAGAAGATAGGAAAAGGAAACATCATGAACTCAGACTGAACCTAATTAATTTGGGGCACAGGAAGACACTGGTTATTAGGATTCTTTCAATTGCGAGTAGCAGGCACTCAATTTGAACTGGTCAGAGAAAACACCGACTTTCCTGGCTTGAGTTGCTGAAAAGTCCAGAATATAGATCTGGCAGCAACTAGCTAAATGATGTTGTTAGGATCTCTCTTCCATTCCTCAATTCCATTTTTCTATGTTGGCTTGGGTCTCAGGCCGTGGAAATATGGGAGCTCTAGATTTTCTCCTATCACTTCTGCAAACTCAGGACCGGGGGCGGGGGTGTACTTGTTTTTCTAAAGGCCCCGCGTGGACTCTCATTGGCTCAGCTTATATTACGTTCTCCTTGTTGAACCAATCACTGTCGCTGGTCCATGAGAGGTGCTCTCATTGGCCAGGCCTGGATCATGTGCCTTCCTCTGGAAGGAGAGGGCAGGATCAGCCATACTTGAACCCTAAGTTCTGAAAATGGGAAAGTTGCTCAAAGAAGAATCTGGAAACTGGGCAGGCAAAAACTGGGAACGCCACCACAAGTATTCAGCTGGGGCAGTGCTCCCCACATGTGACAGGCAGAGTCTCCTTTAGTAGGTCGGGGCGGGAGTGGGGGGGACCTTAGAGTCTGCACTCCTAACAGCCTCCCAGGTGAGGCCAACGCTACTGGTTCATGGACCACACTTTGTGGATCAAGGGGCATACCACCTGGAGTGACTGCCTCCCTCAAATTTATTTAGGCTGTTTAGTGCTAGCCTGTATCCCATCCCTCCCTTTGCCTACTTTTCTCAGTTTTGACTCTATACCTTTATACTAGCTGGCCCGTATGTGTGAGATATTTTCCCTCCAAGTCCTGTCATTAACTTGTCAACGTTTTTATGACTTTACCTCTTATCTCCTCCAAATGTTTCCTCACGGAGTGAAGCTGAGGTTAGGCTGCTTCTTCTTCAACTGATGCCTTTTCCAGTTTAGACCTGTGAATACTAACCTTGTGGTAGGGTAAAAATGTATTTAATTATTCATGAATCTGACAAGATCTGCTGTGTTCATTGATTTGTTGTGTATGTAATTCACTGCCTGGGTTTCAATCTGGATGTTTGTCTATATTGAACACTTCAGTTTTAGGCTATAGGCTGTTAGAAGACATGCAAAAGATCCTTTGAACATGCTGATATAGCACTCAGTAATCAGATGGTGTTCAATTTTCATCGTGTCAGTGGTGTTTTCGGTCTTGTGGACTTTGCAAGCCACTGTGCCGATATTGGCAGAAATACTGAACTCTATTATGGTATAACATTTCCATATCATTGAAAGCTTTGGATTAATGCCTTTAAAATGGAATGTCTGTGAAATTGAGTCCTGAGGCCTGAGTTGTGGACTCAAGTTTGCTCCTGAGCTTGTTTTGTGACTTTCTTCAAGTGTTAAAACCTCTCTAGGCCTCTTATCCCACCGGCCATATTGGGTGTCTTGCTGTGCTCTACTCTCCCTCGGTGCGCTGCCAGCTTAGCAGACCCACTTCATTTGTGACATGTGGGTCACACAGTGGAGGTAGGACGCCTGACCCTCCAAGGGGGGGGTGTGTGTCTTTTACCCATCTGCAAAAGACAAAAATAATCATCTGATGTTATGGTGGAGATTGAAGGTCATGAATGTAAAGAATATCACGACTGACAATGGTAAGAAATCATAGTTAATAATTATTATCCATCAGTTTCTTTTTGGAAAGAAGATGTTGTCTGAATGACTTAAGGTAAGCAGGAGTATTATTCCCTAAATCCATTGAAATATACAGAGCCACCATGATCCCAGAGAACATCACTCAGCAGTTGTCTTTTCTTTCTTTACACCCCAGGTTCTGGAGATATCAGCGATCTATGGCTCGCACACCTGACACGAGTAACACTTCTAAACATGGGAGGATAGGAAGCATGATATTTTCCCAGTATGTGAGCCTTGGTTAGAAAAAAGCTACCTTCAATTACATTAGTTTCTCTTCTAATTCAATTTGTCATTAAATACATCGGTTTAAGAATTATCACGGGTTCTACTTGTACAACCTCTGTTGAAAGCACTGAACTGCAACTTTGTAGAATTGTTTCACGTTCGGAAATGGGCTTCTCCATTTCAGGTGATCAAATCGGCTAAACCGTGTAGATGCGCGCTTTGAGCCAGAAGCCACGACCTTTTAGGAAATGTGTATACACCGACGCAGCACCCTTCTCCAAACCCAAAGAGGTTGGGTCCCCGAGAGAGAGGTCTGTTTTCTTGATGCGGAAAAGTTTGGTTCTCCGTCTCTTCGGATTCAAATCGCTCCTTGGACAGTCTCTAGCCCTCACCCAGAACCCAGACTTGTCTTTTGTACCTGCTAATGTCACAAATTGCCCGAGCGCGCCGTTGCTGGCGTCCACCCAGACCCAGATTCCGCTCTCCTCCCGGCGCCCTCTACCAGGCAGTCGGCCCGCTGCCGGCCAGGGCTTTCCGACAACCCCATGTCCTGACCCCATTTACTTCTTGCGTCCCCGCCGGTGCCATCTGGCTGGAACCACGGGGAGAAACTAAAAGTTGGATGTAGTCATCCCTGCCCCTTGCCTTCTTCACTCGCCGCAAACGAAAAACCCGGGGCCGTTGGGGAACGAGCGGCAAGAAGGAAAGAGCTTAGACGGGAAGCGGCCTCGGGTCCCCGCCGGCCCTCTCCGCCGCGCCCGCCTTCCCCAGCCCGCGGGCCGAACGAGGCGCGGCCCTTCCAATCGCCCAGCGCCCAAGGCCGTCCCTGGCTCTCCGCCAGCCCCTGGCGGCAGTGGCCGCCGCGTCGGGGTCGGTCCGGGGGACCCCCGACGGGCGGCTGCTGCAGCCACGCGAGCGAGGGCCTGGCCCCGCGCTCCAGCCCAAAGAGGGTGAAGCAGGAAATAAAGAGGCGACGAGAAAGGCCGGATGGCCGGGTGGGCGCGGGCGCGGGCGCGGGCGGAGGCGGGGCGGGGGCCCGGGCCGGGGCCGGGCGCGCGGCGGGAGGGCTCGGAGCGCTGGCTGCACGCGGCGCGCCCGGGCCGCCCCTCCTCCCCGCGCCGCCGGCCGCGGCCCAGGCCCGCTCCGCCACTCCCCGCCCCTCCGCTCTCTCCCTCCCGCCTCCCCCGCCTTCCCTGCCCTCCCGCCCTCCTCCTCCTCCACCTCCTCCTCCTCCTCCCTCCCTCCCGGCCTCCCTCTCCCAGCCAAACTGCAAGCCGGACCCCAGGCCGCCTCCCCGCCGCCGCCGCCCCGCTGCCGCCCGGCCTCCCCGCGAGCTCTCCACCATGGACAGTCCTGTTTTCACCTTATAAAGATGGCGGTGCGGGATCGCTGCAACCTTTAGACTAATGACTGTCCGAAACATCGCCTCCATCTGTAATATGGTGAGTGGCGGCCCCCGCCGCCTCGGGGGTCGCGACCGAGGCGCGGCGAGGCGAAGAAAGGGACGCCCGAGCCGCACACCCGCCGGGCGCCGGGGTGGGGGCGGGCGGCGGCGGGCGGCGGGGTTCGCGCCGCGCGGCCAGAACTTCCCGGCCCCCGCGCTTGGCGTGCGGGCCGCAGCCCCCGGGGCGGCCGGAGGAGGGGCCCGATCCCCCGCCCCCCTCCCGGACCCGGGACCCGGGAGCCCGCCCGCCGGTGCCCGGCCGCGCCGCGGTGCCTCCGCCCTCGGGCTGCGGTGGAAGCGTCTTGGCGGAGGAGGGGGTGGGGGATAAGCTGGGGATGGGGGGCACCCATCCTGTCCTTGCGGTAGATAAAGCCCTACCGGTCTGCCTGACCGCCCTCGCCTCATTTTGAGTTCACTCCTTAAACTATATTTAAAATTCACTTTGCAAAGGCAATCGGAGTATCTGGAGAAATTTGAAATGTAATAAAGCTGTAAAGAAGTGCAAAATTGTGGTTACAGAAGTGAACTTCTACCTGGTTTGGGAAGCACGGTAATTTGTTCTGGATGCCTCAGTTTCCCCACCTGTGAAAGAGGGACAGGGTTATTTGGCAGTAACGTTTGGAGGCCCTGAGGGTGGGGCAGTCTTTGGGCGTGGAAGAGGTGAGTTACCTTGCCTGATCTACTGTAGACCTCTCAGAGGCTGGTGAGCGTGGTGGCAGCAAGGGGACATCTTTGGGTTCTGGTGGGGCAGGGTCCATGATGTAGTGCTCACTTTAACTTGGGTTTCTCCCATTGCTCTTCCTTCCTTTTCAGTTTTTACAGGAACAGCCTCCAGCCCTTGGGTTCCCAGGGTGCACCCCGCTGGCACCCCCACTTGTCAGAGCTCTGGGAAGCTCAGCTTGCCCCCGGAATAAGGCAATTGCCTTCCTCTGCAGGGTGAGAGAGTGTGTGCTTTGCCTTCACTCTCCAGGGTCCCCTTCCACTCCATCAAAGGGCCCCTCCCTCAGCTGGAACATGTGTTCATTTAATGCCAGTTTGGGGAAAACCTCCCTCGAAGCTAATAATACAGGCCCCTGAAGGGAATCTGAGCAGGCTTGATTGAGAAGCCTTGGGGTAAGGTGATCTGACTACCCTTCCCCCAGCACACAGCTTTTAAAATCTTCTGTCCCACATTCTCCTGCAAGATTAACACACCCGGCAAAGGAGCATTAAGGAGCCATGTGTTAGCTCAGGAGTGGAATCAAGACCCACCAGCGCTGGCTTCAGTTTTCAGCACTGTTGGCCCTTGCCGCCTGCTGCCGCGGTGGCCCGAGGAGCAAATGCTGAGGCTTCCCAGAGTGAGAGCGGCAAAGGTATTGGCGCAGGACCAGTTAGAGGGGGTGGGTGGCTCCTGGAGCAGTTCCATTTCCTCTCCTTTCCTTCCTTCTCCACGCAGAGACAGGTCTCCTGCTCCTTCCTGTCCAGTGGCATTCACGTTGGCTTGGTGCAGCGAAAAGGTGATGCCTTTCTTCTCAGTTTCTCTCTCTGCTAAGACCGGTCCCTGAGGGGCACCGTGAGACCAGAGCAGCTCTAATACTCCCTCACGCCTGCTGTGTGGCCTCAGGCTGACAGGGCAGTGAGGCACGGTCCCAGCTCTTGGTGGTGTTCCCCTCCTGCCTGTGTGTGGTGATGCCTCGCTGTGGTGAAGTAGCCTGGGAACTTGAGAGCTAACATGTCCCAAGAGGAAGCCAGCGTCCAGCTCCGCGCCCTCCCCCCCCCCGCCAGCCCTCAGGGCGGCTGGGGCTTCTTGGCACACCTGGGCAGAATGTCACAACCAGGTTCCAGTAACACACAGGCAGGCTGCAGGGCAGTCATCAGTACCGTGTCTGCAGAGTTGACACCTCACGTGGAGTCCCTGAAAAGGCACCAAAGGTAGGCCCATCACGCAGGTGAAGTAAGGAGCTCATAATTCCTAAGTTGGGAGTTTTCTGTTCCTGTTTGGACGCTGTGTCTTGAGCAAGTGCGGGTTCTCGTTCAACGCGTACCAGCTTTTTGTCCTTGAACAAGTTGCTGTCTTACTTTCCTTACCTAGGAAAGGGGGATGACAGGGGTTCCTACCTCATTAGGCTGTTGTATTCAATGAGCTCCTGCACTCCAGGGCCTAGTACATAGCAAGCACTCAGTGAGGGCCAGCTGTTATTATTAACATCTTTCTCATTATTATGTCACCTTCCAGTGGTTTAAAGAACAATGAAGATGATCTGCTCTTAGAAGCAGCCACTAATGTAAACAAGCCCACGTTCATTTATGCAAAGTTCATTTATGCAAACCCAGCCAAGAGGGAGGCAGTATACAAAGGCTGGGCTGGGAATTCTTAATCCCGCCCCTTATAAAAGACTGCTCAGGTCACCCGTGTCCCGCCCAGTCTCACTTCCCACGCGAGAAGGCTTGGTGATGAGGAGACTGCTGTCTTTTCACCTGATCAGATGTACATTTTCACTAGACCCCTCTTTAGAGTCTTCACTGAATCATGAATTGTTTCCAGGTAGGTCTTCTCTGAATCTCCGTTTACTGTTCAGTTTCTCTCTGGGGCTCTAATGGGTCTTTCCGCTCCTTACATGATCAGGTCCTCGCTGGTTTCCATAGCTGTAGTAAGAGCAAGTGGGAATTCCATTTTCTTTTAAGCAGCTTGTTTGGCATATTTAAACTGTTTAAAATGTCCAGAAAGGGTGATAAAAGACACCATCCTCCCAGGTAAGACTTGAACAAGACACGACCTAGCATTGAAAAGCAGACTTGTTTCCTCTACCGGAGAAGAAAGGACCCAGCAGAGTAGAATTTACAGAACTTGTAGCAAATCCTTTAGGTGATTGAGGAATGAACACCTTCTCTTTCCCTCACCCTTCTGCGTGCTTTAGAGACGAGGGTGTTAGGGACTGTCCACATCCCTCTGCTTGCCTCCTTACGCACTGAGGTTTTATCGTCCCCTGGAAGTTGAATGCTAGTTCCTCTTTGTTTGACTTCTGTGTTCCTGTGAACTCCTGCCACAGTGATTCTTGATCAGCCTGCTTGTGTCAGCTTCGCCGCACACCGTGGCTGCTTCCGAGAGAGGAAAGCTTGTCGGGCTGGTGTGTTGTAATTTTTAAAATACACTAGCTGCTGCCAAGCACGAGGAAATGTCCCTTGTTGATAATCCTCTGATTTTGTCCAGATCAATGTATTTAACTTCCTGTGTATTTTTATGGCCCTACAAATACAAAGTGCCCCCCCCCCCGCCGCCTTCCCAGTAAGATTTGGGTTTGAAGAGCTTGAGGAATTTTCTGAAGGGCAAGCATTTGTTGGGAGAAACCAAATGTGTCCTCTAGAAATGTGACCTGTACCATGCAAATTGGTCTGAATCATCGAATCTTTATTTCATTTGTTAATAGCGCTGTAAGATGTACCCTAGAGAAAATGCTGTGTGTCAGACTGCGTTTTCGTTCCCATAAGCACCCGTTTGTTGAGGACCTGCTGTGTTCACGTTGGCATGTACTGTGTGTAGGTGCTTCGTAAACGAATGGGGTGAGTCCCTGTGCCTAAGGAGCTCAGCAGTTTCTTATTTTGTGGGCGTAACATTGGTAAAGACTGAACAATTTCAATATGGTGTGTTATCTGCACAGATAAAGGTTGAACAGAATCTCAGAAGCAATACAAGGAAAAGACTGATGAACACAGCAGGATGTTTCTTTAATATAATTTGCAGTTGACCAAAGTTTGATTATTTTTTGTTTTATGTGAGGACATGATTCTAGTCATCATACTTAGAACTGGCATCTGTCCCAGTGGTTGTCTCTGCAGTTAAGCATGAGTGTCATGGTAACTTTTGACAAATTGTATTTCTTGGGACCCTAGTCTTTCTCACCTTGTAAAGCTGATACATTTTTGGGGGGTTGTCCAAAGTTTCTTAGTGAACAGTATTTCTTAGAGTCTTTATAAAAAAAAAAAAATCTATTTCCCAAGATGGGGCAAGCCTCTGAAAGATCAGTTCAAGGCAGTTTGTGGAAAGTCTGATGAAGAGGGAGGGACCAGGTTTTGCAGAGGTCAACAAGCTGATCCACAGTGCATCACTGAGAATGCTGCTGTCAGAAGCTCATGGAAGGATATACGCTTTGAGAATTCCACAAAAGAGGGTCTACCTTGGGTGGGGCAAAGGGCTGGTCTATGGCCAGTGGGTTCACTTTCTTTCTCAGTCTTCTTTGGGCCAGTGGCACCTACCTACCGTTGACTGACCAAAGATTCCAGCACACAGATGGGAAGTCTTGTGGAAGGCAAAATGTCCTGTGGGGACGGAGGGGTGGGCCTTGGCCTCACCAGCACCGCAAACCACGGGAGAAGTACCAGCCCCTAGATGGGGACTGACCTGTCACTACTTCACTTTGAAACCCCTCAACACAGTATGTTATGAACCAAGCACTATAATTTTATTTTTTTTAATTGCTTTATTGACATATGTACTTGGCACATATTTAAAGTGTAAAAAAGTAAATAAAAATCCTTCTCTTAATTGGCTCTCAACCATTTAAGGACCTAACTACCTTATTTAAAACTTGAATTTACCAATATTTGCATTTTAGTATTCTTTGAACAGTCTTGGGGTATTATTGGACACTGCAGTGAGTGCCATATTTGAATTGTTTTAAGTAAATGAAGTCTCTCTGATATGAAGGAACAGAATTAATAAAAATTTGAAACAAAGCTAGAGGATTTTATGGATAGTTTTATCTTGCTAAGTCAATCACCTGAGGCAGTATTTTGAGACTAGTTGGAAAAATTCTTTAAAACTATTAAAAAAAATGTACATCTTATAATTCCAGAGAAGACATAATTGTCTCTTCCTCTAATATTGTTACTGTTGCTTTCCATTCTTAAAGATAATTGGAGACTGTAAGCTTAGTTTAATGTATCACCTGGGAGTGGTTAAAGTCATGTGTCAGGGTCTACTATGATAGTTGTCAGATTTTAAAAATTGCAGCCTGGAGTGGGGTGGGCTAATGTTTAAAGAAAAATTCTCTTCTGGTCTCTTGGTGTAATATGTAGATGTTTGTATTGGGTCAGGACCTGACAATTAGGCCTATAGATTTTTCTCTGTTTTTTCTTGGACTCCTAGAGGAACACAAAGTTGAATGCCAATATTTAGTTAGCATGAAAGATTGTAATATTATTTTCTAGATATTAAATTTTTGTTCCAGTTCACCCATACAATAAAACCTATATATTTTTTAACGAATGTGGAATTTTGGTATTTTGGGTTTGTAATTGAAAGTAACTTTCAATTTTGGTCCTCTTAGCAATTAAGAGAGATTTCTGTAGTTCACATATCCCTCTTTCCCAGCCTGGTGTGTCTAGTTCCTTTAAATCACTTGAGGCTTTATGGTAGTGTGTAATTCTGTGGTATCATCAGAAAGGTATCTCCTGGTGGTTTTATCTCTAGCCTACTCACGGAGCCAGCCTGAAGCAAATGGACTGGAAGAGTTTGGTGTCTTTGAGTGTAGTCAGTGCTTCTGGCCTAAATATTTTAATGCACATTCTTATAACATATCTTCAATTGTGGTGAAACCAAATCTGATCTAGGGTTTGAAAGACCTTGTTGATCTTTTAAGAGAAAAAGCCACCCCAGATTGAAGGAGCAAATACTTTTTTAAGACAGATAAATTCTGTGTCAACAATCAATCCTGGCATTAAAGGCTTTTTGGAATGTTTCTGTTCTGAGATTGTTGCCAGGAATTTGGGGTATGTCGTAAGTCCTCGACATGAAATTTTACTACAATTTTAAGAATGGTTATTTGTGCTGGATGTTTGTAAGAGTGTAGAAGAAACCCCGTTGGTTCTCAAAGCTTCACTTTCCACCTGTTGGTCCAGTCTTCTCCTGTCCATCCAGTTCTGATGCCACTTTCAGAGCCTGATGATGTTTTAAAGTAGTTTAGACTCGGGACTCTTTTTCTGGGTGGTGGTAAATTTCAGGCACACAGAGGAATATGGAGAATAATGGGATACCTGTGTGCTTCCATCCACCACCCAGTGAAGAAATAAAATACTACAAATACAAGCGAACCCTTCCTCATCTCACTCTCCCTTCCTCCAGACAGTGACTGCTATTCCGAATTTGACGTTTACCGTGTGTTTATAGACTTTTACTAGATATGTATATATCCATCAGCCAGATATATTATCATTTTCTCGTGTTTTAGACATGCTGATACTGAACAGCTCCTTCGCAGTTTGTTTTTGTTTAAATTATGCCTTTGTACTTCTAGGTTATTCGCTGCTGTATAATATTCCATCACAAATATGCTACCACGTATTCATTTTATTGTTGATTAGCACATGGGTTTATCACGTTCTGTGTTTGTCGTGACTGTTTTGAACTTGTCTCCCCACGCCTATGTTTAAAGTTTCTGTGTGGTATACACCTTGAGGAGAAATTGCTGGATCAAAGGAAATGGGCATCTTCAACTCTTAATATATTGCCGGATTGCTCCCCAGAGCAGTTGTGCCAATTTGCATTCCCACCAGCGGCGTTGGGGAGTTCCAGGTGCTCCACAGGCTTGCAGACACCTGATACTGTTAGTCTTGATGTTTTGCCAGAGTGACGGGTGTGAAATGGTATCTCGGTGATGTAAAATGTTTACTTTCCTGTTTACTAACGAAGTGGGACATCTTTTCGTGTGTTTATGGGGCTGGGTTGTGTTTAATCCAGGGACTCTGGGGCAGTTTTCTAGGGCTTGAGAGTCAGGATGGCAGTGTTGGTTTTGTCAGAAAATAGGGAAAGGGAGGATGCGGGGGGGGGGGGGGGGGGACTGGGGAGACCAAAGAACAAGTCCGGAACTGTAGAGAAGGAATGGAAGCTAGAGTTTGAGAGAATGATAACAAGGAGGTGAAAAGGTGTAGCGAAAAGATTACAGACTAGAAGTGAGAAGATACATTTACTGAATGTTGAGAGTAAATTTGGGATACATTATTGTGCTGGCCAGGTCTCTCCGCTCCAGTTACATTGTTCGTGCTTTGTTGAATTGGAATTGGCTTTGGTGAACATCATGTCCGGGGCCTCATCTGTTGAGAGCACCCACAAGACCGGACTTCAGGAGTTTTCCTGTTTACCCAGTTGCTTTTTGAAGTTCTTTTAGAAAGGCAGTGTGTTTCTCTGGAAATGGTGCTGCAGTGAATGTTCCTGCTCCTGTCTTCTTTGCACACGTGCCTTCATTTCTCCAGAATGCAGGCCTTGAAATGGAAAAGCTGCTCCGAGGATGTGCCTGTCTGCAGCTTTCCTGGATGTTGCCAAGTGGCTCCCCAGCATGGTTGCATGACACGGACCTTTTTTGATGTTTACCTTCTGTGGCCCTAGTCCCAGAGTTTCTGACCGGACGGAGGTATAGGTAGGTCTGGGGTGGGTTTTAGGCACCTGTAATTTTTTTTTTTTTTTGGTTCCACAACTGATTTTGATAAGCCTCCAAAGCTGAAAAACCACAGTGTTAGATGGACAGCTCCGCAAGGACAGGAGCTGTTTAACCTCTTCGCTGCTGATTGCTCAGCATTCAGCACAGGGCCCGGCACATCTGTGCGAGGTGCTCAACAAACGATTATTGGAGAACTGAGAGAAGAGCTGTAGCTTGCTGGAATGGAAGAAGTGCCGTGGCAGAAGGCAGTGCGCCTCAGATTTCATTGTCCGCAGGAATTACCCGGGGATCTTGTTAAAATGCAGAGTCTGATTCAGTAGGTCTGGAGTGGGGCCGAGATTCTGCATTGCCAGCCTGGCCAGGTTCTCCTGGCTTGGGCAGCACACCTAGAACAGCACGTCCCTAGACGGGGAAAAGAAAGCAAGTTCTTTCTTCCGTACAGCTTTAAAGTGAACCCAGTTTGGGATTTGGAATCCTGCTTGGTAGATCTCGAAGCCTGCTTCCTCCTCTCTATATAACACGAAGAGGCAGATGATAAAATACCTTTCTCACAGCAGTTTTGGGGAGAATCAAAGGCGATCTTGCTGCCTGTGGGAGCGTTTTGTGAACTGTGATGCTCTCACACACATTACGGTTTGTAATTCTCATTCTTTTAGGGAATTAATGGTTTCCTTCAGTTTGCTCAAAGCACAGAGCTATTGTTTTAAAAAAAAATTGAACAGATTTAGGGAAAGCTACTAATAAGTTCAGGTAGTTTACAGATAAACCAAACACCACGAGGGAGAGCGCACTGACATCTGAGAATCACTGGTTTATTGGAATTCTGCGTTCATTTTGACTTGCTGTCTACATTTCGTGGGCATTTTGGGAGGAGTGGAATGGGAGGGGAGGTTGGGCAAGAGCAGAGGCAAAATTCACCTCGTGGTGTGGTTCTGACTGCAGGTGCTGGGAAGTGGGGGTTCCCTTCTCACTGGTTTGTGGCAGGGGGAGGAAGGGAAGGAATGGGGCTAGAGAGAGGCCCACAGCGCTCTCCCACTCCGCTCTGCACTGTAGCAGATGATGGGACAGTAGGGAGGCTCTCTGATTTATTTCCCAAGTCAGGCACTTCTTAAAATGTGGGGGGATGTGCTCTAAATAGTTATTGGGTATTACTGATCTACTGTAGGTATAATCAGAGTTATTCAGGACAGACCAGGCCTGTGGTCAACCCAGGGTTAAGCCACCAAAGGACACTGCCATTTAAATGCAGCATTTCAGGGTACTTTATTTATTGGGGACACTGCCTTATCCACCTGAGAGAGGCAGTGTGGTATACAGAGAGGAGGGCAAGTAAAAATAAAATTAAAACGCGACATTCAAAACTAGTGTGTATTGTATGCTACAGTTTCTTTTATTCCCAACCTTCACTCTGTCTTTTTATTCCCAAGTTTTCCCTATGTCTTTGAACCACTTGAATGTAGTATTTTTCCTTAAATCTGTTCAACTTCTTTTAATTTGGCCTCGTTTTGTGTGAAGACATCTGTGAAGTAATGGGTTTGATGAGCTAGTTATATGCTTTTCTAATGCATATCAAAAACATAATTGCTATAGATGCAAATATCAAATCATTATGTTGTACATCTGAAACTAATATAATGCTGTATGTCAATTATACCTCAATTAAAAAACCACGTAATTGCTAGAGTTGAAAGTGTTCATACTTGTGCCACCTAAGATGACCTCACCTCCCTCGGGGATTCATGGTTACAGTTTTGGTTGGGCATTAGCTCAGATAAGAGGTTCTTTATGGTGGTTCAAATAACTGGCTATTAGAGGAACACTTTTTTTTTTTTTTTTAAGTAATCTCTATGTCCACTGTGGGCCTTGAACTCACGACCCCAAGATCAAGAGTTGCATGCTGTACTGACTGAGCCTGCCAGGCGCCCCTGGAGGAACATTGTTAAACTGGTTTGTAGAGTTTGGAGATTACAGGTTGGTCGGCTTCCTGGGAGGCAGGTTAGCTCGTGGAGGAGATCTGGTTGGACGTTCCACACAGCTGTTGGTTGGGTGTGAGAGTTGCCATTGTTCCCACTCTCAGAGACGCTGCTTGTCACGCATAACATGGGGGTGACCAGAGAACTTCCCTCCCTGGGGCCTTGTGGGGCTGAAATGGAATCATTAATGTCTAGAGCTTAGCCCAGGGCCTGACCATTTTACTGTTTTCTTCTAGTGCCCCTGGTTTTTCCACTAGCCTGGAGTCCAAACAATGTAATGGGAAGTGTCCTGGTATCCAGGGTCTCAGGTGCCAGTTGTTGACCCTGCCACTTTGTAGCTTTCCAGACATCAATCAGGCAGGTGACTTAGGCCTCTCCGGGTCTGAGATGTTAAGAACCATTCCNGCTGGTGAGCAGTGGTGAGAAGAGGAGCGCCACATTGCAAAATAGCCTGGCTGCCAATGAGAGACAAGACTAGGATGGGGCAAGCCCAGAGGGGACAAAAGGAGGAAGAAGCTGTGATTTCCCACCGAAATGTCTATGGTAGACATGGTGCTAATGATGTGTGGCAAAACTTTTGTAATCATCTGTATAGGATACAGTGTTTTTCCCTTTCCTGATAATGAGGGCACAGCATGTAGTCAAAGACTTTTCGCCATCTAATAGGCATCTAACAAACTCTTTTGTATTACCTGGCGTACAAGGTTTGGTGTTCCTAGCTGAGAAATACGTGAAGTAGCAAAGCTCAGGTTTTTGGGTTTTTTTGTTTTTGTTTTTTTTTAGATTTTATTTATTTATTTGAGAGAGAGCAGAGGGAGAAGCAGACTCCCCACTGAGAAGGTGCTGAGAAGGGACTCACCTGCTCCCCCCACCGCAGGACTCGATCCCAGAACCCTGGGGTCAGACCTGAGCCAAAGGCAGATGCTTAACCAGCTGAGCCATCCAGGCAGCCCTAAGCTCCGCTTCTTTTTAATAAAAAAAAAAAGAACTTTAAGTTTTAAAAGTTTTAAAAAACTTTAAGTTTTCGGAAAGATAATATGAGTTCACATGGTAGCAATTTCCAGTTGTACAAAAGGATATAATATTGACAACATACGCACCGTCCGATTCTTGTCTCTGGCATGGTTACCCTTCACGGTTTCTTCTGCTTCCGTTCAGAGGTATCTTATGCATGTACAAGCAGATATGTTTATTTCTCTTTTGGTTTTTAAAAACACAGATAGTACTTTCAGCATGTGCTGATCTCTCCTGATCTGCCCCTTGCTTTTTGTGCCTTGGAGGTGGGCGGGTGCTGGTCTGTGAAGAGCATCCTCATTCTTTTTTAATGGCTTGCAGAGTATTCAGTTGCTTGAATGTACTGCATTCACTTAACCAGGCCCCTGCTAATGGGCGTAAAGGTAGTTTTCCAGTCTTTGGTTTTTACAAACAAGGCTGTAGGGAACATATGTCCGTATGTCCATGTATCATTTTGCATGTGTGGCAATATAGCTGTCGGCTCACTTCTTAGAAATGGATTTGCATTTGTAATTTTGATGGATTTTTCCAAATTGCCCTCCACCAGCAATATGTGCGACTCTTGTTACCCACAGCCTTGCCAAAGCACTGTGCTCTCCAGAAACCTTGTGGTCTTTGCCAGTCGTGGGGGGAGGGGGAAATGGTGTCCTAGTATATTTTTAGTTTGCGTTTCTCTTGTTAAAAGTGATCTTGAGGGGCGCCTGGGTAGCGCAGTCGTTAAGCGTCTGCCTTCGGCTCAGGGCGTGATCCCGGTATTCCGGGATCGATCCCCACATCGGGCTCGATCCCGGTATTCCGGGATCGAGCCCCACATCGGGCTCCTCCGCTGGGACCTGCTTCTTCCTCTCCCACTCCCCCTGCTGTGTTCCCTCTCTCGCTGGCTGTCTCTCTGTCACATAAATAAATAAAATCTTTAAAAAAAAAAAGTGATCTTGAACAGCTATTCACATGTTCAGGAAAACAAGCTCAATTTCATTTAACTGTTTTGGTTGTTGGCAATTATTTTCCAAGTCTGTAGGGAAGGACCAGTTTTACTTTTCTTTTCAATCTGTCACAGACTGGTATTTTTGTAAAATACAATAAAAAAGAATTATTAGCAAAATGAAGTTAAAACTCCAAAGATACGTAAGCACACAAACCCCTATTTTTTTATGATTAAACTTGACAGATACAAAATTACTCTATCCATTGATCTTGCCTGTTCTTAGTTTCTGAACTTAGCTCATGGCAGAATTAACACCTTGAGTAATATTGCTGTAAAGAACTCCTTACTCGTCTCTTTTCTCCCCTTGCCACCCTGTTTGGGGATGAGAGAAGAAAGTACAGAATTTTATATTTTCTATTTCACAGTACTGGATGCTTTCATTCCATTAAGGTAAAATATGTCTGATGGTGCAGGACTGATCCAGAGGGCAGGGGTGCCATGCAGACCCACCCGGGTACACGGACACCTTCCGTTCTCCCGTGCTGTGATGGCATGCTGGTGTCCTGGTGTTTCATTGAGGAAGACCTCGAGCTTGAATTACTAGTGGGGGTTGGGTGGGTGGAAAACGCCCCTATCAGTCAAATTTGCAGATTGTCCTCTTTGACGTGGGGCTTTGCCAGGATCCCGTGCCACCTGTGCTGCTTTTCTGGTACGTGATGTGATGGGAGGGGTTCCCGGGTACAGTAGGAGCTTAAGAGACCTCATAAGCAAGGCGGCATTCTTGGTGGCTTTGCAGAACGTTGGATTGGGAAGGAGTTTTTGCTTCTAGCGCCCTGAGTTCAGTGACTGGGGGTGAAATTTCCTTTTTCTCCCCCCTCAGCCAGAAGATAGACACAGAGCAGGATCTTTTGTTCTGCTTTTGAGTTGAAATTTTCTCTTTGCATGAGGACTTTGTTACGCTGTCGCTAGACGTGTGGAGAGCTGTTTTACAAACCAGAGTCTCTAGCTGCTCTTTAACGTCCCTTCCCGTGATGACTTGGAATCATTATGTATCCCAGGGTCATCTTTCTTCAGTAGCAGACATTTTTGTTTCTATGTTATGATCATTAAATGAAGTCATGTTGAGATTTTTTTCTCGCTTATTTCTCCCTACCCAATATCCTATAAGGCATGGAAATGACACGCTACCATGGTGCAGAATGGAAATGTACTTGAAGTGCCTTCTTGTGGATGACGGCCCCCGGGGAAAGCCTGGGGAGGCCCGGGAGGCGGGTGAGTGCTCTTGCACCCGGAGTTGGGCTTGCAGTGTGATGGCATTTAGATCGCGGGTTCACAACAGACCTCTGCTTCATAGGAACACCTGACCTTGGCAAGGTCCTTAACCCCCATTAACTTCATTTCCTTTAGCTGTGAAATGGGGCTAGTGGGTCCCTGGGAGTGATTTTTTTCTGGAGGGAGAGTTTTGTTTAGTGTTGCTCACTGGGACTGGATGACCCCTCTGCTATCTGAGCGGAACGGGCATTCATAGCCACCTTGGGGTATCACGCACCTGGTGGTTAGGTGATGAGGTGATGTGTGACCGAGAGCCAAGAGCACATGCTCAGAAGCAGCTCTGGAATTACTAAAAATATGAATGAAAAGTTCATCTCCCCGGACTGGTGGTCAGGAGTCTGGGCTCTGAATCTGAATGACCTATATTTGAGTCCTGTCTCTGCCTGTACAGGCTGAGCGACTGTGGGCAGGTTCCCTGCATTTCTTCACGAGTAGGACGGGGATAATAAATGTGATCTGGCGTGGGCTAGTGGACAAGGTGAAGTGAAGATAGACACATGAAGTCTCTGAGTGAGTGCCACATACCACTTACCCTTCCCCCCTATTTGCCAAATATTCAATTAGCAAATTTAGGTAAGTGCCTTATTATATGCCAGATGCTCTGCTAGGTCCTGGCAAACCAATCAGACTTAATAGAGTGTGTCCTTATAGAGTTTATGGTCTGGTGTAGAGATTAGCAAGCTTTCCAGTCCAGGGCTAGATGGTAAATATATCGGGCTTTCTGGGCCATGATGTTTCTGTCACAACTACTCTACTATTGTGAAAGTAGCTACAATAAATCAATGGATGATTGTGACCACGTTCCAATAAAACTTTATTTACAAAGTAGTTGTGTCAGATTTGGTCCATGGACCATCACTTGCCAACCTGTGGTTCAGTGGGAAAAAACATGTTAAATAATCACAAGTATATTATTACAAATCATGGTAGGTTTTATGAAGTTACATACAGGATTCTGTGAGAGAAAAAGGTCAAGAAAGGGAGCTTTGAAGAAGTGGCATTGAAGCAAAATGGTGAGAAGGTAGCCAGAGAAAGAAAGGTGGGGGCGGGGGGGGGGGAGGGCTAGCTCACGGAGCCAGGGAGCTGGCCACACTAGTTCTCAGCTTGCATTTCTATCTTTCAGAGGTACAACAGATAGTTTGCTCAGAATTACAGCCTGCATTTCTATTTTTTAGAGGTATAACAGATAGTTTGCAGCTTGCTTTAGATTAAAAATAATAGAAAATTTCTCTTGTTATATAATTCATACCATTTCTCTCCCCCTTCCCCATCCCCCTCACCCGTGTTATAATCTTAACACTAAGAATTGAGTGAGCTATATTAATAACATATTTTGGGGTGTCTGGTTGGCTTAGTCAGGGGAGCATGTAACTTTTTTTTTTTTTTTCCGGGAGAGAGAGAGAGAGAGAGAGCGAGCGGGTGAGCATGAGTGGGGGAAGGGGCAAAGGGAGAGGGAGAATCCCGAGCAGATTCTGCACTGAGCACGGAGCCCGATGGGGGGCTCAGTCTCACAACCCTGAGATCATGACGTGAGCCGAAATCATGAGTTGGATGCTTAACTGACTCAGCCACCCAGGCGTCCCTGGAGCGTGTGACTCTTGGCTCAGGGTTGTGGGTTTGAGCCCCATGTTGGGTGTGAGAGATTACTTAATAATTTTTAAAAAATCTAAAAAAATATATTATGCATTCTTCTGGTAGGTTCTTATTCTATTACATTGTTTTCCTTATATTACTGTCAATATCTAAATTTAGAAATTAGAGCAGTAGGATTGCACATTATTTCATTATTAGGTATAAAATGTTTTATCCCTTAGAACTCATTTCTACTTTATTTTAAAGATTTTATTTATTTATTTTTGAGAGAGAGAGAGAGCAGAGCACGAGCAGGGGAGAGGGGCAGAGGGAAAAGCAGGATCCCCGCTAAGCAGGGAGCTAGATGCAGGACTCGATCCCACGACCCTGGGATCATGACCTGAGCAGATGCTTGACCAACTGAGCCACCCAGGTGCCCTCATTTCTGCTTTTTGATACTGTTTTCTCTTTTGCCTTGTTAAAGTTAATATTACTTTCTTTTCCTGTTTGGTTAAAGATTCATAGAGCTTAAAACCATTTGGGGAGGAAAAATCCATTTTCCTATTGACTACATCCTGAGTTATTCCTGACTTTCAGCCTCAATTTTACATTTCCTTTAAACAGGTTTCAGTATCCTATATTTTACAGAAAAGGACAGGTGTGCTGCTCACTGTGGCTATTTCAAGGGGTGCCTTGGAGTAAGGGGTTTGCTTGTACACCTTTGTGACCTCTTCAAGTTTTCAATTTCTGCCATCATGGAATTCTCCCGACCCTCCTTGAGAGTCAGTATGGTTTTGTGGTTGGGAGCATACTGGTGTGAGTTCAAACCCAGTTCCACCACTTGGCTGTGTGAACTTGGATAAAGTTACATACCCTGTCTGGGTCCACGTTCTCTTACCTTTAAAATGGGGACAATAATGGCATTCACTTCAGAGAGTTAAATTGTGAGGTGAGGATTAAAGGAGTAAAATACACATCACGTCCTTGTGTCAGTGACTGGACCCAGTAAGGATGACTTGTGTTATCTATTGTTGTTATCATCACTAATTACAGCTGGGGGATGGGTGGCCGTAACTCCTCCTCAACCATCCTTGAATTCTGGCAGGTGGCTCCTGACTCATCCTGAGATCTTGGGCTGCATCTCCTCATTTGTGTTTCACTCTCTCTGTAAGGCTGTAGGAATGACCTTGAATCATCAGAAGCCAGGGAATAGTAGTCCTTGTGAAAGCTAGGTCTTTATGTATGTTTGTACTTTGAAAACTTAACTTGATAAGTAGAATGGGCTTTTGAACGTAGACCTAAAAATGTGTTTTCAGCAACAACATTCACTTCGCCTGTCATATATTTTAATTCCTGGTTTATAACTAATGACCCGTTCTCTGTGTACTTAGGAATCCTTACATGTCGTTTTCGGCCTTTTTTGTGTGTGTCCCTTCTTTGTACAAACTCGAAAGAGAGGCTGCCTCTCCTAGGATGCGAAAAAATGGGCTGTCCTGAGGTTATCTTGGGCAAGGAGGCTTACTTCTCTGGGCCTTGGTGTTTTTTGTCTGTGAAATGGGTCTAGCGGATCTCCAGGGACGCTTCCTGGTCTCTGCAGGGACTTCCATATTATGGCAATATTCTCATCGGCTTTTATAGACCTTGCAGTGCTGTTGTTCTGATTATATCATCCTCTTGAGCAAGATTCTACGTCCTTTTTATCCCCCCATGGAAGAAATTCTAATATGCTTTCCTTATAAACTGCTTTTAAAATCGCTTTAAAAAGAACTGCCTTTTTCTATCCATCGGAGGCATTTATGATTCATCATTCCCGGTTGTTGTTGTTTATTTGGTGATTTTGTAGCCCCCCTCGGCAGTCACAGAATTGCTCTCAGAAGGGCTTTGAAGAGCTAACATTACAGTCTTCTTGTTGGAACTTGTCCCAGCCCAGATTCTATTTTTAATAAAGCGTGGCACATTGTTTTTCAAAGGTTACCAAATTTTTTACTGATGGAAATAAGATCTCTGTGTTTCTATACCTCCAGACCCTGTGATTTACCACCACAGAGGAGTTTTTTGTTCAGCATCTGGTCATGGAGCAGTTATGCTCTGTGCCCTCCACTTCGCCTTTTGTGCTTCTGTGCGGGGGGCGAGCAGAAGTGTAGGCTCTCGGGTTTGTAGTGTACCTTGCAATTTACATCGTGCTGATGACATTCTGGGTTTTGCTTCATTCTCCCCGCCCCCTGCGAGCAGTAGGTTGGCTGGATACCAGCTACCCTCCCCTCGCAGCCAGGAAACCAAGGCCAAGAGAGGGGAGTGACCAGAACCAAAGGCAAAGTCCTACTGGGAGGAAGAAAATGGCCAAATACAGTCTGAATTACATGCTGTGGGCTTTAGATAACTGGTCTGCAGGATATTAGTTGGCTAATTTTTACTAAACTTTTTATATGACAAAAATAATATATGCTCAGAGTAAAACACATAAATGTTGGGAAGAGAAGATGAGAAGCCCCTTGGTGACCTCCTCATCTCCCAGCCCCACTTCTAGACCCTGGTGATAGTGTTAATAATTTCTCTGGGATTCTTGAAGGGGCTTCCGTGAGCAGGGAGGCAGTGAATGCAGGCAGGCCTGGTCTCCTGTGTTCCCACGTGGGTCCCAGGGTCAAGTGCTGGGCACAAAGCAGGGCTCACTGTCTGTTGATTAATGAATGACATTTCCAGTATTGGCCTACGCACTGTCATTCTCTCACATGTTTTAACTTATTACTGTATCTTGGACAGATTTTCATAGCAGTACCTGTGTGGCAACTTTACTATTTTTTTTTTAAAGATTTATTTATTTGTGAGCACGCATGAGGGAGCAGGAGGGGGGCAGAGACAGGGAGAGAGAGAATCTGAAGCAGATTATGAGCTCAGGGCAGAGCCCGACGTGGGGCTTGATCCCACAACCTCAAGATCACAACCTGAACTGAAAGCAAGAGTTGGACACTTAACCAACTGAGCCACCCAGGCTCCCCGCAACTTTACTTTTTTAAATAGCTGCATGGTATTCCATCATATGGATTACTATAACGTTTTAACCAATTCAAGTTGTTTCTAACTTTTTTTCTGTTACAAACCTTGCCGTGAGGACCCTCTGAGACATTGACTGCTGGTTGTTCTCTCAATATCCATTTTCCATTTCTATTCTTTTAAAGATTTTATTTATTTGTTTGACACACACACACACACACACACACAGAGAACAGCAGGGGGAATGGCAAAGGGAGAGGGAGAAGCAGACTCCCCGTCGAGCAGGGGAGGAGGCTCGATCCCAGGTCTCTGGGATCATGACCTGAGCCAAAGGCAGATGCTTAACTGACTGAGTCACCCAGGCGCCCCTCCATTTTCCATTTCTAATGTTCGGTAGTCATAGCTGCTCGGGTGAAGACCGCACTTGCCAGGCTCCCTTGCAGCTAGGTATAGATGCCGTACAAGTGCCCTGGGTGGGAGGCGGGGGTTGTGTGGGTGAAGTTTCCTATTGCTGCTGTAAAAACATAACCACATACTTAGTAGCTTCCAATGACACATTCATTCTCTTAGAGCTCCAGATGTCAGAAGTCCTAAAATCAAGGTGTCAGCTAGGCTGCACACCTTCCAGAGGCTCTAGGGGAGAATGCATTCCCTTGCCTTTTCCAGTTTCTGGAGGCTGCCTACATTCCACAGCCCAGGGCCCTTCCTCCACCTTCACATCCCCTTGGAACTCTGCTTCTGTTGGCCCGTCTCCTCACTGACTCCTGCTTCTTGCCTCCTTCCCCTGTGGACCCTTGTGGTTACACCGGGCCCACCCAGATAATCCAGTGTCATCTCCCCATCTCAAGATCCTTAAATTAATCGTACCTGCACAGTCCTGTTTGCCATGTAAGGTCAGAGATTCACAGGCTCCAGGGATTAGGGTGCGGACATCTTTGAGGGGCCATTATTCTTTCTGTGACAGGCACGCCCGGAGCCTCAGGGTGGTCAGTGAGGAATTCGCTGAGAAGGATGATGGGGTACAGCTAGGTGAAGAAGCTGGGGGAGAGCCTTCAGGTAGTGGGTGGGATGGAATTTGAGGTGTGCCTGGGTGTGTGAGGAATGGCACGAAGGCCGCTGTGACAGGCCAAGCAGTGGGTGGCAAGAGGTGACTATGGAGACAGCAGGGGGAGTCGCTGGTGGTTTTAGAGTAGATTTGTATTTACAAAGAATATTTGTGCTGCCATGTTGACAGCTGACTTGTGCTGACATGTTGACGTGGGGTTAGAGGTGGGCATATGGGTTTTAGAGGCCACTTAGGAGGCTGTCATAATTCAGGTGAGAGATGCCAGTGGCCTGGCCTTGCTGGTGGTGACAGGAGATTAAAGAGAAGCGAATGGCCCTGAGAGATTGAAGGAGAGTGAACCCAAAGACATGGTGGTGGGTGGGTTGGGCAGGACCCCCAAGCTAGATCTAGTGTTGGCCAGGAAGGAGGCAGCATTGTCATTTACTCTGTGGGGAAACACCAGGAAAAGGTTGGATTTGGGGGGAAGGAGAAGGGAATGCTCTAGTTTGGAATAGACTGGTTTTGGGGGCCTGTGAGAGAAGCCATGTTAATACTCATCCAGTCTGAATGAGCTCAGAAGTAAGTTTTCTGGGATGAAGATGAAGTTGGAAATGGTAGCTGCTGCTTGAGGCCCCATGAGTGGTTATTGCCTGGACCCTAGAGAAGCATGGAGAAGAGGGATGAGGGCCTCAGTGCCTGGAGAAGGCCAGCAGCTCAAGGTGCCCCCTGGAGTTGGCAGTGTTTGGAGCACATCAGGGATGAAGTGGGGGTAGAATTCAGGTGAGAGATGTGAAGGTGAAGAAAGAGAGACAAGTCTTACAGAGTGTCATGGACAATCTCTAGCAAATTGTATTAGTTTCCTATTGCTGCTATAACATGTTACCATTCACTCTGTGCCTTACCCATCCAGATTTATCATTTTACAGTTCTGGAGGTCAGAGATCTGAAATGGGCCTCCCTGAGCTAACATGAAGGCAGTACAGGGCTGTGTTCTTCCTGGACGCTCTAGCAGAGACTGTCTTGCCTTTTCCAGTTTCTAGAGGTTGCCTGTGTTCCTTGGCTCCTGACCCCTTTCCTTCATCTTCGAAATTGGCAAAGGCCGGGTACGTCCTTCACACACGTCATCACTCTGATCTGTCATTCTGCTTCTGTCTCCCACTTTTAAGGATGCTTGTGATAACATTGGACCCACCAAGAGAACCCGGAACAGTCCCCCTATTTTAAGCTCGGCTGATTGGCAAATTAATCCCATCTACAACCTGAATCTCCCTTTGCCATGCAAGGTAATCCCCAAATTCTGGAGATTAGAACATGGACATCTTTGGAGGACCATTACCCTGCCTCTACACGTACGTGTTAAAATGTAAACAGAATGGTTTAAGGAGCCCCATGTACCAAGCATTCAGCTTCAACAACGCAATTGTGTCCTCACTTCTCCCCAACTCACCACTGGATTATTTTTTTTAAAGATATTTATTTATTTATTTGATTGAGAGAGCGTGCAGGCACACAAGAGAGAGCACAAGCAGGGTGGAGTGGCAGAGGGAGAGGGAGAAGCAGGCTCCCCGCTGAGCAGGGCTCGATCCTAGGACCCTGGGGTTATGACCTGAGCCAAAGGCAGATACTTAACCGAGTCACCCAGGTGCCCCTCACCACTGGATTATTTAAAACAAAGTTTAGAAGTTATCTGACTCACATGTAGTTGTTTCAGAGTAGAGAGTTCTTTAAAGAAGTTGAGCTATGATGGGACGGTGACACTGGGGGAGGTCACTGGGGGAGAGGTGTGGGAGAGTGTGCACATATGTATTTTTAGTGGGAGGGGCACTAAGGCATGCTAAATTCTTCACTTTGACAGTCAGAGCACTGGGCAGAAATGACATGGTGTCAGCACCTGCCACAAGCCTTCACGACAGGTACGTTCAATTCTGATGGGAAGGATCTAACCATAGAGGAGAGATCGGTTTGGACGAGAGAGGGGTCTCCTTAACAGAGGGACATAGGTTGGAAGGTTTGGGAGTGAAATGAAGGGAGTTCTTCTCTGCTGGTTTAATTTCATTCAATTAAAAAAAAATTTTTCCCTTTTGAGTCAGATGCCAGTGAGAGACACAAAGGAGATCTAGGGGACTGGAAGTTTTGATGAGCTCCGGGGAAGTTGGAAATAGTCATCATGGCATGGAGAATGAGTGCATGAGTGCCCTGGAGAGACATTGTCGGGAGCAGGACACATTCAGGTCTACTTCGGTGAATTCGGGTGAATCCAGTCCACTTGGTTGTGTGACTTCCATTTAGCATTGCACATCTGTGTGGGTGTATATGTTCAGAGAAAGTGGACAATTTGGTTCCTACTGGGTTGGTTTTTTGCTAGGTGGTGTGCCCAAAGGACAAGGTTAGGGTTGTTTGTAAGAGCAGCGGAAATCATGATCCCTGGACTCTTAAGCTGAATAAGAAAGGAGTGAGAGGTTCTGGGGAGTGAATGGAGCTGGGGTGTTGGGATGCTTCAGGAATCCAGCAGGCAGGGCTGAGCCTGGATCGACTTCAGGGCAGTACCAGATGCAGAGTACGTCTTTGGGAGTGAGGCACTAGAGTGGAGTGGAGTAAAAGACAGCTGGAAAATAGGACATCCAGCTACTGAGAGAGCAGGCTGTGGGACTGCTCTTCCACATGGGGATGGAGACCACCCCAGATGATGGCAGGAGATGGGGAATAAAGGTAGGACTTCTGTGAGTGGAGGGCAGCCAAGAAGAGGAGACAGGAAGGGCCTTGCAAGCACTGCTAGACGTGGGCCTCAGAAGGGCAGGTGTTTTGAACAGGTTATTTCTCTTAAACATTGCCTTTCATATGAGTAATCACGTCCCCAACTCCCCCTCCAGTGGGAACGTATTCAGATAGGTAGAAAAAAGCAGACTCGATCCAAGAATTCCTGAATAGCAAAAATCATGGATTAACTTGAATATATGGCTACCTCATAAAGAGAGATTTAATGAGCTCTGTCTCCATGTGCTATACTTTTATATCTGACATTCCTCCTGGGCTCTAAGCCATATATTCTAATGTTGCTTCAGATATGGCTGTGGGTGTATTTAATATGCATTATTTATATTGATTGATGATTGAGATGTAGCTTTTTTGAAAGATTTTAGTGATTTGTGTCTATACCATAAAATCCTGCTATAATATGGTAAGTATTATTTAAAAGATTCAGTGTTGTGTATGGGGTTGCGTTATTGTTGATGAAAACCACACACACACACGAAAAGATAGTGAAACTGTCGAACGCACAGGTGACCACTGGACTCAAAGTCTCAGACGACAGGAAAAGGAGTTCAGCTTGGTGGGCCGTCTAATGGGCGTAGAAGACACGGGAAAGCAGGATATTATGACAAGGGGATGGAACTGCCATTTCTGCTGTGGTTCTGTTTACTTAAAATTGGGTCATTTTGTATTTAACATTTTCTTGTTGACAAGTGACCATTTTGACTGGTTCTCGGCCCTCTCTTCCTGTGAGAGGAGATGCCAGTTATACGAATCAAGAATAAGTAGCAGCAACAGATTTATATTTTATAAAACATAGTGGTGTCTCTTCCTTTCTATAATACCTGTCCCCTCATCTTTGAGATTCTGTGAACTGGGTCTTCTGTGATAGCCTGAGGATGTGAGAAGGCTGTGGAATGGTGGCAGAGCCATGGGTTGATGTGGAGCCTGACCTCCCCCCTGCCCAAACTGCTGACCTTGTTGGACTGAACTTTGGTCACTTTTCCTCATCCCAGCAGACTTGTCTGGGCCTTTGGGGAGCAGTGGTGATCGGTATAGTATTGCTGTGGCCACTTGGCCTTTAGCGGTTTATTCGATATGGTTGCTGTGCATAGCATTTGTTAAGATCGTGCGCTCCCAACTGTGACTCCTGGGTTTAAGTCCTAGCTCTGCCACTTACTGACTGTGGTTCTTGGGCAAATTTTTAACTGTCGTAAACCTTATGTTCCTGTTTGTTAAATGGGGATTATAATTGTACTTACCTGTAGGATTGTTGTGAGAATAAACAGTGCAGTCCCCGGCACGTAGTGGGACTACCCAGTAACTTCCCCCATCTTGTTGGAGCATTAAACTTGGCCTCACATGACTTACCAATTTGATGCATTTGGGAAGTGTTGGGTTTTAAAGCGTATTGCTCCCTCATTCACAATATTCCTTGGACATTTCACTTTCCCGGGTAGGCTTTTCTCTGACTATCCCATTTAAAGCTTTAACTATCTACTCTCCAGCCCGCCCATGCCTCTCCTCCACCCCTTCTCCCTGAGGTCCACACCCTCATTTCCTACTTTATTTTTCGTCGCTGCACTTACCACTTTCCAGTGTACTGTCTGGCGTATTTGCTTTTTCTTTCCAGCCATCTTCATCTGCCGCATTGTGAGCTCCATGAGAGTGGGCTTCCTTGTCTGTTTCGTTCACTGTTACAGTGTCGTGCCTAGAACGGTGCCTGGCACATAGTGGGTACACAAGAAATCTTCATCAGATGAGAAAATTGACTTAGAGAGTGGGGGCATGAATCTTTATACCACTAAGTGTTACAAAATCTGCCGAGCTTAAACATGTTTTATTCACAAGTTCTTAATGATAGTTTGCTTATTTGCGTATCTCAAACCAGCTTTCCTAGTAGAAGATAATCGAAGCCAAGTAGAACAGGTTTGAAGGGATGATTAAGGTGGATGAGGAGAAGAATAAGGCTGACATTATTAACTCAGTTACTGATTTACTTCTGACACCTTTTTCCTAGCACGAACATCACCAACCACCATGAGGACCGGGGGGATCAATAGTGGACTCTCCTAAGAGTCTGTTGTCCATTTCACCTACAACAGAACTTTTATTTTTCTCTTTTAGGGCACCAATGCCTCTGCTCTGGAAAAAGACATTGGTCCAGAGCAGTTTCCAATCAATGAACACTACTTTGGATTGGTCAACGTAAGTATTCAAAAATGTATTATTTTTATCGAATGTTTTAGAATACTTGAAGCAACTCCATGACAGTTTTCCTTATTACCGATTTTTAAGTAATTGTTCACGTGCCTTAGTTCCTAGGAATGGCAAATGTTGGGGAGGGAGAAGTTTAGTCCAGTTTTTATGGCAAATGTTGGGGAGGGAGAAGTTTAGTCCAGTTTTTAAAAGCGTCAGTTGTCCCAGAAAAAAGGATTTAATTACTGCATTGTTGGGTCGGATTCTCACTTGCCCCTCTCTGCTTATGAGATATCCTTTGTACATATAACTTTTGGAGCAGTTTTATTAGACTTTATGGCCAGATCTGCTTGTATCATCTGGACGAGCTCCTTGGGCATTCTTTGTTTCAGTATGCATCAGTACAACCAGTACACTTCAACAGTGTTACCAGCTCATCACCAGCAACTCTTTAACAATATAACTTGACAGTGGTGCTTAAAACGGGTGGGTTGTGGGGGGAAAACCAGGACCAGTGTATCTCAGAATTCCTTGGCCTCATTTTATCTGTGCTCAGCAGTGGCTCCCCTGTGTATGGCCACACTAAGCAGGCTCTGCTTCCTTGGTAAGTTGGCTATGACTAAGTAGTAAGGAAGTATTATCCAGTACTGTTGCGCGCTTTCTTCCTCACCTGATCCTTTCCCTCTGGCACGAAGGTTTTCCACGCATCAGGTGTTAACTCATAAGTACCGGGTTTTCTGGAATAACTGCTCTGAGCAGAATCTGTCCGTACCCAAGTGTAACAGGGAGTAATTTCCACTGGGGAAGCTAGAAAAATATTCGCAGCGAGTGAATGCCACTTGTGGCTAATGGAAAAAACATTGGCCTTAAAGTAATGCAGACCTAAGTCTGAATTGTGCCCGTGCTGTTTACTAGCTGTGTGTAATCTGGAGCAAGTCACTTGGCCTCACTGAGCCTTCGTTTCCCCATCTGTAAAATGGAGACCGTACGACATCTATCTCTTGGGTTATAGTGAAGGATCCGTGAGAGCTCCTGTTGAAGATCCTGACGTGAGGCTGAAGCACACTGTGGACACTCAGTGAATGTTGGTTCCTTTTCTTTCCCAGGAGTCACTCCCTGGATCGAGGCCAGGCATTACTAAAGGGTGTCTAGGTAAAGGTGGAGACACTGAGTCCAAGGGAAAAGGCTTTAAGAAGGAAGTCTAAAGTACTAGAATATAGGGCATTGTGTTGGCAAAATACTGACTTCTAATTTTAATAGTTTTTTTAGCCATTATGCACAGGTCTCTGCTTAGCTCTATGAAGATAGTCACTCAAGTTGTGAGAAATTCTGCTTGAGCTAGGGAAAATACAAATGGGGAGAAAAAAGAATTAAGGCTATTTCCTAGTTTGTGGAAGCATTGTGAGATTAAATTTATTAATAGCTTCATTTATGTTCACTTCCAATGGTAATTCATGAAAGTTCCAGCTTCTCTTTAAAAAGAGGTTTGTCTCCTATTACATAATTGTGTCAAAGTAGATTAAAATATGTAAAAATAGGAAATGTTCTGTCTTAGCATGCGTAGAAATGTCACATTAAGTATGGCGGAGCATCTGTCTCACTCTTGGGAAAATGACACACAAGCCAACACCCAGTCTTGAGAAGATGTTCAGGTTCTATTTTAATCTTACACAGCATTTTGAAAGCTATGTTATTAATCTTGTGATTTCTTTAAATTTTTTCCTTTTCATTTTCGTGTGTGTGGAAAATTCTAAAGGGATAGGGATCGTCGCAGCTGTGTTCTTCCCCAGAGTTGGTGTCACAGTTGGTTGGAAACCAGTGAGATGATGACATCTCTTTCATCATAATCTGAGTATCCATGGTTTTTGAGAGGAACAAAATATGGTGTGGGCCCTAATGGGATTATGTAGGAGACCAGGAACTGAGCGCTGTTGTGTTGGGACGCTTGCCATCTTGGCAGAAACGAGATGGAGGGTGACTGAGGAGTTTGAGGGGAAGAAGCCGGTGGGATGACCTCGGGGGGGCATCTCTTTGCCTCCGTTGCCCTGGAGAAAGTGAGGACATGTGTTCTGAAGCAACGCGCAGGGGCACTAGCTAATCTCTAAAGAGAAAAACTAAAACAAGTTCCCGTGTAGTTAAGGCAAGTGGTTCCTGGTTCCTGGATTTCTTTCTGATTTGGATTTTTATTTTCTGTTGTAGGAGTTTCCATGTGTTGCATTGTGACCTCTCTTAGACAGCTACTTTCCTGGGTCGCCATATTATGTCCATTTTTCTCCTTTCTCTCTCTTTTTTAACCACCAGAAGGTCTCCTTAGATTTTTTTTTTTTAAATCAAGGCTCAGTGCTTATCATTTTAGGGACTTTTATTGGGCCGGAGAGGCCCCAGGCTGATGTAAACTTGTATTCATTTCCCTGTTGCTCAGATAGTCCCTGGCGTTGCAGGTGGTTTACTAGTCTCTAACATGGCGGGATGCTGCTACTGGGAAATCTGGGCCGGTTCCTGGGGGCTGGACGTCTCCGGACCACGAGCTGAAACATCCCTGTTGTCCTTTGGCAGTTCGGAAATACGTGCTACTGTAACTCCGTGCTTCAGGCCTTGTACTTCTGCCGGCCGTTCCGGGAGAATGTGCTGGCATACAAGGCCCAGCAAAAAAAGAAGGAAAACTTACTGACGTGCCTGGCAGACCTCTTCCACAGCATCGCCACACAGAAGAAGAAGGTTGGCGTGATCCCACCAAAGAAGTTCATTTCGCGGCTGAGAAAGGAGAACGGTGAGCAATGTGTGTAAGGGTCTGAAGTAAGAATGCATAGTTCCGTGGCTGCTCCACATGACTCTCCCCTCTTCCTTTTTTTTTTTTTTTTTTAAAGGGGTAAAGAGTTTGGCCAACTACTCGAAAATCACTTTTTTTAAAAAGAAATTGTAATTCTCCTTTCCCACCTCGTAAACATAAAATAAAGCTGGGTAAAAAACATGCTTATCAATTCAGATTTATCATTCCATTTTGGAATGGTCTTTTATTTGCCCCACATTGGGAGGAGTTTTTTCTGGGTAGGACCGTTGCGCGAGAGAAATTGCCCAAGGCAGCCTTCTAAGCAGAACGCTGATTGGAATAAATAGGTTGGTGCAATAATGGAATAAAATAGTACTCTTACAAACTTGTCATAAGTGATTAAAGTAAATGTATATTCTCTAATCAGAGCCTTTGCTGTTTTAAGAATAATACCTCTGACTTTTGCCTACGACCATTGAAAGATATTAAATTGATATCTTTATATTATAAAAATGCCCTGCTGTCACCTGATTTTTTTTTTTTCCATTTCTGGTTTTCCTATCTTCTTTTTCGGGAAAAGTGATAGTAGAGACTCAGTTATTCCAGAAGCTTTGCGTTGGTAATTTCTACGACTAGAAGTAGTTGATATGGCAACTTGTGTTTATCCTAGATTTCCGGCTTACTCCAGCAGACTTGCACAGTTAATCAGATGTTTGTTTTATAAAGTCTCATTTAATTTGATTGCTGTCTTTTAAAGTTGTTGTAGTTTATACGTACCAGAATAAAAATAATGTGAGCGGGAAGCAGAGCACTCCCGAGCCTCGTGGCGAACATGATTAATAATGACGTTTCACAGCTGCACGCATCTCTTGATGGTTTGTCCTTATGGCAGGGAACAGCAGTAGGCTTCTGGAGTCGTTTGTATTTGGTTTCAGAACACCATCAGATAGATACACGTATCCCCCATCTCCCAGGTGTGTTTCATCTAAACTGCTTCCAGTCTGGTCCGGGGTTTAATATGATCTTTGGGAAGAGACCCCAGTTGCTCTAGATAAATTGCAGAATGAATAATTGATCGTTGGCAGTCACGTCATATTAAATATTGATATTTTATCAGCGAACCCGTGAAATCATTTCTGGGGTGTTCTGTAGGATAAATAAAAATTTTGGTTGCATTTTATATACGTGATGACTTTAGGGAGATAGGGTAAGTGTAGTTCTTGGTGAGTGGTAGAGAAAAGGATAATGAACAAAAATTCTTCTACAGTGTACCCATTAAAGTTGCAAAATAGAGATGAATCTTATCTGTGCTACCTGTCCACTTGACATTTCAATATAAAAATTGAAGTGGGCACGTAGAATTCAGCATTTTCTTTGCTTTTCAAGAACCAGAGGTTGAAATAATGACCTTCTCTTTTCCAGATCTCTTTGATAACTACATGCAGCAGGATGCTCACGAGTTTTTAAATTATTTGCTAAACACTATTGCGGACATCCTGCAGGAAGAGAAGAAACAGGAAAAACAAAACGGAAAATTAAAAAATGGCAACATGAATGAACCTGCAGAGAATAACAAACCAGAACTCACCTGGGTCCATGAGATTTTTCAGGGAACGCTGACCAATGAAACTCGATGCTTGAACTGTGAAACTGTAAGCACTGAGAGGGCTTTCGTGTGATTTGCTTGTGCGTACTTGTACAGGCTCTGTTTTGCATGAGTGTGCTGTGGTCTGCAGCGCCCAGCAGTCGTCCACGGTATATGCGGATGATTCTGTTGATGTATAGGAGCCCCAGGGGCAAACTTTTGGAAGCATGTCTCCATCCAAGGTGTCTCTGCTGGCTAAAGCAGACAGATGAGGGGAAAGTCTCAAAAACTGGATTGCTTTGAGTCATGGGCAAATTTGAAGGTCCACAAATTGAACTGTTAAACTGGACTCCACCAGTTGTCTTGGATTTTGCTCATGCGAGACATAGAATAGACCGTCTCCCCAACTTAAAGGAATCAGCTGTGGGTTGGTGAACTTGAAGTTGGAAGTCGGGCTTGGCTTTTGATTCCACTGCAGTTAGCTGGGCGTTTGGCGAGTCCCTTACGGTGCTGTTGCCAGGGCTGGGCGGGCTCATGTGTTTGGATGAGTCTGGCACACAGTAGGCACTTACTATAGTTGAATTCGAAGACGTGGTCTCTGGAGCATGACTCAGGATGTCGCGTTTGCTTGGTATATTTGATTTAACTCTGTGAGTGGCCTCATAATTTGGTGCTTAAAAGCCCAGCTTTAGGGGCGTCTGGGTGGCTCAGTCGTTAAGCGTCTGCCTTTGGCTCAGGGCGTGATCCTGGCGTTCTGGGATGGAGACCCACATCAGGCTCCTCCGCTGGGAGCCTTCTTCTTCCTCTCCCACTCCCCCTGCTTGTGTTCCCTCTCTTGCTGGCTGTCTCTCTCTCTCTCTGTCAAATAAATAAAATCTTTATTAAAAAAAGAAAAAAAAAAAAAGCCCAGCTTTAGAGCCAGACTGCTGAGTTTGTATGCCGGTTCTCCTGTGCCTTAGTTATGGGTGACTGGGCATATTATTCAACCTCTCTGTCTTCACTCTCCTCATCTGTAAATTGGATCGATGAGAGCACCTATGTCATAGAGTCGTTTGGGAGGATGAAATGAGTTAACAGTTGGAAAGCACACAGAGCCGTGCTTGGCACGTAGCAAATATGCAATAAATGTCAGCTATTACTGTTTACTATAACTACTAACAACATAGCAAATCTCTGAGTTCATTAGCAGTCTCAGAGTTTCTTTACATCATAGGAAAAATTCTGTAGGATTGTGCATTTTTCTGGAAGAGAGAGCGAGTACCTCTCATTAGTTTTTGCAAAGGAACTAGGACCCAGAAATGATTAAGATGTGGATATAAGTGGGAGGCTCTTTGTTTTTTGGCAGTCTTTCTCCTGTCCTTTTAAACAGTTTTCAAATCAACATTCTGATTTGTTCATTGTAGAAACAACTAGAAAATATAGCTAAGCAAAAAGAGAAAAAAGAGAGTAAAAGTTACCAGTGATCTCCCCACCCAGAGATGATAAATTTGAAACATTTTCTAAAAATTGTGATCACATTTGCCCAGAGAGAACCACTTGAACATTTTGAAATATATCCTGCCAAAACATTCTCTACACATACTTTTCTATCTAGAGATCTTTCCTCCCTCCCTTTCTCCTTCTGTCCCTTTATATTTTATATTCCGGTAAAATCCGAATGAATACAGAAGTAGAAGAGTAGAGTAAATCCCATATGGGTATTACTATGCTTGTTAACACGTCGGCCCATCTCGATCATTTCTTGTTTCATGCCTTCTCCCCCACCCTTGCCAACCTGGTCATTTTTAAGCAAATCTCAGATAACTTATCATTTCATTTATAGTTTCTTCATCACTTTGTTACATATCTCTAAAAGGTAGGACATCTTTTTTTTTTTAAACAAAAGTACAGTACCATTATCACACCTAAAAATAATTCCTTTAAATCATTATTCACTTAGTGTTCAGGTTTCTCTGATTATGTCATATTTTTTTTTAGCAGTTGGTTAATTCACGTAAGGATCTAAACATCATCCACAGACTGCCTTTAACCAGTTATGTCTCAGTCTATAAGTTACCACCCACTGCTCCCCCTCCCTTCCTTTTTTCCTTGCAATTTCGTTATTGAAGAAATCATGTTTGTCCTGTAGAATTTCCCACATTCTGGAAGCATCCTGTGTTGTTAACAGGTACAGTAAAATGGCAGTATGTTTCTGCCATCCTACTCTGTCTTTATTTAACCCTATTTTCTATTCTTTTTTCTTTCTTGCCTTCTTTTGTATCAATGAAATAATTTTTTTTTTAAAGATTTTATTTATTTATTCATTCGACAGAGATAGAGACAGCCAGCGAGAGAGGGAACACAAGCAGGGGGAGTGGGAGAGGAAGAAGCAGGCTCATAGCGGAGGAGCCCGATGTGGGGCTCGATCCCATAACGCCGGGATCACGCCCTGAGCCAAAGGCAGACGCTTAACCGCTGTGCCACCCAGGCGCCCCAATGAAATAATTTTTTAATATTTTGCATCTACTGTATTGTTAGTTTCAAATTCTCTTAGAGGTTACTCTGGAGACTGCAATTTACATCTTTGCCTTAGTTAATTTTTTACCACTTTCCCAACATTGCTGGAACTTATGGAATACTTCATCTCCTTTTCCTTCTTTTGTGTTATTGTTTTGTGATAAACTCGTAATTTTTAACATTTCAGATGTTTTAAATCCATTGCAGTTTTTTATTCTTCTTGATACCAAATGTATTTTTAGAATAACTTAATTCCCTTTTAAACATCAAAATCAGGGCCATATTGTAAATATTATAATTTGCAGATTTATAGTCTTTTTTTTTTTCTTTCTTCCCTCTTTTTAATAAGGGAGTATTCCTGGCACCATCCTCATCTTCCTCTTGCATCTGTTCTGTCACCAAGTTCTGTATGTCGTATCTCTTTTTCATCCTCTACTTCTCTCAGTTCCCACTGCTCACACCCTGGCTCAGGGCGCCCCTCAGCTCCTGACTGGCAATCTCTGCTAAATTGCAGTAACTTCTTACTGGATTTTCTGCCCTTTCGCTTGCCTCTTCCATGTTACTATCCGGTCCAACTAATAGCAATCTGTCTGTTCTTTGACTGTTTGGTAGATTTTGCAACTTATTTTTGTATCCCTAAAACACATTGTTCAGTTTGGCTTGTCTTTTGTCTTTATATGAATGAAATAATACAATGTGTATTCCTCTGTGTACTGTGTTTTGGTTTTGCTTTTTTGTTGAGTATCCCTTGTGAGATTCATTTGTGTTGTTGCATGATGCTTTCATTCTTTTTCATTGCCGTATAGTATTCCATGCGCGAATACATGACAGTTCACTAGTTTATTTCACTGTTGGTGGATATTTGGTTGTTTCCAGTTTGGCGCAACTATGAGCAATGCTGCTGTGACCATTCCAATGCATGCAATCAAGTGTACATAAATCTATCTATCTATATTTTTTCTCTATATTTTTTTAGGTCCTATGGTATGCTTATCAGAAAATTTCAAATCCCCGAAGTGCTTGTCCCATTTTACACATGCAGTGTATGATCATTCTCATTTCTCCACATTGCTGTCTATACTTACTCTTCCTAGATGGCTTCACTTTGGGTAATATAGTGGCTGTGTAACTGAGTATTATTTTATTCCGTAAATACCTCCCCCTGCCTCACACCTGCTGTGTAAAGGCACAGATACTGAGGATACAGTGAGAGCCTTGCCTTTCTGGAACTTTCACATGGGAGACAGACATTAGTAACAAAGTGTATAATGAGTTTTGTCATGACAATTGTAAAATGCTATGAAGGAGAAGTACAGAGTACCCTATGAGCTTATGACACAGGAACCAGAACAGTGGGGTGGTGCATTTCTATGGTTAGCCGGGAAACCTGCAGCAGACGGTGTAGCTGGGCTGGTCCTTTTGGTTATCTTTGAAATTAACACAGTTACTAAAACCATCCTGTGGAAAACTCGGTAGGAGTTTTCAGGAAGGCTCAGATGATAGGCTTAGTCACATTTGTAGTTTCTTTTATCTATGAACAGGTTATTCGATCCCAACAAACGCAAATAATGCACCCTCAAATATTTGTATGGCAGAAACTATCACCTAGCCTGTTACTTTCCTGGAGGGTTACCATTAGATGTGACGTCTGTACCCAGAGATCCCCTTCAAAACTTCTGGATGATGGCAGGATGCCTGGGTGGCTCAGTTGGTTAAGCATCTGCCTTCAGCTTAGGTCATGATCCCAGGGTCCTGGGATCGAGCCCCGTGTTGGGCTCCTTGCTCAGTGAGGAGCCTGCTTCTCCCTCTCCCTCTGCTGGTCCCTCTGCTCGTCCTGTCTTGCTCTCTATCAAATAAATAAATAAAATCTTAAAAAAAAAAAAAAACTTTTGGGTGATGCCATAGTTTGTTATAACAGGATTCCAACCATTATACTTGGTTTGTGGAAGTAAAAGCGAATGTATGAGTCTGTCTTTATGGAGGATGGCATGCTCTGAAAAACCTGTATTTTTTATTTCTTTTTTTTTAAGATTTTATGTATTTGAGAGAGAGAGAGAGCACGAGCGAGGAAGAGGCAGAGGGAGAAGCAGACTCCCCGCTGAGCAGGGAGCCTAATGTGGGGCTCGATCCAGGACCCCGAGATCATGACCTGAGTTGAAGGCAGATGCCTAACCGACTCAGCCACCCAGGCATCCCTGTATTTTTTATTTCTTAAAGTGATTAGACTTGAGGCAGGAGTTTTCTCTGGTGTTGCTTAGGTAATCACCTCCATTTCTTAGATCCTTTAACTGGATGGGATCCTACGAGTCATCCAATCCTTCCCTGCCAGTGCCCGCGTCCCTTCTGTGACATCCTAGCCAGTTGGTCACCAGCATCTGCTGGCCTCTGACCAGAGATGGGGAACTCAATCTCTCTGGGCGATGCATTCCATTTTTAGAAAGCTCTAATTGTTAGAAAAGCCCTCTACTTTCTAAGAAAATCCATAGCCTGCAGGCTGTTTTTGAGGACTTAGTGTAAAAGAAGACCTACCATTTAAGTTTTCTTTCCCAGGATGAGAAATATGGGGCCCCCTTTGAGTACTGTCCTCTGCCCGAGGCAGGCGAGCAGCGTTTAGATGGTGCTTCAGTCACCCTTGTGAAAGCTCACAGTGGGATTCAGCTCTGCTAGATCCTCTGCTGCAAATTAGCCCCCGGGGGAGCGGGGAGCCTTGCCATTGTAGCCACCCCAGCCGCTGGTTCCTCCAATTGCGCAAAACGCTTTGTGCCCTCCTTCTGGCTTTCAGAAAATATGATTTTTTTCCCCCTTGGTCTCACCCGTTGTAAATGTTGCTTGTGAATGCAGTGCAAATGTCAACTGAGAGATTTACGGAGACAAACAGTTTCACCCTGCAATACACTTGGAGAGACTATTTTAAGGGGGGTAATTCAGTGCACACTTTCCCGTATAACCTTGATCGAGGCACTTCAGAACTGCGGCCTGGGGATTTTCCAGCCTAGCCTTAGGGCTCCTTTGGTTGTTCTTTGCTTGGTTCATAAGATCTGCGGGGCCACTTGGAGCTTAATTTTGTTGTTGTTGTTAATTTCCCCCCTTTCCATTTAAGTTGAGTTTTTGCTTTGCAAACCTGTGGTTTTTAGTGCTTCCTGGGGGCTTTAAGGCACATTTATATCTGTCACTGGAGCCAAAAGTTTATCTAAAGAACTGCTTTATTAAGTACCAATTGCACGGCTCCTTCTTGCTTCATTTGCAGAGGTTAAAATTGATTCAGTAGAGCTTCTGAGCCCTTTACAGAAGAGGAGTGGGGATGGGAGATGTGGCCAGGTGAGATCACTGAGCCATGATTCTGAGTCCCTCGGGGTGGGCTGTCGTTACCACCTGTCCTAAGCCCGCGGCTCTGTCACTGACCTGAGACAGCACATTTTCAGTTCCTGGCTGATCATCGCAGAAGAGCCGCCTGGCCACCTTTTCTGCTAAGCCAAGGAAAGGAGTCTGGGGGTTCGAAGCACATCTGAGTATGATGTTAATTACTCAGGACCTTTGGAAAGCTCATGATTTATATGTATGCCTACATATTAATTTGTCCTATTAGTTGATTTGTAATCAATTAAACAGAAGAGCAGGTAGGGTCACTTAATTTTCCTAGATATCTTTTAAGCCAGTTTTGGGGTAACTCCATGCCCAGAACTGGGGAGAAGAAAGAATAAGATGTAGCCTGTGCTTGCTGGGAGTATTGGAGTCTCAGTGACATATATGTTTCCTTGGAGACAAGCTGTATTTTCACTTAGACCAAAATGCGATCCTTGAGTGTGGGAAGAAAATGGTTTCATTATCTGGCAGCTTTCTGGGGAGACAGGAAGGCAAAAAAAATAGGGAAAAAAATTGTTTGATCACCCATTGCTTTTGACTGTTTCATTCTGAGTCGGGGGAGAGAAAAACCCTAATGGAAGGGTTTAGAGCCATGTGTGTTCAGATCCCCCAAAGGGTTGATCTATCTGAGTAGTGTTTTCTCACACTCTAAATTCTGGAAGCAGTTTACACTGGGAATTGGGGAAGTTACAGTAACTTTTTTCATTTAGTTAATTAGGTTTGTACCTTTCTCCCCTCCCTAAAATAATTAAGAAATGATTTGCATCCAGCAGGAGACAATATTTCTTTGTCTTTGCACCCTTCAAGTAAAAGCTTTCCTACATCTGATACTCCCTCTCTAAACTATATACGATCTCAGTTGGCTCTGATCGTTTTATTTTCCCCTAGAGAAGGACCATTTAGGTTTAAAAAGTTTTACTAATTAAAAGATATAATACCTATGGATTATTTTTTACAAATCAGACACGGGAATGTATAAAAAGAAAATCATTTATAATTCTGCTATCCAGATGCCACCACTGGCTATTAGAAATCATTTGTTCAGTTATATATTCATGCATTTAAGAAATATTTGTGGGGTCCCCACTAAATGCTGCAAATTATTTTATGTACTAAGGATATAGCATTTAAAACAGACAGAAAAGATAGTCCCCGCTCTTTTGTTTACTAAATATACACATTTGAAGCTATACTTTTCCCTTTAAGCACTGCATTAGCCGCATCCCACAAATTCTGACTTTTCTTTGTCATTAGTTCAAAATATTCTCTAATTTCTCTTGTGCTTTTTTCCCTTTGATCCATGTATTACTTAGAAGTAAGTTGTTTAACTTGCAATTATTTAGATTTCCCTAGATGCCTTAATTTTATTGATTTCAGATTTAATTCTGTGTGGTTAGGGAATATATTCTGTGTTATTTCAGTCTTTTAAAATTTACTGGGACATGTTTTATATCCTAACACATGGTTTATCCCAGTAAATGTACTTTAAAACAAGGTCTCTCAACCTTGGAACTATTAATATTTAAAGTCAGATAATTCTTGGTTGTGGGGGCTGCCCCCTGTGCATCATGGGATGTTTAGCAGCCTCCCTGGCTTCTACCTACTAGATACCAGTGGCAGCCCCCAGCAGGTGACAGCGAACTCGTGTCCAGACATGGCCAGATATCCCTTGGAAGGAAAAGTTCCCCTTGCTGAGAACCACTGGTGGAACAGAATATATATTTTGTAGTTATAGAGTTCTTCAGATTTTCTATGTTTTCCTTGATTTCCCCACAGTCTTTCTATTAGTTGCTGAGAAAGGGGTGTTAGAATACCTAACTACGATTGTAGCGGCACTGGGGTGGTGCAGTCAGTTATGCATCCAACTCTTGGTTTCGGCTCAGGTCCTGAGATTGAGCCCCCGTTGTTGGGCTCCGTGCTCAGTGGGGGGTCTGCTTGAGATTCTCTCTCCCTCTGCCCTTCCTGCTTGTGCGTGCTCTCCGTGTCTCTCTCTCTAATAAATAAATCTTTTTTTAAAAAAATCTTAACTATAGTTGTGGGATAATTTTATTTTCTTCCTCTAATTCTGTCAGTTTTTGCTTCATGAAACTTTTACTTTTTTTTTTAAAGATTTATTTGAGAGAGAGAGCAGGGGGAGGGGCAGATAGAGGGAGAGAGAATCCTCAAGCAGACTCTCTGCTGAGCACAGAGCCCAATGCAGGGCTTGATCCCAAGACCCTGAGATCATGACCTGATCCAAAATCAAGACTCAGCTGCTCAACTGATGAGCCACCCAGGCGCCCCACTTTTTTTTTTTTTTTAAGATTTATTTATCTTAGAGCATGAATTGGGGGGAGGGGCAGAGGGAGAAGGAGAAAGAGAATCTCAAACAGACTCCCTTCTGAGTGTGGGGCCTGACAAGGCAACGCAGGGCTCAGTCTCACAACCCATGAGATCACCACCTGAGCCAAAATCATGAGTCAGTCACTCAACTGACTGAGCCACCTGGGCGCCCCTTGTTTACTTTTTAAAAAACAACTTTATTGATGTATAGCTTATATGCCATCAAGTTTATCCTTTCAGTAATTTTTAAAGTAATTTCCTGAGTTGTGCAGCTATCATCATAATCCAGTTTTTTTTCCTAATTTTTATTGGAAACCATAATCCAGTTTTAAAACATTTTTATTACACCAGTAAGATCCCTTGTACCTAGCAATTAATCTCTGTTGCCAGCCTCAGGCCACCACTAATGAATGTTTATTCCATTAATGTTTAATGTAATTACTGGTAGGGGTGGGTTTGGGGCTCCCACTTTACTATTTGTTTTCTATTTATTTCCCCTCAGTTTTTTGTTTTTATGTTCCTCCTCCTTTGCTTTTATTGAAAAAATTATTTTAATACATATATATATATAGTTATATGTACATATATATTTGTATAAACGATTCCATTTTAATATTCATCTTAGTATGTATTTGTGTGTATGTTGTTGTTTGGCTGTTTCTCTAGAGATCATAATATACATTAATTATTGTTCACAGTCCACGTACAGTTAATAATGTCACTGTTTCATATAAAACAGAAAGCTTGTAACTGTCCAGGTGCATATTCCTTCTGCCTGCCCCCACCTTGCCTTGTCCTTATGCTGTCGTTGTCGTATGGATTACATTTACGTATATCATAAACCCCACAGGGCAATGTCAAAGTCACTATTCTTGATGCTCTTCATTCTTTCTTGAGGATCAGGGTTTCCATCTGGTATTATTTCCCTTTGGCTTGAAGAACTTCCTTTAACCTTTTTTTTTTTTTTTCTTTTTTGCAGTGCAGGTCTGTTAATGATGAATTCTCTTTATTTTGCCTTCATTCTTGAAGGATCTATTTATGGGCTATTGACGGGTTGGGGTTTTTTTTTTTTTTTAAGCACATTAAAGATGTTGTTCTACTGTCTCTGCCCTCCATAATTTCTGATGAGACATCAGCTTCCAACTGAACCATTCTTTTGTAATATGTCATTTTTCTCTCCATGTTTTTAAGATTTGCTTTTTACCTTTGACTTGTTACAGTTGGATTATGCTGTGCCTTGGCTAATTGTCTTTGTATTTATCTTACTTGGTGTCTGTTGAGCATTTTGAATCGATAAATCGATAAATTATGTTTTTCACCAAATGAGGAAATATTTCGCCATTATTTTTCAAATAGCTTTTCTGCTCTATTCTCTCTCCCCTTCTGAGACTCCAATTATATGTATGATATTTTCTAACAGTTTTCTGAGTATCTGTTAATTTTTATTTCATCTTTTCTTTTTCTTTATTCTTCTCATTGGATAATTTTCTGTTGAATTGTCTTCCAATCCCCTTTTTCTTTCCTTTGTCATCTCCAGTTTGTTGTTAGGTCCATCTGGTGTATTAATTTTTCAGTTCTGGAATTTCCATTTGGTTCTTCTTCTTCCTTTCTTTTTTTTCCTATTTGCTGAGATTTCTTATCTGCTAAAAAAAAAATCTCGTCTGCTAATTTCAATATCTGCATCAGCTGAGGATTGGTTCAGTTGTCTTAAGAATGTCTCCCATTAAGTGGGTGATGGACATTGGGGGGACATAGTTAGCTGAGTTTTATAGTTTTCTGGAGGAGTGTAGGAATGGCAAGATCTTAGTCATTCCTGGAGCCAGTCTTTCATTTTAGTGAGGGAGAGTCAGACAATAAAAAAACGCAAATAAAACATTTATAATATGAAGTCATTGTATTGGTTATCTATTGCTTTGTTATAAACCACCCCAAAACTCTGAGACTCAAATCAACTATCATTTATTATAATTCATTCAACTCTGGGGTGGCTGAGGGTCACGTGATCTAGGCTGGACCTGGCTGAGCTCGTGTGTTTGTATTTCAGCTGGCTCACTCCTGTATCTGCAGGCTGGCTAGGCATTTTGCTCTAGATTGGGCTTGGCTGGGGCACCTTAGTGAGAACAGCTTCCTTTCATGGGTCTCTCATCTTCTTCCTGGGAATAGTGGACTAGCCTGGGGGCCCCTGGGGGCTTAGTCGGTTAAGCGGCTGCCTTTGGCTCAGGTCATGATCTCGGGGTCCTGGGATTGAGCTCCAAATAGGGCTCCCTGCTCAGTGGGGAGTCTGCTTCTCCCTCTCCTTCTGCCTCTCCCCCCTCTCACGCATGCTCTCTCTCTCTCAAATATGTAAAATCTTTAAAAAAAAATAGTGGACTAGCCTGCGCTTATCCTTCTTATGGTGATGACAGAAATGCAAGAGAGTAATTTCATAAGTGCTTGTTCAAGCTTCTGCTTATGACATGTCCTCTAACATCCCATTGGCCAAAGCAAGTCGGATGGCTGGATTCAGAATCAAGGATGAGAAGCATATCTCTTGATGAGAGGATCTGTAAAGTCATACAGCAAAGAAGCCAGTGTGGGCAGTGGTGAAGATCTGGGCCTTTCCTGCATTTTACCATAGCAGTAACAAGTGCCATTTAAAAAAAAAAAGGCAGAATGGTGGAGTGTGTGTATATGTGTAAGGGCATGTGTATGTGTGTAAATATATACATGCCTTTTTTATACAAAACTGGAATTCACTTATATAAGGATGTGTAGCCTTCTCATTCATTTAATATGATATGATACCCACCGTGTAGTAAACCATTCCCAGCTCTTTGCTCATTTTAGGCCATTTACAATTTTTTTTTTAAAGATTTTATTTATTTATTTGACAGAGATAGAGACAGCCAGCAAGAGAGGGAACACAAGCAGGGGGAGTGGGAGAGGAAGAAGCAGGCTCATAGCGGAGGAGCCTGATGTGGGGCTCGATCCCAGAACGCCGGGATCACGCCCTGAGCCAAAGGCAGACGCTTAACCGCTGTGCCACCCAGGCGCCCCTAGGCCATTTACAATTTTTATACCCCTCCCCGACTTACTGGGTGTTTACTTTTGAAAGCGCCTTACATGTATTATTTTATCTTTGTAACAGCCTGATGAAATAGATACTCTTACTGTCCCCACTTTATAGATGAGGAAACTGAGGTACACCAAGGCTGAGTAACCGGCCTGCAGTCATCCACTGCGTAAGTGGCAGAGACAGGATCTGGAACTGGAAAGTCTGTCTCCACACCCTTTCTGGTGTATACTAATAAAAGTGTAAAAGATTGTGTCCACATTCTGAATATTTCTTCAGATAATGGCCTAGTGGTGGAGTATTGGGTCATAGGGTAGTTGTCCCACTTAAAGGAGTGTTTTCTCATTTTGCTGCCAATTGACTGGACATGTCAAGGTGTTTGCGGAGCTAGTTTGTCCCTCCCACTGCACAAGAGTAAAACGCCAGGCTTGCCCGCGAACTGCTGGAATGCAAGCAGTTTCACTCCGTGAACCTCACTAAGTACGAGAGCCAGGACTGGTGTGGTATGAACGGCAGGGGCCGAGAAACAGCTGGGCCAGAGAGCCAGCTCCTGAGAGCAGTCCGCCGGCATGGGGGTCTGTGTGAGCCAGGGCTGCAGGCCAGCTCCAGGCCCAGTTGATCACAGGCAGCCCAGGCCTCTGCCAATGATGGCCGTTTCCCCAGCTCAGGGACAGGTGCACGTGCGGTTCGTGTAACCCTCCAGCCCAGCACCCAGTATCGCCCTGGCCCCGGGCACAGTTTGGATGAGGAGGCACAGGAGCGAGTGAGGTCAGGGGACTGGCAGAAGATGCAGGCGGCCCCCCAGAGGTTGGCCAGCTGAGTAGTGAGTTTTAGAAGTCTCTTGTCTTTTTTCCATTTTTCTCATTCTGCCAGTTTGGGCTAGATGGGTGTTTTGTCTGATGCTTCCTACTTTGAAAGGAGGGGGAGAATGAGTGAAGAGGAAGGGAAATCTGATTGCGTGTTAATTATTAAAAGTTCTGAATTAAAGCTGGAATGGGAATTCAGGTAAATTGAGAATTTGGGATTTTCCCTAGACTGGGGTGGTTTTGGTGTGACTCGTTGTCAGCGAGTATACAAAACCGCACATGACCGCAGTTTGGGGTTTTGGTTACCGGTGAGTGTTGAAGATTTTATCTCCTATGTCTGTTATGTATTTTGTACCTAATACTTTTTTCTTTTTTTCTTTGCTTCAGGTTAGTAGCAAAGATGAAGATTTTCTTGACCTTTCTGTCGATGTGGAGCAGAATACATCTATTACCCACTGTCTGAGGTAACCTCGTGAATTCTGACAATGATCTGAGCTTTTGATCAGGCTAGTGAGTAAGTGTGGGGGGGGCTACTGTATTTCCTCAGGAGGTAATCTTCCTTTCTGTTAAACCCATATAATCCTATTATTTTCTATTTCTTCTTTCCCAAGAGAGATTAAAAATAAGTGTATGTGGTCTAGAGAAGAAGGATCCTGCTGAGAAGAAAGAGGATCAAGTGGAAGTCATTAGTCATTAAGTTGAAAAATCAGTTTTAATCTTTCATACAGATGTGGGCTTTGGCTTTCATCAGTCTCTCTCTCTCTCATCTCTCTCTCTCTGACACACGTGGCTAATACGCGCTACCCTTTCCTAACGTTACTCTTTTTCTAAGCTAATTTGAAAAATTATGTACTTTTGAGTTGAGAGCCAGTGAGGGAACCGTCTGTTCCTCCATCTTTCAGCGTTCTGTGGAGATGAGTGGTGGAAAGAAATTCCTCCTTGTTAGGGTTGAGCGAAGGTAAGGAGCCCGGAGCGCAGAACAGCACATGCCTGGGATTCCAGGCATATTGTGTATTGACTTGAATGTGGAAAATGTGCCTGGGAGTCCACACACAGACACGATTCCCTTTACCCTTCTTCCCCCTCCTGCTTTCAGTGGGTCGTGAGGGCTTAGAAACAGCCCAGCGCTGCTGTAGACACTGAGTGTGGAGAGGGAACATCAGACACAGTCCATCTCTCACAGCACTTACATTCTGGGGGGAATCCACAGGCAACGGATGGTGCTTTGAAGGAAATTAGATAGGTCTCCAGAGTAGTTGGTTGTGGGGATGCCAGTGTGGACCTCATGGTCAGGGCAGGCCTCCCGTTGTTTAGGGCACCATAGCTCAGAGACATTTTACAGTGTCTAACAAGGCAGCGTGCATATTTGTCAAGGGCGATTGGGTGACAGAAGTGTTATTTCAGTTCAGATTACTTGGAACCTTTTAGAAGGAGAGATTAAGGGGTGCCTAGGTGGCTCAGTCATTAAGCGTCTGCCTATGGCTCAGGGCGTGATCCCAGTGTTCTGGGTTCGAGCCCCCCATCAGGCTCCTGGGCTGGTAGCCTGCTTCTTGCTCTCCCACTCCCCCTGCTTGTGTTCCCTCTCTCGCTGGCTGTCTCTCTCTCTGTCAAATAAGTAAATAAAATCTTTAAAAAAAAAAAGAGATTAAGGGGACTGGCGGTGGTGGTTGGCTGTTAGAAAGTCATCTGGCGGGGGCAGCACCAACGCCAACATGAAAGAGCTGTCGTGTGTTGTGTGAGTGGGTGGTGAGGGCGCTGACTGCTTTCTGGTTTCCCAGGGCCCCGGGTCCCCCTCCGCTCCCCGCACTGATGAATTAGTTACACAGCACTTCCTGTTGGTTTGGCGCACCAGCCCGTGCGTCCAAGTGCCCCAGGTCCAGGTGCGTAGGACGAGTGTGTTAATTCTTTGTTTGCAAAGTGTTTTGTAGGCCAGGGTGTTCTTCTGAATGGTTCTGTGTATGGAATGGGTTCCTAATATTCCTGTGACAAGAAGCCATATTTGATTTCCCCAAGGTCTAATGATCACAGGGAGTGGAAAAAGTTATGGTTTTGCCAACTTTAGTTACAGATGAAGGAATAGGAGGAAAGATATTACTTGCCTATTCCCCTACCTTTTTTTTTTTTTTTTTTTTTTTTTTTTTTTTTTCATGATTTGGAGTTAGGGAGATTTGGGTTAGGTTGACTGCTTCTCCTCCCTTCTAAGAAATTCCTGGGCTGCTCAAAAGGGCAAATGGCAGTGGCTGTAGCCTTGAGATCTCAGTCAGCCAGGTAGAGGGCTTACTGGTGAGTTATGATTTTAATCTTTGGGGGAAACTTATGAAGAAATATAACTCAGATTTATGTTACCCGTATTGATTGATTGATTGACTTGAGAAATACATGTATTGGTCATGCATACCTGAGGAAGGCAGGCTGGAGGGCATTTGGAGATGTTAAAGTTGGGATGGGAGAGTATGAAAGAGCTTTGGAATGCCTTTTATTTTTAAAATTTTTTATTTTTTTAAGGATTTATTCATTTATTCCAGCGAGAGAGTGCATGCACATTTGAGCAGGGGGAGGGGCAGAGAGAGAGAGAGAATCTCATAGAGTTCCCCCAAGTGCAGACAAGGGACTTGATCTCATGGCCCTGAGATCATGACCTGAGCCAAAACCAAGAGTTGAACATTCAACGGACTAAGCTATCCAGGTGCCCCTGGATGCCTTTAAACATTAGATTTGCATCTGATTGGACTGACTGGGCTGATGATTCCACGCTGCCTGCCCTACCCCCCATTTTACATCATCCCTAAAATAGACGTTGACTGACTTACCCATCCCTGCCCTCACACGTGCCTGAGATCGCACCTCTCCACCAGGAAGACAGGCCTGTGCTGGCTGTTGCCACTCACCCTCACGCTCCCAGAGTTCTGGGCTGGGAGTGGCAGCTTTTGAACCTATCCCGAAAGAACGAAGTGCCAGAGAAAGGCCCAGGGAATCAATGATGCCAGCTAATCCATTAGCGTTTCCCATCTGAGGCTAAAGAGAAGGAATGATTACAATCTTTTGGGCCCCTTTCATCGTTCAGGTCGGTTTGCATTCTTAAGGGTTTGTTTTTAAAATTAGAGCTCTGAGTTTTCTTCTTACCGTGTCTGCATCTGTCTTCTGATGCGATATGTTATCTTTCTTTCATTTTGATGACCAAAAAGAAGTTACAGATCAAGCTAAAATTGTGGGATTTGAATGTAAGGTCTCTGCCACCTCCTTCCAGATGATTAATTCCAGTCTTGTTTCACGGCTTTCGTCCCAGAGGAATGATGAAATAAGTAGTGGTTACATTCAGGATACCAGGCTACAGAAACCATTAAATCCATACTGTAACTGAACTAGAATCCTCACATTTCAAACGTCAGTCCTGCGTCTCAGGCAGGGTGAGCCGTCTGTATCACAAGTGAAGACCGGGAAAGTTTTTTCTTTTCTTCTTTTGAAAAGCTCAGGGATGGCCTCAGGCAAAAACTTCAAATACGTGAAGTTTATCTTAATTATCCTTCCATGGTCTTTTGGGTATTTTTTTGCCTTTCACTTCAGTGCCTGAGTCCCTCCCCGTGGCTCCTTCACAGAAACCTTCACCTTAAGCTCCACGTTCTGAAACCACTTTCCCTTGTGCTGCCCTCCTCGCATTCAAAATGCCTGTTCTCCCGGTGCTGGGGAGGTCAGCTGGAAGGGAAGTAGCTTGTCATTCTCCCGCAGCTCTGTTTTTAAAATTTATCTTCCGTAAAATGAATTCCTTTTCTACTTATGTTAAGAAACCTCTTTTAAGTCATCTGTACACGCAATGTGGGGCTCGAACTCATAACCCCGAGGTCAAGAGTCTCGTGCTCTACTGACTGAGCCAGCCAGGCGTCCCTGAGAAACTTCTTTTTTTTTTTTTTTTAAGATTTTATTTATTTATTCGACAGAGAGACAGCTAGCGAGAGAGGGAACACAAGCAGGGGAAGTGGGAGAGGAAGAAGCAGGCTCATAGCGGAGGAGCCCGATGTGGGGCTCGATCCCATAACGCCGGGATCACGCCCCGAGCCGAAGGCAGACGCCTAACCGCTGTGCCACCCAGGCGCCCCCCTGAGAAACTTCTGTATACAAAGTTCATATGCCCCCACCACCACCCATCCATTGCCACATGCTTATCTATTGGTTTCTCTCTTCTATTTCTCTGACCTGTGTTTGCTTATTACTGATGTGTAGTATTTTCTAATATTTGACACGTGTTTCTCATGCATTTCTTTTTTCAGTCTTCTCTAATACTCTCAGTGGTTCTCAAATTTTGGTGTGTATGAAAATCACCTTGCAGAAGTTGGCAAAAATAGGGGCCTAGCCCATAGTCGACCTCAGTGAGCCTCGGCCTCGTTGTTTTTTTTTTCTTTCCAGAGCCCAACAATGATTTATTTGTTTTGGATATCATATTCTTTTTTTTTTCTAAGTTTTTCATTTTAATTCCAGTATAGTTAACGTGCAGTGTTATAGTAGCTTCAGGTTTACAGCATAGTGATTTAACAATTTTGTACATCATTACTCAGTGCTCATTCATGGTGGATGTTCTCTTAACTCCCTTCACCAGTTCACCCCTCCCCCCACACACCTCCCCTCTGGTGACCATCTGTTTGTTCTCTGTAGTTTCTGGAGTCTTTTCTGGGTTTGCTTCCTTTTTTCCTTTATCCCTTTGTTTTGTTTCTTAAATTCTACATATGAGTGAAATCATATGGTACTTGTCTTTCTCTGACTGATTTATTTTGCTTAGCATAATACTCTCTAGCTCCATCCATGTTGTTGGAAATGGCAAGATTTCATTCTTTTTTATGGATGAGTAATATTTATGACTGAATAATACACATGCACACACACACCCCACATCTTCTTTACCCATTCATGTATCGATGGACACTTGGGCTGCTTCCATGATTTGGCCCTGGCCATATCTAACTTGAGTGAGCCTGGGCCTTTCTTTTTAGTTAATTTTCTAGGTGATTCTAATACCACCAACGTTGGAGATCCACTGCTCTGGATCTTCGCTGTTCAGACGGTGGTGCATGGGCTGGCACCATTGACATCACCTGGGAGCTCGTTAGAACAGTATCTTAGGTCTCCCCCAAGAACGAAAGAGCAAACCAGAATCTGCATTTTGACAAGATCTCTAGTGATGCAAATGCGTGCTAAGGTCGACAAAGCCCTGGGAGCAGTGGCTCTCAGACTTCCAAGCCTATTGGAACCACCTGCTCTACCTGGAGAGATTCTGATGTAACTGAGGGGGGACCAAGGGGAGGGATTAGGCACTGCGATTGTTTTGAAAGCTCCCCAGGTAATTCTAATGGGCGGCCTGGAGAACTGCCAGTGATGCTGATGTCATCCTTAGAACAAAGCTTCCCAACTGGTGTGCCACAGGGGAGAGGTTACAGGTGTGTGTGGGTCCCCGGGCTCCTAGGAGGCGGCGCAGGGCCTCTGTGCAGTATCTCCCGACAGACCTGCTGTACCTTAGTTGCACGCTGGGGTCAGCCCCTTCTCCTAAACTAGCCGCATTGTCCATTCTCCACCCACAGAGGCGCTGGAAGCATTACCATGTCCCTTGGTGGGGGCGAGGGATGAGCCTTCAGCCAGCAGGGGCGGGGCAGGGTGGTGGCTACTTATAAATTGGGCCTTTAAATTAAGCACTAACTTTGGTATATTTCCACCTATCTGGGTCTGCAAATACTTCAGAAAAACAAGAGTAGAAAGTGTTTCAATCCTTTTCCACTGCTGTGCTTGCCTTGACCATTGTCGTTCTTCAGCCGGATGAAGAGGTGCATCTGTGGTGGGCATGCCAACGATGTGAATCTCCATCGTCACCCAGACTCTCCTCCCCCTCTTCCCGCCCCCCCCCCCACCAGTTCCACCCCAGTCTTGCGTAGGCCAAGAAAAGCGTTCACGTCAGTTACTTCGTTAAAGAGTTAGCCTGTGTTCATTCAGCTAAGTCTGGGTCTGTGTTATGCACCAAGCACCTGAGATCTGAGAGTTGAGTATAATCACCTTCTGAATTGTATTCTTGCCTCTCGGTCCCTCCAATCCTTTCTCCATAGTGCCACCAAAAATGGTATTTCTCAAAAGCACTGTCTAATTATGTCTTTTCCTTGCTGAGACCTGTTAGTGGGATTCTAGAGGCAAAGGGTCCATGCCAGCTTCTAAGACACACTCCCTCCCTTGCCTCCATGTCCCTGTGCTGCAGCAGTCCCTCTGTCTGGAATCCTTGACTCTTACCCACCTGGCGCACTTTCCCTCTTTGAGCACCTGACTTCAGCATCAGCCCTTGGAAATGATGTGCATTACCCCAGTTCAAGTTCATTTCTCCTTCCTCTGTGCTTTCCCCTGGACTTGATACACCTGCTTCTGTCTTCATGCAGCCAACAAATGGAGTGCCATGCTGCACTGGGCCTGTTCTCAGAGCTGGGGATGTGGCAGTGAGTGAGATAGACGGAACCACTGCCCACAGAGAGAGGAGGCAAGTAATCAAATAGGAGGATGGTTTCAGCTAGTGCTGAGTGCTCAGCAGAAAACAAGACAGCAAACAGGATAGAGGCTGGGTGGATTTGCGGAAGGTGGACAGAGAAGTCTTCTCCCAGCAGGTGACATTTATGCTGAGTTCTGAACAGTGAGCGGAGCCAGCCATGAAAGCATCTGGAAAGGTGCTGTTTTGGGAAGCTGCACATGCAGAAGTGCTGAGGCAGAAAGGCTGGGTGGCACTCGGGAGGGAGGGTAGGAGGTGAGGTCAGAACAGAAGGCTCTGAGGACCGAGGGCCTGTCGGCCTTGGCAAGGTATTTGGTTTTATTCCTAAGCATACTGGGGAACGGTTGGAGGGTTTTAGGTGTGAGAATTGCGTGAAATGATTTTTTTAACTGCATGGAACACTGCCTGTTGTAAATGGCTCACTTGCCCGGGTCTCTTAGACCGGGGGCAGCGTGAGGGCAGGTGCTTCTGTGAATGAACCCCCAGCACCAAACCCAGTGGACTGTCGGTTAACGGTTGAGTAGTGAATGAATGAACAATCTACGTTTTGTTTTGATAAGCTCTGTTTAAGTGTGTGAGTCAATAACACCATGTAAATAACATTTTCTGTTTAATAAAAATCTGATCATTCTGGTGCTAGGACACTCCCTATGAATAAAAAAATATCACAGGCTCTCTCCAAACTCTAGGGTATTATATTCTGGATGTTCTTCTTAGCCTTTGAAGCAGTACCGCAGGAATGTTAAGTAGAATCTCAATGACCAGGAAAGAATGAAAAGCTGTGACATTTAAAAAATGGAAACTCTAAGTAGTGCAGTAAAACCTCATGAGAGGGGTGAATACAGATAGAACATCACAATGGCATTTGTTCTCAAAAGGAGCCAAGGTGCAGGGTGGGGAGCAGGGGATAGTAGGAAGCAGGCATCTCCTGGTCATGAGGGATTTTCTTAGTTCAATCTAAGGGCAATGGTATATGATTGAAATTTCATTGTCTTTACCTTTGTGCCCTATGAAAATACAGACCACCTGAGAGACACTGGTTTTCATTACAGGGTAATGTTACCTTGCATCTTCTGTGCTTGACTTTTTTTGGACCTGACTTATAGTGTAACAATGGGCTGTTACAATAATTGAGTATTTTTCTGTTCCAATTTTTAATCTCCAGGGTACAGGTAGTCTTGTTAAACCTTGAGATTTGTTTTTTGAATCCATTGGAAACCCTAATTTATATCCGTGTCCCATGAAATGAAGTTCTCCCTCCTTGAAAATCTCCAGTGGTGAAGTCATAGCCCAGGCCAGCAGACGTGGACTAATGGCAGTCATAGCACCTACTCATGAGAGAGATCTCTTCTCATTACATTTTCCCCCACATTCACTTAAAAATTACCCTGCAGGTCGCCTGGGTGGCTCAGTCGGTTGAGTGTCTGCCTTTGGCTCGGATCTTGATCTCAGAGTCCTGGGATTGAGTCCTGAGCCAGGCTCTCTGCTTAGCGGGGGAATCTGCTTCTCCCTCTCCTCTGTGTTCTTTCTCTCTCTCTCTCTGAAATAATTTTTAAAATTACCCTATAGATAATAAAGGGTTTAAAACATGGTATAGCAATACATTTTGGACTGTGTTTTGAGTTGAAAATATTTTTCTCTGCAGAGACTTCAGCAACACAGAAACACTGTGTAGTGAACAGAAATATTATTGTGAAACATGCTGCAGCAAACAGGAGGCCCAGAAAAGGTGCGTCCAGGATTTAGCCCAGAGGGTGGCTTTGTGTTGAAGGAAAGAACCATGTCTGCTTTTGAATCTCAGTTCCATGGGCTCTTGGCCAAGTAGCTTTGGAGAAGTCAGTTGCCTTCCTTCCTGGAGAAATGAGGATAAGAATGCCTGCCTTGGAGACTTGTCCATTTCTCTGATTGTTGGGTCATTTGTTCGTTCGTTCATTCAACACATATTTATTGCATGCTGCGTGCCGTGCCAGATACTTTGCTGGGTAAACGAGTGGTGATCAGATATAATTACTGTCCTCTTGGGATGAAAGGCAAATTATAAAAAGGATGTAGCATATAACACATAGTAGATATCTAGTAATATTGTTGGTATTGCCTAAATATTGGAACCTCTTATTCAGAGACACAAGAGGTTAAAAAAGTTAATAATTTGATTCGGAAACACGAGGAACTCAATAACACATCAGTTATATGGGTGGGTGATAAGAAGTCACCACATTCTGAATTGATACGGGATCCATGCTTGCCTATCTTTTTACCAGCTCTAGCCGGTTACAGCCTCTGGACAGGGTGCGATAATCAGGGATTCTCTGCTATCTGCCCCAGAAATCAAGAAACTGACATTTTAATTATGCCGTGAGGCCTTACTGTGAGTTTAACTCACCCTGCCCATGGTTGTATAATATTCAGAATAACTCACAGCAGCTCATTACTGCCGTCTGAAACCTTCCGGGGTCTGGATCTGGGAGGTGGAAATAGTTCCCCTGCCCAGCCTCCCCAGCTCTCCTCCCCGCCTGCCCCAGACATGTACATCTTCCCTCACTGCATCAAAACTCATAAAAGGTTAGTCAATCTGGCAGATGGGAGTAGAGGGCAGGGGTGGTTAACTGTTGTGAGTGATCAGGGGAGCTCATTTCTGCTCCCTGTCCTTAGAATCTCAGCCTGCCCAAGGCCAGCCCAGGCCTTCCTGGGTGGCATGAATGTTTGTTCCGCCCTGGAGGTTTTATTGATTAAAATATTGTATGGGGTTCCCACACAATAACTAATATAAAATATGGGGTTCCCCACAATTCTTGAGAAATTGTAAAATATGGGGCTCCCCCATGATTCTTATGTTTCTGCTGACATTGCTATTTTGGTTATTTTTATGAACAGGGTTTTATCTCCATAGATTCCTGAACAATAGTCTCTTAAAATTTGTCGTTTTCAAATAATATGCATTGAAAACGTGTACAAGCTGCACAGCAGTGACCCTGACTCAGGGTGAGGGTCCTGGAAGGTGACTAAAGATCCTCTATTCTAGCAGAATTACCTACATGAACTGTTGTTTTGGGGAATTTTTTACCGAGGAATATTAATGGTCACCTAGTGAAAAAAAGCTTTCTGTGTTCATGTGAGTTTGGGAAAGGCTGCATCCGACAAAAGAGAATGAATGGTTCCTTCACCGTAGGATTTCTCAAAACCTTCAGTGTGCCAAGTGCGCAGGGAGGAACTTCAGAATAGAGAGTAACCCTGTCCAAACGGGCCCCAGAAACCCCGGCGCTGTTAACACCGCCAGTGCTCCAGCGAGCCCAGTGTGGGGAGGGTAGCCGTGAGCCAACCCCTGCATTTTCCCAACGACCAAACGGAGAGCCACACCCGGGGAATGCCTCACCCGGAGTGAGCGAGCGGGAGCCTGGCGTGCCTGGCTCCCCGACTGCCAGCACTGCGGTGTGGGAAGCGTCCCCGCCGGGCCTCGGAACCTGGAAGCGCAACCTTCAGCCTTGTCCCCCCTCCAACTTCCTTTTCTCAAAAGCTGTCAGCCCTCTTCTCCCCTATCTCCAGGTGGGATGGAGGGGGTGTGGTTGTCCAAACACTCTTCCTTTCTGGAAGGCAGCAGGCGGTCATGGAGAGCAATTGCACGTCCTATTTTTTATAGGTACAGAAATTCGGGACGGTCTCCTTTGACCAAACCAAAACAGCGCCCTGCGGTGGCACTTGGCTCTCTGGCTGTGCCCCCTGTTGTCCGAGAAAGTCGGTGAAGCCAGCTCTCCGCAAGCATGCCCCCCTTCAGGCTTGCGAGCGGTGTGTGGTAGGCTGGGTTGAAGCCCGTTCGAGCCCTCCTGCTGTCCGTTCGCGTGGTGGCAGCGTGTTCTCTCCCCCTGACGGCCGCGGGGGACAACTGATGGTCTGTCTGTGGTTTCTTAGGATGAGAGTGAAAAAGCTGCCCATGATCTTGGCCCTGCACCTGAAGCGGTTCAAGTACATGGAGCAGCTGCACAGATACACCAAGCTGTCTTACCGGGTGGTCTTCCCGCTGGAGCTCCGGCTCTTCAACACGTCCAGCGACGCCGTGAACCTGGACCGCATGTACGACCTGGTGGCCGTGGTGGTGCACTGTGGCAGGTGAGGCCGGCGGGGAAGCGGGGTCGTGCCCGAGGAGACCCAGCCGCGCCTTTCCTGGGTCACGAGACTTGCTGGTCATGGTGCTTTTGAGAATGTCTCCCAAGCTCTTATTTATCATCATAAAGTAAATCTAAAATATACTCTTTTTTAAAAAAAAAAAATTTTTAATGTACTCTTAAAAATATTCTTCATGCCGTTTTTCGTCTTTACCCAATCAGAAAAAAGAGAGTAAGAGAGAAGGGCCCTAGATACAGAGATGCGTAGTGTTTTGCTGGAAGTCCTTTTGAGCAAGTCGTTTTTTATTCCATAGCTATAGTTAGAAGCGTAGAAAAGCCCCCTGAAAATGCACCTGTTGGTAATCCCCCGCTCAGGCGGCACGGGTCTGTGTTCTCTCCCCATGCTCACCCCGGCTGGATTCTTCATGGCACTTGTTACCCCCTGAAATGTATTTGTATTTTAGCGTGTTCATTGCCCATCCAGGCCTTCCCCCCAGGAAAGCGGGAACTTTGTTGTGGTCACTGCTTTTTGGTCTGACAGCCGGAGGAGAGCCTGGCGCTTAGTAGGTGCGCGGGCGCTGTTTGTGTTTGTTGGGTGCGAACATCTGCTTGCCGCACGGGGTCTGTAGGAGACTGACGCGTTTGCGTCTTTGTTCCGCACAACACCGCCATGCGGGTCTTCCTCCATACGTGTGGCCAAACTAATGTGGGCATAGACAGGACCTCTGCCAGTTCTCTGTCCTGACGAGAGCCTTTGTTCTGGTAATTCACTGCTTATAAAGAGCTACCTCTTTATTTTTTTTAAAGAAGTAGATGTTAACTTGGTAACTGTTGTTTGCTCTTTTCCAGTGGTCCTAACCGTGGCCATTATATTACTATCGTGAAGAGTCATGGCTTCTGGCTTTTGTTTGACGATGACATTGTAGAGGTTGGTGTGCAGATTACTCTACCAGGGGGCGGGGCATAGACTGTATTTTGGGGAATGTGTGTGTGTGGACCTTTCCTAAAACAGGCCTGTTTCCCTGGAGTCTGGCTTGAAAACAATTTACATTTCTCTCAAAGCTCAACTCTGCTGCTCTTCCCTCTCTGTGAAAGGGAGAAAGGAGTGTGATGGGGGCTCATTAATACCGTGTTCTTGTTAACCGATCAGCCATAGATTCGGGATCTCTGTGTCACCTGAAATCATATTTATATGTCAGTCCTGTGTTCCACTACGACTGAAGCCATCTCTGGTACAGACCAAATAATTAACTTAAATTTAAAAAGTTCTATTAGAATTCTTTCATTATACCAAATTTTCCTTGTATTGATTGTTAAAAATACTTTCTCAGTCTGTTGGACCTGAAAATCGTTCTATCACACTCAAGCATTCCGTGTATTGATTTTGTTGTAAAGAAATACTAGCTGGAGAGAATTCCACTCTCACACAATGTCCATTTTAACTCATAGGGTGACACTAAAGGGAATGAACTCTGATGACCGGAAAGAATTAAGGTTTTTCCCAAGACCCCCCAGTTTACCATTTGAAAGACAGAAGCCCTGGCTTCTTCAAAAAGTGCCCACATACGGTGGCCTCGTCGATTAAAGGGTGGCTTTCGTGCCCCTTTGTCAGGGCTGGGGCATTGCCCGGTTGCTGTTCAGAGTTCCCGGTTGTGATTTTAGAACAGTGTTTCTTACTGTAGTCCGTTCCTTTTTCTTTCCTTCTCTCGGTCCTCATGTTAAACAGTGCTGTTGTTCCGTCTCTCTTTTGTTGCAGAAAATAGATGCCCAAGCTATTGAGGAATTCTATGGCCTGACGTCAGACATATCAAAAAATTCAGAATCTGGATATATTTTATTCTATCAGTCAAGAGAATAACTTAAAGACCTGCGGGACTAATTCAGATGGGGGGAAATGTTCCAAGCACTCTTCCGCGGTTTCCCTGCAGACTTTCCTCCCCAGCGGCCCACCAGTGGTATGACGCCAAGTCCGATGGTCTGGCTGTGTTAGACTTTCTCCCCCTTTGGTTTTTGTTTCGTTTTTTTTTTTACATGCAGCACTACTTGTGGTTTTATTTGAGTCTGAGGTAGAGTTAACTGCAATCAGATTGTAGTAAGATTTATATGAGTAACAGTTGCTAATTTTAGGATCGGGTAAGCGCTCCAGCACTGGTTGTGTCTGGCCGAATCCGAGTGACGTTTCCTGCGAATGTCTACAGTCTGTTTTGGGTCTCTGCTGAACGGCCTAAATGCCTCCCGGGATCGCGGCTCAATGCATTCCTTTAACCTGTCCCTGGAAGCACTGCTACCCCGGTTTTGCTGCTCTGCGTCTTTTCTGCCAGAAGGACAGAAGAATTGGGTAGATGTTCACCTTTTAGGGCTGCAACTATAGCTTTAAGTGTGTGCAAGTGAAAACGTGTAAAAGTGAGTAACCTCAATACTGAAACCATCGTCCAGGTGGAACAGGGTGAAGAGAAGCTGTTCCTGGGGGCTCGGGCCTGCCCCGGGCTGTGCTCTCCCAGCCTTGAGAATCCCCCCGAGGCTAGGAAGGCAGGCAGCTCAGGGCAGGCGAAGCCAAGAGGAGGAAGCTTGCGTGGACCGCGACAAGTTACTTTTCTTATCTTTCTACCAAAACCACGTGTCAGGAAAAGAACCCTATGCTGTTTGTAGTGACCCTCTACTTCCACAAGGTCCCGCGAGTTGTCCCTGTCCTCTGTCTGGCACTGCTGAGCTTTCCCAGGGGTGATGCCAGGCCTGCTGGTGTTTGGCGGTCTGTGGTCGCAGGGCTGGGACACTGCGGTGACTGTTGCGGCCCAGCTGTCCTTGGCCGGTTGGCACCCACATCCTCCTCTATCAGGAGGGACAGCGGCGCTGCGCCCTCACCACCATCGGCCGCGTTCTACAGCTGTTGGTTTTTTCACATTTCCGTGTGTTCGCGGAGGCACTGGCGAGCCCCGGGGCTCATGGAGAACCTTCCGTAGAGGGATTACTGGAGTTAGCTGGGTGTGAAGGTGGGTCAGAGGAAGTGTGAGTGGGTGGGCGGAGGAATGAACAAAATGGTGGCGTCTCTTTGGCTCAGACTCCCAGAATGCTTGACAAGAGAGTTTTTTGGAAGAACCTCATCTCACTAGAGTTACTTTTACCTTTTTCACTTTTGTTATATATGTATTTATTAGATCATTTGAGTATTGGTACCTTTTATTAAAAGGGTCAATTTGGTGTTTTGCTGTTGAGCTGGTTTTTGGATTCTTACAAATAACTATGAGTCCTAGATCTTGGCTTCCTTTGGGAAGTCAGCTGACTTCCATACACTATAATATACTGTGAACGTATTATTTTGTTACCTAATAAATCAGCAAATGAACATGCAGATGTTTGGCATAATGTGAACTAAAATTGAAATTGAAAATGTTAGCGGCCATTTTGTAACAATGAAGAGCATAGCACTTTATCTAGATGAAAACTGGATTTCTTGTCTTTGAGATATCTTGAACTGTTTATTGCTCAGAACTTAAATACATGCCAACACTTCATTTGTTCATGCTTGAAGTGAAATGTTTTACTTTTCACTGGAGGAGACAAAAACAGGGTGATCTTCACGTTATTGTTTTATACAAGTGACGAAAATATACCTTGCCTTGTTTAGAGGCAAATTCATATTTATAAATATTTTGTCTTTTTTTTTCCTCCATGAAACATGCAGTAATCACTTACCTGGAAGGTGAGTATTTATTCTGTTTTTAAGGAGAGACACTTTGCAATTGAAGGTGACTGATGCAAGGAACTGTTTGTACTATATATAACCCATATATTTGACTGCAGGTTGCAAAGTTTAAAAAAAGAATAATGGTTCTTATCTAATATATTTGGAACTGATTCATAAGAAAAACTATTAAAATTATCTTTGAAATGACTCTTGAAGCTAATTTATTAGAAAAAAAAAGTTTCAATTGGAAGCCTACAGAAGTAATATCTAAATGCTAAGTCATAGATTCAGTGCATTTTCTTTATTATTACTAATATTATTTTTTTGTATGTGTAAAGAGTTTTTCCCAGTGACTTAACAGAAGAAATCGAAAGGGTCAGTTAAAAATCAGTATTCCTGGATAGAGGTTAGGAATAAAGACCAAGTATGAAAGGTAACGCAAAGGCGTTAAACTGGTTGTGTGATGCAGGAAGAGAAGACTGGAGAAAGACTAAAACACACATATCCACCAACATGCTCTTCATCAGATTTTTAAACGTTAGAGCTATCTGGTCATTTCTTTCCTCTTCGATAAATGAAACAGACACGAGGCAGCTACATTTCCCCTGAATCATTTCACTTTTTGTAAAGACAGTAGCACGCAAACACTTGATTTTTCATCCCTCATTCATCTTGTAAAGCAGAGAATGGTGTGAGACGTGTGAGACCGTTCTGAGGTCAACGATAGCACAAAGGCTCGGCAATATTCCCTCCGATCGCAGGGGTTTTGCGTGTCTATTTCTGGCAGGAGTGAGGAGACCTGCTGTATTCCTTTAACTGCTGCGGGTTTTACACTAAGGTACAGTGTTTTACACTTAAAAGAGAGAAGATCTATTTACTTTATTGGTTACTTACTAGCTGAGCACCTAGATTAGGGTACAGTTTGCTGAAAAGGCATTTGTTTAAAGCCAATTTTGGCAAAATGCTAACATCCAGTCCTGTTACATGGATGCATTTTCCACTCCAAGGCAGCGTGAAGTGGGCTGGTTCGCAGAGAGCCAAGGCACAATACGAGAGGGTGTTGGTGTGGATTGGAAGCCAGTCGTATTTGGATTTACGGCCTGGCATATTTTGGATTTCAGATGAAATGGGGAAAAAATGACAGGACTGGTCCCTATGCATTTATTTTCATGGATATGCTTAATTTCATGGGCATGCCTAACAATGAACTATGTTCTAACTGGAGCTTAGGACTTATTTTAGATATTGGAGTGTAGCTTTATTACAGATGGATTTTATCTTTAAACATTGCATTTTGATCAACTTTGTATATTCACGTGTATTAAAATATCGTGCACTAAATGTTTTGCCCTCATTTGCTCTCATACGGTCAAGGCATTTATCAGCACTATTGTGAATAACTCATGTAAATGGCATGGGTCAGGGAAAACTATTTCCTACTTTTCTGCCTAATTAAATTTGTTTTCCAGTATTACATTAATTTATTTTTGGCTTCCATTTCTTTGTAACCAAAATAGTTACTGTATTTGTGTGGCATTCATTTGGTTTTGTTGCTAAAAAAAAAAAAAAAAAAAAGTTTAGTTTTTATTTAAATTAATCTGTACCTTAATTTTCTTTTAATGTAACCAGTTCAAGCACTTTAAGCAATAACGTCAATCTTGTGAAAGTTCAATCAGTTTAATACCCTGCCTCTAAAATTGTTTGCAAAAAATAAATAAATAAATAAAATAGGAATTCTCTTCCTAGAGAATTATATCTTGGTAATGTTACACACATGGACTTAAAATCCTTTTTATAAAATGTGAGTTAGGGCCAGTCTCACGTCCGGGTCATCACTCCAAACTTAATTTTGAAGCAGTGGAAATGTCAAGAACCTCCTGGTCATTGTGATAGATAAATGTGGGGCTGCTGTGAAGGTTGATAAAGTCAGTGTTCTGAAGGTAACCCAGTCCTATTTTTGGGTTTACAAAATAGATCAACAGAAGTGATCCAGAGTCCTATATTTGGGGAATAGCAAATTGAGGCTATCAGTGGGGGGAAAAAATTAAAAATTCGGGTCAGGTATATTAGATATCACAGTCAATTCCTTAGCTGGGACTCTGCGTATAAAAATCTCCTTTTACCAGTTATGAAAGAAAAGATCCATTCCCCAAATAAGACTGTGGCTTCCAGCATCTGGTTTCTAGGCCTGAGCAGGAATGTGATCCTGGCCCGCCTGTACTGACAGCCGGCCCTAGGCTTCCGGTGGTTTCTGAGCTGTGGGCCACCCCCGCCCCCAGCAGGGCGCACACCACTCCCTACAGAGACCTGCCTGGGTGGGAGCAGCATGTGACCTCCTTCCCGAGACTCACTCAGGCTTGCTGGTAAGGTGCTCAAGGCTCGCTCTCCCCCCGCCCCAAGCCAGTCCCTTCAAGGGGTCTGTGTGTGGGCAGGAGATTGTCATCTGAATGCCTTTGCCTGGGCCCAGTTATGGGAAATAAAAATCCACAGACCAGTTTCCATCCATCTTCTCTCGGGGCAAGTCAGCTGAACCTGACTGAACTGGGAAGTCACCTGGAGCCGCCATGAGAGTTGTAGGAGGGGAAGACCTTAGGAAAGTCTTTTTCTTTTCTAGGCCTGGTTTTGTCCATCTGTTAAATGGGGTATACAGCATAGGTGGGTCCCCACCAGCAGAACCCCGTTTCTGGGGAATGAGATGTGTTCTGCATTTATCCTCCATTTCTGTACATTGATACCTAAACACCTTCGACAGAGCGAAGCCTTCCTTCCTTCTATTTACATAAAGATAAAAATCCTTGTGAAGTCATTTTTCCCCCTGAGGGAAGATTTTGACTATGGGGACCGTACTAAAGACAAAGCACTTAGCCTTGTCCTAGAGATGCCCCAAGTGGAGAGATTTCTAAAGAAGGGATCCTTTAGCACCTATTACACACCAGATTTTTTGGGAGTCAGGGGACAACGAAGGGGAGCAGAGAGGACCCCCTTTCTCATTGTTTACCTCAGGAAAAAAAAAAAAAAAAGTCCGTGGAAAAGAAATTTAAATTGTGGAAATAATGCGCCTGAGGGGAATTCACAGTTGAGCACAGTTTGGCCTTTGGCCTGGGTCTAGGTCTCAGGGAGCAGATGGGCAGTTAGATAAAGCAGGCCGGTTCCTTTCTTCCCTGGGGCCCCCTCTTGGAGCCCCACTTGCCTCCCTGCCTGCTCTTCCAAGGGACAACACGTTTTTAAAAACTGTAAATCTGTTATATTGTAGAAATGGCCTTGAGCATTTTGCCTCTTAATTTCATGTCATAGGAGCCAGAATATTGAAAGTCTTAACAGAGGGTTTTATGAATAAAATAATCAGTCCTTTTACATTATTACCAAATAATTAACAGCCTGTCCAAACGTTAGCAAAACCAATCGGCATGAGCCTTTCTAAGTTATGTGACTAAATGCCTTCATTGACTTATCAACCCGTGTTCCCCTTTATGAGTTCCCTTGTGTTTTAAAAGTGCTTTGAACAAAGCACGCGAGGAGCTTACAAACGAGAAGCTTCATTTTGGTTGTGAGACACCAGAATCAGAAATGACATTAAATGTTGTAAAACGAATTCCTAATTTTGTGCTCATTTCCCACATGATGATTCATAATAAAGTCTTTATTAACGACCCCGGGGTCTCCTGTTCATGTTGTGAGTTCCGCGGCCTTCACTTTCTCCCCAGCCTCGAGTGAGCACACGGGTTCTCGTGAGACGGTGCGAGGTTCCACCGAGGCTCTCCGTGGGAGGGTTGGGCACCTGTGTGGTGGGTTGAAACCCTATTTTGTTCTTACCTCCGCCTCGTAGTACGGAACTTGGAGAAGAAAACAGAGCTGTAGATTTGACTTGGCAGGAGGCAAAATAATTTGATAGTTGAAGCCACCATTTTGTGTATTTAACCAAGGTCTCCTGTGATCCAACTCAAACGTGTTTGTATTAAAGAGTCTCTTAGTTGACCTTGCCTGAGAGAACATTCTGTGCTAAGATAACTGAAAATAAACACAGGAACCATTGAAGAATGAGCCTTCATCCCTCCGGAAGCAAGCGAAGTCTCTTCACTAGAGAGCTCATCTCCAGGTTGAGAATTGCCTGTATCCCATGCTGAGGGGTAGAAAAATATTTTCTAATGCTTATGAAACCTGTGTGAAGACTCATTCTGCCTCCCCCTCCCCCAGAATAAATTGTTTGAAAAATGCTGCAAACATGCTTCTGCCTATTTGTCCACGCCTGCAAGCCCCAAGCCCGGAGAACAAAGGTGAGGATGAGTTGCCAGCCTGTGTAGGTCGTCTGTGCCCATCTGGACTCTCGAGGCTTCAGCAGAAGCAGGGGTGAAGGCTGCGGAGTGGAGAGGATCCCTCTTCCTGGGTGTTCACTGATTGACCCAGCTTTCACTTATGTCCTGTGAGAAGTCAGAAAGTTTATGAGGAACGAGCTTCCCTCAGAATCTGCCCTCAAGTGGCAATTAGTACAGAATGTGGAAGAACAAGGGCGGGGGATCGGGTTAAGACCCTTCTAACGTCACCGCTCCGCTTCTAGCCTGGGTGGCGCTGCTGCACGGGGCCCAACCTCGGAGCGCCGTGCAGGGTTAGGTGAAGCCCAGCGAACCCCGGACGCCCCTCCAGCCGAGGGACAGCCTACAGCTGCCGTGCCAGTTCCGTCACGGCCCCGAGCCGGATCGCTGGCGGGACAGCTTCGGTCTCCGTCCAGAGATAGTGTGGAAAAGCCCGCTGCACTTGGGCTCAGCTCGGGTTCCAGGACAGGGACCGGCCACTCGCAGGTGCTCTCAGCAGAGCACGTGGGGAAAGCAACGGCTCGGGAGCGGCCAGATCTGCGTTCGAGTCCTCACGGGGCAGCTGGTCCAAGGGCGCTAGAGGTCTGTCGCCTCGGTCGGATCTTGGACATGATGTTGGGGTTAGCGGGCTCACGAATGGTATTTGGCAAAGGGGCCCTTCTGCCCAGGGCCGCGAGGGGCATAAAAACACAACCGTCGAAAACTGGAGGGTCTAGAGGAGCTGGTGTCAATGAGGAAGACGTCGTGGGGCACCATGCTAGGCTGCTTCCTTTGATCGAATCCTCACCGCATCTTCCAGGCCCGAGAGGCAAGACCAGACAGCGGAGAGCGAGCAGCACAGCCCGACAGGCAGGAAGTAGCGCCCGACAGGCACGTTTCGGCTCTGGTAGGAGCTGACCCGGTGCTCCAGCGGGGCCTCGGCGTTGTCTGGTTGGACATAAACAGTGTCACGGAACACCAGCCTCAGTCAGGGTCACGCTGTGACCATGATGAAGTGACACAAAAACAAGACCCCTTCGTAGTTTTATCTAAGCACAGGCAAAAACAAGGTCACTGCAAGCCACAAGCTGCCAGACATTCCTCCGTCCCATGAACCTGACTCACGGCCGCCGCCTCACTAGCCACGGCCTTCACCGTGCTGCCGTCTGTCCCAGGTGAGACTGAGCGTCGTCCACGATCCAAGAATCGTCCCCACTTCTGGACAGCACCCAAGCCAGAGTGAACCCCTGTTCCTTGGACCCTCCCCCAAATGACCCAACCGAAGCCCCACTCCCATAGGTTCTTTCACACGCTCCTACTGAGCTGCCCCCCGCTTTCCCACCGTGTGCGGTCTGGCTGCTGCGAGCATCAGACGCGATCGTTCAGCTACAGCTCCGTTCCTGTTCCGTCCGGCTGGAGAGAGCCGCAGAGGAGTGTGCTAGACCGAGAGCAGCCACTTCCCGGGGTCAGCCTGGATGGGCTGTTCTCGTGGCTGCAAGGGAAACGAGCCACATGCGTTCAAGGTTGTCGTTAGTGTCCCGGTACCTAGCTGGTCCACAGGAACTCCTGCCCAGAAGGGATGGTGGTGTTGGTCTAGATGCAGAGAGAGGCTTCTTACAAGTAACTTCGGCTAAATCTGGACTCAGGTTTTCCTGACCTGTAAAATGAAGTTAGAGCTGGACTGCGATATGCAGAAACTGCTGGAAAGTATGGGAGGTCTTGTAACATTAACGAAGACCTCTTCTAGGCATGAAGCTTCAGACGGGAAAGCCATACTGTCTGTCTTCAAAGTGATCATTTTCTTCTCTCCTTTGTCCCTTTCCTGTCTGAAGCTTCATGCCTGGAAGAGGTCTTCGAGTAAAACCACGTGCTGCAGATGAGGCTAGAGCGTAAGGGGAAGAGCCTAAGAGGAGAGGACAATTGATTACTGGTCCCATTTAGCTTGTAGTGTTACAGGCAAGAAGAGAAGAACAGAAGAAGAAAGGGGGGGGGAATGGCATCACCGAGGAACTGTTATAAAGGGAAGTTAAGAGAAACATCTGACAGCTACTTTGCTATTTTGGAAGGTAACAGGGAGAGTGCCCCACAGCAAGCCAGCTAAGATGACAAGGCATAATTTTAATCCTTACAGTTTTGCCCAAGGGCAAACATACTGTCGTTCCCCACCCCCACCCTCGCCCTGCTATTTATAATTTGGTTAAAATTCTGAAAGATTTTATATGTATACTTGAGAGAGAGAGAGATCGTGGATGCAGAGGAGCAGGGGGAAGGGCAGAGGGAGAGGGAGGAGACTCCCCACTCAGCAGGGAGCCCGACGAGGTGGGGCTTAATCCCAGGACCCCGGGATCACGACCTGAGCCAAAGGCACGTGCTTAACCGAGCCACCCAGGCGCCCCCACAATTTGGTTAAAATTCTTTGCAAGCTGTTAGTTTTTGTGCACACAGACTGTAAGACTTCTGCAAGACTGATATGGGGGTAGGGATTCATTTATTGTTTTTGAATTTCTGGAAAATCATTTTGCATTTTGGAGCAGTCTTAACATTATTCTTGCTAGAGGCGTTTATTTGTAATCATGTCTGCTGACTCCAAACTATAGGATATATCACAGAATTTTAATTACATGAGGCTCAGGATTATTCTCTTCTCCATTTCGATATGTGAGGGAGTGATGTACGGACAGAAAGTCTATAGTGACATTCGAGAACAGGAACTGGGAATGATGGAATGAGGTACGCGTGAGAAGGACATCCACGAAGAAAAGTTGCAAAGCGGAGCCGAAGGGAACAGAGAGAGATTGCGGTTATTCTTCTCAGGGATGGCTGCTTAGTGCATGACTTCTGTCACACTAAGATTTAGATGAAGCGGACTGATGGGGTCTGTTCTAAAATAGATTTCGGGGAGAGCAGATTATGTAAATAGATACACATGTACATATTTAAACTTTATTATAAGATAGTAGAGAGAATAGAGTATTGAACCTCCATGAACCCATGCCTCGTCTTCAACAGTTAATTACGGCTGGTCTTGTTTTAGGTTGATAGAATCTTCGGGGGATTGCACTGGAAAGTTACCAAAACTCATAAGCCTCCAACTCTTCTGGGTATCTAAACACATAAAGGCGAAATATATGAGGTGTTAGCACAGTTCGGATGAACAACCCGTTCCAAGGGATTACCTGTCTATTTTGTCATTCTTCTAACTTGAAATAATGTGTCATTCCTTGAACCTGAAATGCTTCTGCATAAATGTGGAAACATTTTGCAATACAGAGGTTTTACAGTTGAAGCAGGCTTAACTTGCATACTGGCTAAATAACATGAAATATATGAAACTGAAGCTGCAGGGTTTGAGGGTGACCACATTTATTTGGAAAATTATAATGAAAATAATGGCTCTTCTATCAGTTATAAGCTAATGTAGATTATAGAATATAGTCTTAACAAATGGTTAGGCAGGTGCGCCTGCGTGGCTCAGTCGTTAAGCGTCTGCCTTCGGCTCAGGGCGTGATCCTGGAGTTCTGGGATCGAGCCCCACGTTGGGCTCTTCCGCTGGGAGCCTGCTTCTTCCTCTCCCACTCCCCCTGCTTGTGTTCCCTCTCTCGCTGGCTGTCTCTATCTCTGTCAAATGAATAAATAAAATCTTTAAAAAAAAATGGTTAGGCAAGAGTGCAAAGTTCTGGGACACCTGGGTGGCTCAGTCGGTTAAGCATCATCTGCCTCTTGATCTCAGATCAGGCCTTGATCTCAGGGTCGTGAGTTCAAATCCCGAGTTGGGCTCCATGCTGGGTGTGGAGCCTACCTTAAAAAAATTTTTTGAAAAGTGCAATGTTTTACTGCTCATATTTGTCTCACATGTCTTCTCTTCTAGATCTTCACCTTTCCATGTACCCCTTATCTTTCTGGAATTTTCCCAGAGGGATGGGGCCAGGCTCAATATCTCTGTTTCTCTCCACCCTTTCCTGTTGGTATTTTCCCTCCTGGCATGTCATGAACAGATTTCACTGATTAATAGATGAAATTGAAGAATGCCAAAGCAGAGAGGAAGGTCCCAGGTAACAGTACAAATTTCCCAAAGCTGAGACAAGGAACCGGAAGCCCTGAGATCTTAGCAAGACTTGTTTGCTTTGCTTTCCAAGCTGGTATGACCTAGAGTAAGGAAGGAGGGGCTGGCAGAGGTCGCCTTGGCATTGAAGCAGGGCCACCAGTGTGTGTGGTGGATCCTTGTGGCAGGAAAGGGCTGCAAGCTCCGTGTTAGCTCTCCAAATCTCATCTCCACCTCTGTCCCCTGTCGGGGACTCAGAACTGCAGGGGTCTGGGCAGGGACAGAGAAACAGGTGGTTTTAGCAATCGGGAGTAGAGCAGAAACCTGAGGGTCTTACACATGGGACTTCACCCTCCCCACCCCATCGTCCAAATGAGCTAAGGCTTAGGATTTCAAATTTTTCATTTAGTAGCACAATCTTTTTTTGAAAAACAAAATCTTATGTAGAACCTTACTGTGGGTGTATACAGTGTTTGATGTCACATTTTATTAATATACATTCTTTTTATAAGCTAACTTTATAAAGTTAATGAGAACAATGAGGCTACTTGATGACCATGATATTTTTGGAAGTGACAGTGTTTTATTGGTTTCAGCACCCAGCTTTATGAATTTTGTTTTGCTCACATAGGATTAAGAAAATCCAAGTTCACACGGATCTATATATATATGATTATAAATAATACTTTTTTGTTTGTTTTTTAAAAAACTGTCTTATATATTCTGGGATTCTTTTCAGTACAGAAAGAGAGTGGGGAATCTTTTATTTTTGAAATCTTCATAAAAGTAAGTTAACCTCCCAAGTTAACTCAGTTGGAAGTCTCCAATGAATTTAAATTTGATTTATAACACACTTGAGTATGTCTGTTGGTTATTAAACCAAGTTACATTTAAAAAGTGAAATCCTAATGAAAACATTTCTGGAACCCCTGAAGCAGGGTTCCATGGAACACAGTTTGAAAACTACCAATCTGGTATTCAAAAGGTAAGGCTTCCATGGGGCACCTGGGTGGCTCAGTCAGTTAAGCATCAGACTCTTGCTTTTGGCTCCGGTCATGATCTCAAGGTCTTGGGATAGTGTCGGACTCCAAGCTCAATGGGGTGTCTGTTTGAGATTCTCTCTTTCCCTCTCTCTCTGCCCCCCCACCTCATGCTCGAGCTCTCATTTTCTCTTTAAAATAAATAAATCTCAAAAGTAAGGCTTCCTTTATTTCCTTACCCAAACATCTTTCATCCTTTAATGCTGCCCTTTTCATGGCTTTCTCCCCCTTTAGAGAGCACATTGAGCTGATTTTTTTTGCCATCTTTCTGGAGGTATAATTGATATATAACATTGTATCCATTTAAAGTGTACAAGGTAATGATATGATATGCATGTATGTGGCAAAATAATTACCGCAATTACCTTAGTTAACATCCGTCACCTCAAATAGAGTGTTTTGGTTTTTTGTTGCGAAAATTTTTAAGATCTACTCTTTTAGCAAATTTCAAATAAGGTGGAGCTCATTTTAACTCTGTTTCACTAAGATCGCACTGTTGGTCAGAGGATAGAACGGAGGATACAGTAGCCAGCCCGTTCTGCCTGGGGGGGCTCCAGTGCCAAGTAAAATGATCAAGTATGTGGGCTTAATTCTCATGGCTTCTTCAGTCCTTCCATCAAGATTTCCTCCTCTCTGTTCGGGATCCCATGACTCAGACCCTATTTCTGCAAGGTGTTTGCTGGCTATACTGGTAAACCAATTCAGCTGCTATACCTACTGGTAGTCTTTTGCAAGTACTAGTTATTTGTTTTACATATTTATTGAGCAATTGCTGTGTGCGAAATACTACGCTAAGCACATTACATGAGTTATCTCCTTGGGTTCCTGTAACAACCCTGTGAGATGGGGTCTAGTATTATCAGATGGGGAAACGGAGGCTGGCACTTATGAAGCTTGCTGTTCTGAAGCTCTTTGTACTGGTACCACCAAAGCTACCTGGGTTGAATTCCAGGCACAAATGACGAGGGGGTTTAGAACCCCGCTTTTGTTCATAGAAAGAATAGATTTTCCATAAGTAGCACAGCAGTTAAGAACACAGGCTTTGAAATCAAATGAACATGAACTAGAATATAGGCTCTGTCGTTTACCCGTGGTGTGTTCTTGGTCAGTCTCAGTTTCCTTATCTGTAAAATGGGGATGACGATGATAACAGTACTTACGTGTAAGTGTTATAAGGATTAAATGAGATGAAGTATATCAGACATGTAGCACAACTCTCGCCTCTGTGTTCAGTGCATTCAATACATGCGATGCTATAAGTGTTCAGAAATTATTAGTTGTTATTTTGTCATTATTAATTCATTAATAGGTCTGGACTAGCTGAACACAACGGTACCAGTCAAATCTTCCACTTACCTATTTAGAATAGGAACAAATGAAGCTGCCTGGATTAATTTAAGATAAGAAGTAAGACTATGCTAACACCATTTAGATTATTTTTTTTTAAGATTTTATTGATTTATTTGAGATAGAGAGCATGAGTTGAGGGGGGCAGAGGCAGAGAGAGAGGGAGAAGCAGGCTCCCCTCTGAGCACGGACACTGATACGGGGCTCGATCCCAAGATCCTGAGATCCTAACCTGCCCCGAAGGCAGATGCTTAAGCGACTGAGCCACCCAAGCACCCCAACACCATTTAGATTAATTCTTTTATGCTTTTGAGGTCCGATTGATTCTCTGAGAGACACTAGCTCATGTTGGGTGTCTGCTGTGACCTGGTTCTAAGGTTAGTGTATGTGTGTTGGTTTTGTTTTTCATGGAAAACTTTTGTTTTAATAAACAGAACATCCATGGCTTAGATTTTAAGTTGCATTTACAGATGAGGAACACTTCTAGGCCCAAACAGATTAACAGCGAAGCTACTACTGAGGGCAGGAATTCGTGCCCCCTCCAACCCCCACTCCCGCCTTCCCCAGCCCCTTGTATTTTAAGCCTCAAGAGCAGAGACTTCCCGTCAGAGAACATAAGATGAGTGCCTCATATCTTCTTTTGCTTTAGGGCCACAAAGTGAGCAGATCAGGGGCTGGCATAGGTGTGCGCTATTCCTGCCAACCAGTGAAAGAGCAGGAGCTGAGACCATCAAGTCATCTTCCCTGCACTTTGAGTGAACTTCTTCCCTAAGCAGCTTTGGGACAAATTGTGCCCCCTGGGAGCCGTTCCTGCTGCTGAGGTCTAAATCAGTCAGCATTTTCTCCAAAAGCGCGGTTTCCGCCCTTGCAAAAGGACGCAAGGACAAGGGGCTTGCCAGCTGCTGGCCTGCCTCGCACGCGCACGTGGGCTCGGCAGGCCTGGCGGTGGCCCGACTCACAGACGCTGCAGCCTCTCCTGGGCGCAAAGGGACAGTCGCGGGGCCCGCGGCGACAGCTTCTCGCTGCCTGCCCGGCCGCTGAAGACTGGCCCAGCAGCCCAGCGGCTGCAGATTTGTAGCAGTTTCCAGCCCCTTTCCTGAGCCCCGTAGGGATCGCCGCCTGGGTTGGAGGGTTTGTTTTCCAGAAGCACCAGGCTTTCCCTAGCCCCAGTCAGACAACGTGTTTATATTTTCTTTGAAAAAATACTTTGCATTATTTTCAAAATAAAGAGCATTTGACATTTATTTTTTGCACATTCAACTTACGTAAGTGATACACAGGTTACGACTGTAGTTAAAAATTCGAAACTACCCCTGAAAATAGGGTAAAAACCGAAAGTCCCCTTTCCCTTTCTCCCAACTGCATTTCCTTCCCCAAAGGTAACTAGTAATGAAAAGTTGTAGAAGGCCCTTCCAGACCTTTTCTTGCATTACATGTAGACGGGTAAACACGCACGGGTGTTTACTTTTGATTTTTAAAACTTAAAAATGTTATTAAATGTTATTCTGGAGCTTGCTTCCCGCCAACTCAGTTGTCTTGAAGATCTTTCTATACCACGGCTACTTCACTAAAAAAAAAATCATTGCATATAATTCTATAACATGGATTATAAACGTACTTATACCATAAACTTATTTAAAGAACATTGAGGTTCTTTACTCGCTATTATAAGCAACCTTGTAGTAAGTGTCTTTGCAAGGGACTCGTGAAACTTTTTTTTTTTTAAGAAATCTCCATGCCCCACATGGGGCTCGAACTCAGACCCCTGCGATCAAGCACTGCATGCTCGACCGACGGAGCCAGAGAGGTGCCCTTTGTTAAACCTTTCGGACAAGAGCTGACACTGAACTTCAGAACTCCTTGGGCTTACGAACGCCCAAAGAGATTTTTTTAGCTTCACGTGTGTTTAACACACACAGACCCTGGAGCCATCATCTAAGGGGAGTAATTGGAGACGTGATTTTAAATTTGCTGGAAGACAGTGCAAAATGCACTGGATGTCTATCCTCGTCTAGTGTTTGGGATTCTTTCAAGTATCCTAGAGCCAAGAGAGGCTTGGAAGTTGATAATGTGTGTTTTTCCATTGTTACCCTTTCACCAGGGTCTCGAATTTCCAATCAGTTCAGTTGTGAAACTTGCCTTTTTGCTGAAGTGTTTTTCCCTTGATTTGGGATTGTTTTTTAACAGTTGCCAAAGTCACATGATTTAAATTGCAAATGCCACAAAAACGTATTCTCCTGCTGCTAGTCTTGAGATAAAATGTAGAGATGTGAAATTTGAAGGGTAGGACTTGGAAAGGAGCAGGTAGGACTTCAGAAGCGACTGTTTTAAAGTCTTCGTGAAAGTGATGCCTTCACTCCTTACCTTGACTTTAAAGTCTCCTGAATAATTTTGTTTGTCTGTCAGTCACTGGGACGGTGATTAATAAACCCCCTCTAGCCTGAGGGGAGGGTTGCTTCAAAATACTGAGAGAGGCAAAGGCACCAGGAGTCAGAGACAGTAATCCAAACCCAGACTACGCCGGAGCAGTGGCTCTCCGACCTGACCATGCCTCGGAGCCTGCGGAAGCTTTCCGTGGCACAGTCACCCCCACGTAGCCCACGTTGAACTACTCACACCTTCTGGAGTGGTTAAAGTTCCTCCACGAACATTTGTTACATCAGTGGAAACAAGTTATTAGTATGTAGTCTGTAATAATTACATTAACGAAAACACTCCATTTACACTTATGGTGACTTGAATGATGATCGTAATATATTGAAAGATAATATTATGCTAATAGACCAACCTGAAAGAAACTGACATATAGACTTGTGACAATGACAAATGTAAATCTGATACCTCTGTCTTTTCATGCCCCAGCCCCATTCCTTCACCTCCGAGACATACGTCAACCGCATAGGCGTCTCTTCATGTCCATTGTCAAATGCCTTGTCCAAGCCACTTTTCTGTCTTGCCTGGACCAACCTTCTTGATTGCTCTCTCCAATCTATTCATGGCACAGCAGCCTGAGGGATTTCTTTTACCTTTTTATTTTGAAAAACCGCAAAACTACAGAAAAGTTGCAAGAATAGAATAATAAGCACCTGTATACCTTTACCTAGATTTACTGATTGTATTTTTTTTGCCCCATTTGCTTTATCTCTTTATATATGTATGTCTTATTACTGTCGCTATGACTATTATTATTACTATTTTTGCTGATCCACTTGAGAGCATACTGGAGACATCATGGCCCTTCACTCATAAATACTTCCATCTGTATCCTCTAAGGACAAGATCATCTTCTTACATACTAACTACAGTACAATGATCAAATTCGGGAAATTTGACGTTGATTCAACGCTTTGATTAATGAACAGTCCGTATTTAAATTTCACCACTTGTCCCCAAAATATCCTTCATAATTTTTTTTTCTTAGATTTGGATTGGATTCATTTACATACATTTAGTGGTCCTATCTTTAGCCTTTTTTAACTTCAGACTGCATTTGTCTTTCATAAATTGGGGTTTTTGAAGAGTGCAGGCCAGTCATTTACAGAACACCCCCCTCCCTTTGGGTTTGTCTGAGGTTTCTTCACGAGTAAATGCAGGTGATTCATTTTTGGTGGGTTCCTCCTCCGAGCATCACATCAGGGGCCCGAGGGACCATAAGTCAGATGGTGCTACTGTGGGGTTAGTCACCTTCCAGGGGCATCTCACTGAATAAGCCTTTCCATACCCTGACTGCTAAGCCAGGCACATCCTGGCGGCTGCTTCTCTCAACCTTACCTCCTCCCACCCACTCTTCCTCCTCTCCCTGCGCTCTGGCCACACGGGGCTTCTTTCAGTTCCTCCAGCTGGTCAACCCGGTCCCTGGGAAGCTCTTCCCACCCATTCCACTTGCAGCTGGCCTGTCTGGACGATCCAGGAGCTCAGCTACAAAAGAGCCCTAGACTAAGGAATTGCCATTATTTTGAAAATGGAAGTCACTGCAAAATGATTTTTGTTAAAAACATTTCACCTGCCTAAGGCCACCTGTCTTTTGCTCTCTTTGCTTCATCTTGTCACGCTGGATTGTCACCCCAAAGGCAGGGCGAGCTAGAGCTGGGACTTGGCTACTATGATGTGCCACCCGAATTCCAAGGGACAGGCTTCAATTTGGGTGTTTTGGTTTTTTCAAGATTTTTTTTTTAACATGAGAATCTAAAAGGCAGCATTTTAAAAGCAACTTTTAATTGTAGACTACTTTATATTTACAGAGAAGGTGGCAATGATATTCCGGAGTTCCTGTAAAGTCCCTCCTCTCTTCCCTCTGATGTTAACATCTCACATGACGTTGGCACATTTGTCAAAGCTAAGAAGTCAAGACTGGCATATTATTATTAACCAACCTCCTGACTTTATTCCAATTTTACCTCTTTTCCCACTTCCGTTCTTCTTCTGTCCCCGGATCCCATCTGGGATACAGCATCGCGTTTAGTCATCATGTGTCCGAAGTCCACACTGGTCTGGAGCACTTTTTCCTTTCTTCCTTGTTTTTCATTATTATTATTATTTTTTATCATTCAACAAACTTTTATTTTTTAAGGTGTACAACATAGTGACTTAATGTATATTGACATTGTGAAAGAATTACCACAATCAAATTAGTCATCACATTTTTCATGATCTTGACAGTTTTGAGGAGGACTGGTCAGAGAATTTCTAGAATGTCCTTCGATTTCAGTTTGTCCGATGCTTTTCTCATACTTGGATTGAGGATATGAATTTTTGGAAAGAAGTCCTCAGAGGTGAGGTGTCCTCTCATTGCATGCAGTCAGTGGGTGCATGCTACCCCAGGACTTATCACTGTCGTGTGAATCTTGGTCTCTTGGTTAAGGTCGTATCTGCAGACTTCGCCCCTGTAACATTATTTTTCCCATCCCATACTCCATTCTTTGGAAACAAGTCACTATATCCAGCTCACATCTGGGGGTGGGGAGACAAAAGCAGCTTTAAAAACTTCAGTGTACACGCTCGTTTTGCAATTTAGAATTTAATTTTTTTTTCCTTTCAACTACTTCTGGGGGCAGAGGGGCTATGTTCTTTTGAAGTGTTGTAATCAGACCCTGCTTCAATACTTCCCTAATGCTAATTGCAAATGCCTTAATATGATGTGGCATTTCCCAGCTGGTTCATAACCAGAACTAGGAAGGTTTTGCCAAGAGGTTTATATTGAAATATTTTTAATTTTTTAAAGAAACCTCTATATCCACATACTCATTTAATAAGTAGATATTTAGCGAGGGCATACTACATGCCAGGCAGGGCTGGGGATTCATGCACGCATTTCTGCAGCCTGCAGTTTGGCACCGGAGAGTCAGTATAACCACACCCACCTGCTGACTGCCTGTCGCAGCCTAGACGCTGGGTTCTGGGTGCTCCAGATTCATAATTAAATCTTTGGACAGTCCGGTGAGTAAGGTTTTACTACCCTTGGTTTATTTCCTTTTAAAAATTAATTTATTGGGGCGCCTGGGTGGCTCAGGTGGTTAAGCATCAGCCTCGGGCTCAGGTCATGACCTCCAGGTCCCGGGATCAAGCCCTGTGTCAGGCTCCCAGCTCGGCGGGGAGTCTGCTTTTCCCTCTCCCTCTCCCTCTCTCCCTGGTTTGCTCTCTCTGTCTCTCTCTCTTAAATGAATAAATAAAATCTTGTAAAAAATTATTGTTTTAAGCAGAACTCAGCGTCAAAAGATTTATAATGAAATCTAGGCGCTCATCACCCTTAAGTCATGCAACCCCCCAGAAGCAATCGCCCCTCACCTGTTCTAGCCATTTCTCCTGGTGTTCGCCTCTATATTTGTAAATAATATGCTTAATGATTATTAAAATTTTAAAAATGTGTTTAAGGTAAAATGAAGTACCAGTACAAAGCATCACACGAAGTCAATGAGCACAGTAATGGGGTACAGCGAGCCGGACCTCCTTTAATTGTACCCAAAACAAGGAACAGAACTCTCTGAGACACCCAGACACGCCTCCATGTGCTCCATCCTCATCATTGTCCCTCCTTTCCCTGAGGGAGCCTCTCTGCTGGCTTTTCCTGCTATTACTTTCTTGTGCTTTTACAATCGTTTTATTACCCGGTGTGTATCCTTAGGCATTATGGTTTATTTCTTCTTCATCATTTAAAAAATGGTTGTGTCTTTCCAGGCTCTTTTAATCTAAAGTTTTGTCTTATCCTTCTCCCCGCCCCACGCCCCCAACAAAATCCATAATCTGGATTTTCTTGGTTTTGATCTTGGAGGGTGTCCTCCATGTGACCTTGCCCCAATGCCTGGAGTCCCGGATATCCTGGCTAGCTATGCGAATAGAGACAACCTGCCCTAAGAGACATTTTTACACCTATCATTTTTTGGAGAAAGACATTAAATACACTCCAATGATCATTTTGGAAGGTAGGAAGATGAGGGTCAACTACAAGTGTGGGTGCTTGGTAGAGACTGGCAGGGTTTTACCCAACATTTTGCCTTTAGTAGAAAAATAACCACTATGATATGTATAGTTTTGAAATAAAAAAGACTTTCAAAATTGCATATTGATTAAAAATAGGTGCTCCGATGTGTGCCTGGGTTCAAATCCTGGCGTCTCTACTGCTTAGTGACTTTGTGACCTTGAGCAAGCTACTGACTTCCCTGCTGCCTCAATATTCTTTTCTGCACTGTGGGGGTGAGAACTGTCATTGGACTGTTGCGGGGATCACATGAGCTAATACCCGCAGAGTGCTTTGAACAGTGGCTGGCAAGCACAAAGTAAATGTCCAATGTTTTGAGCTGTTATTATTCTTTGCAGTGGGAAATAGATTGAAAATGATCAGCTTAAGTCTGATGTACATGGCGAGGGTTTTCAACTCATTTATTTCCTTTTCCTCCTGGTACATTTCCAGATCTCGTTCATGTGATTGGGGATAAAATTAATTCATCCACAGCTGTTCTTTAATCTCTGGTTATTTTCTGACTCCTTGGCAAATAAATTACCAACCTTTAAACTAAACAATTAGTCCTAGCTTGAAGGAATTTGAATGTATCTCCAAGGCCAGGCACAATGAAACAAATCCTTTGTTTCCTCTGTTTATATATAAACTGTGGGTTGTAACTATTGAAATCTCTCCTCTTCTCTATGGCATTTCAGGAAGGGAAAAAAAGAGTACAGTAATTAATTTTTAGCAGCAAAGAGAAAGCTGGTGTCTTTCTATGTACATCCTTAAAACCCAAAAAACTCTCTAAATCAGTTTCCTGCAATCATATTTTCTAATATAAGTAAGTGGTTATTCCAATAGAATATATATATTCTAATATAAATAAGTGGTAGACAGTTGAATGTATCTCCCAAAAACAAGTGTCTGAGATCTAACCCTCTGGTATCTGTGAATGTGAACTTCTTTGGAAATAGGGTCTTAGCAGGTATAATCAGCCAAGGAGCTAGAGATGAGATCATCCAGGATGTAGGGTGGGCCCTAAATCCAAGGGCTGGTCCTTATAAGAGAGAAAAGGAGACGCAGGCACAAGGGGAAAGCCAGTGAAGACTGAGGTAGAGCTTGGAGAGATGTGTCACCAAGTTAGAGAACAGCAGAGATTTCCAGAACCTAGGAGAGGGGCATGGGGGATGGATTCTCTCAGAACTTCCAGAAAGAACCAACCCTGCCAACACTTTGATTTCAGACTTTTGGCTTCTGTAACTGTGAGAGAATAAATTTCTCTTGTTTTAAGCTGCCACATTTGTGATAATTTGTTGTGGCTGTATTAGGAAACCCCTATAACACTTATGATAATAAAAAACATTCCGAATAATTTTAAATCAGAAACTGAAAAAAGTCACAGTGTAGACCTAGATCTTCTACTTCTGCCAGTACAAATGACACCCCTTCCTCACACCCTCGCCCTTTATTTATTTTTTTTATTTTAAAGATTTTTATTTATTTATTCGACAGAGATAGAGACAGCCAGCGAGAGAGGGAACACAAGCAGGGGGAGTGGGAGAGGAAGAAGCAGGCTCATAGCAGAGGAGCCTGATGTGGGGCTCGATCCCATAACGCCGGGATCACGCCCTGAGCCGAAGGCAGACGCTTAAACGCTGTGCCACCCAGGCGCCCCACCCTCGCCCTTTATTTATCCGAAGTCACACATAGTTGGGAAAAGGGCAGGTTCTGGTTAACGATGGTGTCCCACAGCAATACCCATGTTTTTAAGGAATCCAGATATGTGAACTGCGTTGCACATAAACCATTCATTGACGATGCAGAAGGCCCTGCATCCTTGGAGAGGTCTGAAAGTTGCCTGTGATGTCCCCATCACGCTCACCCTGACATCCAGTTAAGCTCACAGGCCATAGACATTATCTTCGAAATACCTCTTGAACGTACCACTTCTTGCCAGCCCTCCGTCACGCTCTGGTTCCACCCCCACCCTACTGCAGCAGCCTCCAAGTGCCCTCTGCACACCCGCTCACTGCACCGCAGGCAACCCACTGTGCTCGCCATGCCCAAGTATGCTACCTCCTGCCGAAAATTCTTCCACAGGTGTCCAGGGCTCCACCATCACGAAGATCAAACTCCTTGAGAGAAGAGACTTCTTTTTCTTCTCTTCTCTACTTAGATGACTAAAAGAGTGCATGGCCATAGCAGGGGCTCAATACATGTCCCTGGAATGAATGACTTAAGCAAAACTCGCCTACTCTAGCTCGGATCTAATCCAGTCCCCCCATGTGTGTGACTTTGGGGAGAATCACTGAAGTCCTCAGGCTTCATCCGGGGTCCTGCTCTCCCTTGCTCAACCTGCCTGAGCCACACTGGACCTCTCAGGTCTTTGCATATGGTGGCTTGCTTTCTTCCCGAAGGGTTTTTGCTGGGCAGCCGCGCCTCCTTCTCAGACCTCTTCTCTTACGCAGCATCTACACACAAAATGCCACGTCCTCGGTGACACTTCCCAGTTGAGGTGACATCTCATTATAGAATCTCAGAGGACTTTATGCATTTCCTTTACCTCGCATATGGCTGTAATTACAGTTGACCTTGAAACATGTGGGTCCACTTAGATGCAGATTTTTTTTTCCCATTAATACGGTATAGAACTATAAATGTATTTTCTCTGCCTTGTGATTTTCTTAATAACATATTCTTTTCTCTAGCATACTTTATTGTCAGAATACAGCTTATAATACATGTAACATATAAAATACGTGTTAATGGACTATTTATACTATTGGTAAGTCTTCCAGTCAACACTAGGCTATTAGCAGTTAAATTTTGGGGATGTCAAGAGTTAAATGTGGGTTTTTGACTCCACAGGAGGCTGGTGCCCCAACCCCTGCATTACTCAAAGGTCAACTGTATATATTTATTGGGTGATCACGTGTTTGGTGTCTACCTACCCACAATGATTCCAGTTCCATAAGAGGGTAGATAGGTTCTACCGTATTTCCCGCCGTATCCCCAGAGCTGGGCACAGTGCCCGGCACATAGCAATTGCTCCATTAAGATTTGTGGGACGAAGGATTTGCCTTGTGGTGTCTCTGCATTGTCATTATGACCATATTAAAGGGCACAGCATGTTTCTGGCTTTGCGGTTCATGATATATGGGCATTCACAGTAACATTCACTGAAACCCAACATGGGTGGAAGATTCTATCTGATACGAGATCTCCTGTGGGCTCTCTGCTGGTGTATGATGAGCTGGGGTGGGGAGAGGCAGAGGTGGGATGTGGCAGGGGAGAGGGGCGTAAGAGGAAAGGTACAAAAAGCAGCAAGAACATTAGGGCTTTGGTCTTGTCCCTGCCTTTTGCACCCGGCAGTCCTGGGCAGATAAACTCCCAGTCCCAGTAGGAGAGGGAACAACAAGATGGAGTCAGAGGGAGGAGAGAGGGCAAGTCCACACCATGCTTCACAGACGGCGAGCTAGAGAGACAGTGAGCCTCTTTTTGGGAAATATTTTTCTAACTCTAAACTTCATGGTTCCCCTGAAAAGGAAACAATATTTAGCAGTACTTAAGTTTCATTTTCTCCCTGATTTGGCTATTGTGATGTTTAGTATATCACCAGGCCAAGAAAGTGCAAGGCAGGATGGGAATTGACACTTCTTGAGAGCGTTCAGTGGACCAGGTTCTGTGCTGCTGACATTTGTCAGTTCCTTGCTTGCTTGCTTCCTTCCTCCCTTCCTTCCCTCCTTCCTTCCTCTTTCTCTTTCTTACCCTCCCTCTCTCTATTCCTTCCTTCCTTCCCTCCTTCCTCTTTCTCTCTCTTTCCCCCCTCTCTCCCCCTCCCCCCCACTCTTCCTCCCTTCCGTTCCCTCTCCAGCACTGTGTTAAGCACTGGGAACGTACTGATGATTAAGACACGCGCGATTCCTGTTGTCATTGGGCTCACCCTTTAGTGTTGACATCCTTAATCCTCCCAACAAACCACTGCAATACATATTATTTTTCTGGTGGAGAAACAGGCTCTAATAGGTTAGGGCTATTTACCTTAGGAAATGGCAGAGCTGGAGTCACTCTTTAACCAACATCCCTATCATAAGCTATTTCTGATCCCCTCCTTCTCAGGCTACATGTGCTGCCCTTGGGAAGGTCACAGGTGGCAGCAAACAACCCCCCCCACCTGGTCTAGGTGGCGATAGGCTGGGTGAGGGAGGGGCACGGGCAGGGGGCAGGAGCTCAGCTTCACACGGGAGCCTGGCAGGTGCTGTTGGTGCCGACCCACGTCCCCCCCGCCCTCCGCACCCAGACACACGGCAGAAGTGTCCTACCGCCAGCCGCGGGGCTTCTCCACGCAGAGGTTTGCTGTCCGTCTGGGCGGGAGGTAGGCTGACAGGCCAGGGACTTAATGCCCTTGGAGGATCCCTCAGCCAGGGACATCCCTCCGTGGCAGGTGTTACACGGCCTCCCAGAGCTTCCCAGCGCTGCACCACGGGGGACACTTCACGGGCCTCCTTCCCTTCTGTCCCTCATTTCTCCCCTTCCTGGGATCGCCTCTAAAATTAACTGCTTGCCTTCGAAACCTTGTCTCAAGAGTCTGCTTCTGAGGATTCCATCCTGAGAAAGGCAGTAACACTTCACATTCTGGCACATTCCAGTACTAACCTTGCCTTCAATAGCCACATCACCTTGGGAAAAGTGATTTCGGTGAAGTTCGGTTTCCTTAGTCTTCGAAACGGGGAGTGATAACAGCTGCCGGGTCTCCCTCTCGGGGGACGCGTGGGGCGAGCCGATGAGAAACGCCTTTGTGAGTGATAGAGTCCCCAGAAACTTGCGGAGCCTTGGTAGAATCAGAAATGACCTGTGGTGTTGGAACAGCTGAAGTGTTTGCACACCCCAAGTTCAAAGGCCCCCTGGTGGCCCCTTGATGACAATCCTTGTCATTGGACCCTCAGAAGCAGTCTGCAGGTTTGCAGACTGTCTCTCTCAGTGGAGCGCCTCCTGGCGCTTGCTGAGGGATGGACGTGACTGACGCTCTGGAGAGAGGATATTTAAGATTTTATTTATCGGAGAAAGAAAGAGAGAACAGCAGGCAGAGGGAGAAGCAGACTCCCTACTGAGCAGGAAGCCTGACTTGGGGCTCCATCCCAGGACCCCAGGATCATGACCTGAGCCAAAGGCAGATGTTTAACTGACTGAACCACCCAGGCACCCCAGAAAAGCTTTTTCTTTTTTTTTTCTTTTTTTTTCTTTTTTTTTAAGATTTTATTTATTTATTCGACAGAGATAGAGACAGCCAGCGAGAGAGGGAACACAAGCAGGGGGAGTGGGAGAGAAAGAAGCAGGTTCATAGCAGAAGAGCCTGATGTGGGGCTCGATCCCATCACGCCGGGATCATGCCCTGAGCCGAAGGCAGACACTTAACCGCTGTGCCACCCAGGCGCCCCAGAAAAGCTTTTTCTTTAGGTTAAAATGAACTGTGTGACGATGTTCAGCACTCGGAGACCCTGCGGGTCTAAGCAGGGGCCCCACGGCGGAGTCTGCACGCTTTCAGTCTTCTTCCCACGGCTGCCGTTGGCAAGTCACCGTGGATGTTTCTTCGAAGTCTGGTGCTTTGCTGACTTCGTGGCCATCACCAGCCATAACCCCCCCGAGAGCCCTGGGAGGGAGGCCCTGCTCCGTTGTCCCGTGTTGCAGACTGGCGCCGGAGAGGTCCACACTGTGCCCCGGATCCAGGGGGCACCAGCGGCAGAGCGCAGACGTCGGCCAGGCAGTCGGCACCGGAGCCGGGACCCTCAGCCTCACGGCTGCGCTGCCTCCCCGGGGAACTAGAGCAGTGGGAGCCACAAGACCTGGGTTCAAAACCCATGGAGATTAATGATTGCTCCTTCTAGAGTGGTTGGGAGGATTCGTTGAAAGAATGCACAGGCAAGGGCTTTATACAGTGTAGAGTATTATGCAAATACTGTGATTTTGACAAGGATTAAATGGAAGACGGAGGGAAGGAGAAGGCAAGCTGTCATACTGACTTAGAGGGACGGGCATAACAGGAGTGGTGGAAACCAACTAGGGCTCCCCAAACCCATGCCTCCTCTTCCTGGGGACAGACTGAATCTGCATTGCCCGGCCTCCTTTGCTGTTAGAGAGACTTCTGCCACTAAATCGTCGTGCATGCTTTTCCTTGCTCTCTTTCCCTCCTTGTCTGCTGGCCAGCTGCAGAGGGTCCAGGGGTGACCCTAAGGCTTGCCTAGAAGATGGTGGCCCCCACTAGGCTGCCTGTCCAGCAGCCACTTGAGGCTTGCATGAGTAAGAAATAAAATTGTCTCATGTGATAGTCACGAAGATTGGGGTTCTTTGTTGCAATAGTGAGTGTGCCCTCTATAATAGAGACGATGAGAATGTTTGCCTAGTTTCCTTTTTATTTATTTATTTATTTATTTATTTATTTATTTATACCTTTTGGCTCAGACCAGATAGAAATCACACTCTGGAATTGGAGGGGTCCATCCGTTGGATAGAGACTGCTTTGTCCGAGCTGACCAAAACTGGCATTCTTGCTCCGTAGTGTTTTAATTAACACACCAACCAACAAGCAATTTGCTGTCCCTTTAATGTCATTTTCTAGCAAAATGAAAAACAGGATCTGCATAATAGTAATTCTGAGAAACTTCGGGGATACATACTCTGGTATTAATCCTATTCCCAAATCTCGTTATCCATGGAGAATCCCCGACGAAATGTACAGGAGCTCGAGTCTACTTTAAAGTGCAATCATCTCCTTAGAATGGAGGCTTTGGGGGGGGGGGCTGTGATTTGCGGAATGTGGTTTAAGTTAAGCTTTCCCAGCAGGGGGCTTACATAACGGCAAGGATTCCTCTGTTGGCTAAGCGCCTTTAGAAGGTCACCATAATCAACCACATTTTAGAAACCTGGCCCAAACTCGGAAATGCAGGAAAACGCAAGAGGAAGCCTGCCGTCCCCCCATGAGAACTGGGGCACGTCGGTTTGGGATGCTAGGCCAGGAATCTCGGCAATTACAATCACCACGGCAGCCTCTGAAAAACCGGAAGAAAGGTAAAGAGCATGTCAGGAGCCCTCCGAAACTCAGCAGCACCGCGGGGCCGTTACAGCCTCAGTGTTTGTCCCCACCCACCTTATGCGGGAGCCTGAAGCCCCAAAGTAATGGTAGCAAGAGCTAGGGCCTGGGGGAGGGAATTAGGTTTAGGTGAGGTCATAAGGGTAGAGCCCCCCCTGATGGAAGTAGTGTCTTTGTAAGGAGAGGAAGGGACTCCAGAGTTGCCCCCTTCTCCATCCAGTGAGGACCCAGTAAGAAGGCAGCCAGCCGTCTGCAAGCCAGGACGAGGGCTCTCAGACCCCACCGTGCTGGCACCCTGATCTGGGACCTCTCAGCTTCCAGAACTGTGAGAGATATATGTGCGTTTAAGCTGCCCGGTCTGTGCTGTTTTGATCCAACAGCCCGAGCTGACAGTGGTTTACTCTGCACTTCTGTTTAAAAAGAGGTGTTCTGGGTTTAGAATGCAGACACTGGGTGCTGTCTCTTGACTCAATGATCTTTTGATGACTCCGTATGTTAGAACCCTATGAGAGTCATTTCCTTTCTTTTTTTTTAAAGATTTTATTTATTCATTTGACAGGGACAGCCAGCAGAGAGGGAACACAAGCAGGGGGAGTGGGAGAGGAAGAAGCAGGCTCCTAGCGGAGGAGCCTGATGTGGGGCTCGATCCCAGAACGCTGGGATCATGCCCTGAGCCGAAGGCAGACGCTTAACGACTGTGCCACCCAGGCGCCCCAAGAGAGTCATTTCCTTTCTGAAATCTGAGAGATCCAGGAAATCCACCCCAGTAAGCAGTTTGTTCTAATGGCATCTCTCCAATCACACGTCCTCCCCTTACTTACAGACGTGTAGGCGCGGTTGTGCTTGACACAGACAGCGGTATCCTCCCCCCAAGCTCTCAGCGCTCCCCACTGCGGAGCACGACCAGGAGGGTCTGCTGCTTTGCACTTGTCTCCCATCAGATCTGCTGTCCGGGGCCCGTTTTCCTTCAAGTCACGTGGGCGAGGCGTCCGTACCCCCTCCTCCGGGTGGTAGCCATGTCAGCTCATCAACTTGGCTCTTTCTTCGAAACTTGACGGTACATATAATGCAAACCGGCTTAAGCAGAAATGGGAGATGTTTGCTTCACCTGGTTGAAAACTTCAGCTGCTAGCACGGTTTGATCGAGGGTTCAAATAATATTACCAAATTCCCATCTCTCTTCCTTCTTTCCTTTTATGTCCTTTGTGTCTCTCGCTCAGCTTCATTCCCCTCAGTTTTAGTTCTGTTTCCTGCCCACCAGGTTCAAAGATGGCTGTGGCCCTAGACCTTCTGATGTCTAAGCTTCAAATTCACCAGGAAAGAGCTCTTGCTTCTTCTTAGCATTTTTGCGAAAGGTCTCATTGTGTTTCCCTGGTTCGAATTAGAACATGCTGAAACCTCAGACCAACCGCTGTGGGGAGTTTGAATGAGCTGCTTGGCTGAAGTCACGCGTTTCATCCTTGATGACTGGGGACTTGAGGGGGATGATGGGTTGGGGGAAGAGAGGGGCAGTGTGCATCTGAGCCCCATAAGAACGAGGGAGAATGGATTCCTAAAAGTCAAGGAGAACAGAGCCTGCTCATGGAAGCAGCTCGAGTGGACACTGGATGACCCCAAATCAACAAATGTCCATTACCAGTCCTGCCCAATCCCTAACCCTAACCCTAACCCTAACCCTAACCCTAACCCTAACCCTTCACGTTAAGATAACGAAAAGGTCTATAATTCCCTAAATAGTAAAAGGAGAGCTCAAGTTTCCCAGTGTTTTTGCTCAGGGTTGTATGAGAAATGTTATCTAGAGTGTAAATCCAAGTGCTTTGGAGAATCAAGTCTCAGACGAGAAGGATGTTTGTGGGAACGTACACGCATACTGTCAGCCTCGAACAACAAAAGGTAGAAAGGCAGACAGTTAATTACAGCAGCTACCCTGTCAGCACTGAAGCATTGTGTTCAGCACTTTACATGTGTTTCTGTGTCTAACGGAGAAAACGCAGACATTAGAAATTAGGATGTTAGATTCCCAGCTCTGCAATGGGTGCGGAGGGACATCTACTCCAGACCTCAAGGGGGGGTCAGAAAACATTGCCTAATCTTGCTAGGCCACTAACCCACCATTCTGCTCCCAGAGCTCCATTGCCTGTACTCTTTCTGAGAATCTTTTTTTCTTTTTAAAAGTTTTTTATTTAAATTCAATGTAATTAACATATACTGTATTATTAATTTCAGAGATAGAATTAAGTGATTCATCAGTTGCATATAACACCTGGGGCTCGTGCCTTCAAGTGCCCTCCTTAATGCCCATCACCCAGTTACCCCATCCCCTCCCCGACCTCCCCTCCAGCAACCCTCGGTTTGTTTCCTAGAGTAAGAGAGTCTGATGGTTTGTCTCCTTTTCTGTTCCTTTTTGAGGTTCTTAAGATTTAAAAGCCTAAATGAATCACTTCTTATCAATTTAGAACGAGCAGGTATATTTTTCCTAAAATTGGTCTTACTGCCTTTAAATTTAAGCTCTAAGTCATTCCCACTAGAATGTAGGATCCACGAGGGCAGGGATTTTCCCCATTTTCTTGCCTGTGGTATGCCCAGCATGTAGCACAGTGCCTAGCACAGAATGGGCTGCCTGTCCAAACCTTCCCAGCTTCCCAAACTGTTAGGGGCAGTTAGTTAGGCTCTAACAGGGTGCCTGGAGGCCAGCCGGTCGGCTCTCGGGAAAGTCCAAGGCCTGTCCTGGCAGCACTCTAGAAAGAAGCCACGAGAAGCCAGATCAAACCAGGCAAGCCCAAGATGGCTGACAAAGTAGGCCGGAAAACCCTGGCCCGACAAGGAAGGAAAAGCTGGAAACCCTGCTCCCAGCACTTCTCCAAACTAATGAATATTCCTCCCCCTTGTTAACTGCTGTCAATAAAAGAGACCCAGACCCCAAGCACAGTGTGAGCTCTCTCGCTCTCGCTCTCTCTCTCTCACCCGCTTGGTAAAACGAAGCATCTCAAGGGAAAAGAATTAATGATCTCTAGACTGATCTCCTACCAGAGAAACCCACCAGGCAACAAACCTTGGGTACACAGAGTTTCCGTTATTTGTCACTTGGTTTCCAAACTAATTTTTGAGGACTTAAAAAGAATAAGGTAGAGATGTAAAATGGGGTCGGCAAAGAGGCACAAAATGTCAATGCACGGTGGCTATGGGGGGGGGGGATCTGGTTCCCTTAACAGCCAAAGGGAAAAGAACAGTTCCCAGTTCCGTGCTTTGCAATAGCTACAAGCTAAAAACCGATCAGTAGCTCCTCGCTGCCTTCTCTCTCACTATACACTTATCTCCTAGCGATGGTTGCCATGGACTCTGTCTGCACTCCACTTTTGTAGATTGAGTGTCTGTCCTTGGGGGCATCTCCACAAAATTCCAGTAGCTCTGGTTCTGTTTGAACCAAAGTCACCCCCGGCATGTCTGCCACTCCCACACCCAGCACACACACTTCCCAGTTCATAACAGCTGATGAAGATACCTCCTGGGAAAATTCTGTCATGGCTATTGACTTCTAACCCGCCAATCCATTAGGTCCCCAAAGAGGATTAAAGGGATGATGGAGATTAATTTTTAAAAAAAGAAAGAAAAAATTTCATTGTAAAGGTTGACTTCTAAAGCTTTCACGCCCCAGGGGTAGGTTTGGGAGACTATTGGCTCAGATGCCTGTTTCTCCGTGGAAATTGTTCTGAAGGGACGTGGATTATTTTCATTCTCTAGGCCTGGGCCTTGGAACCTCAGAGTGCCCTCGAGGAAGCAATCTTGCAATTAAACTCAGCTCCGGGGACGCCCTGCGCTCTGCAAATTTACTACGCAGAAGCATGAAACATGTATCTTTTTTCCTGATACACCCTTCTGATATCCCCGAATTATCCGAACAGTATAATAGGGGTACAGTCATCATTTCTTGCCACAAAATGACCCAGGAAAGCAGAACTTTGTCCCTGAGGAGAAATGGAAAGGATAAGAATCCTGTGTACAAAGAAGGTGATTTTGTTTTAGATACTTTATTGCATTTACTCACAACGTATGTTGACTATCTCTTCTGTGCCAGGCACTGTGCTGGATGTTGTGATACAATAATAACAAATGAGACCCTCCCTTCCCCCAGGGGTTCATGGTCCAGTGGGGAAACAGACACAGAAACTTCACTGTAATACACATCTCTAGCGGTACTTTTAGATAGGTTTGTAGGAAGTGTTGCGGAAGTACACGTAGGGTCAGTGCTGGGGGTGGGGAAGAGGAAGCGTGGTGTTAGGGAAGACATCGTGAAGCCATGCTTATCTTTTCACTTTTGTACTGGGAAGGACAAGAATAGCCAAAATAGTTTAATTGGAGCATCTACCGAGTGCTGGCAGTGGATATAAAGATCTAAAGTTCTTGGCCTTGAGAAATGTCGTACTTCTTTTGGGTCTGAAATCTATTTGGTTTCCTATAAGCAGCATTGGCTAGGAAAATACGTACTTCATATGTGTTGATAAGTATCCAGATGCTTGATCTAAAGACTAAAGAAGTGATTTGTCTGGAAAGGGAGAGTATGACTCCTAACATTCATGGAGTGATTGATGAAACAGGCATTGGGCTTATTCTGTGCAGCTTTGCAAGGCAGAAGTAGGGCCAATGTGTGGAAATTACACGAAGGCAGCTGTGAGTCCATTTTAAGAAAGACTTATTTCTCTGATATTTAGAACTCTCTAAATCTGGCATAAGATGTCTTGTGGAGTGGTGAGTGCCTCGTAAAGCAAACATAAAATAATACTCAGGCATTATAAAAGACTGAGCCAGAGTCATTCATTTAACAATTATCTACTATATGCTCAGCATTCTTCCAGGATCCAGGCATTTAATAATGAGTAAGTAATAAATCTTGCCCTCAAGGAAACAGAGGGGTTATGTAGGCAAGTACATACAGTATGATGCATGACAGTAAATTTAAACATACTAGAGGGCATTATGGAAGGCTTCATAGAGGAGGTTCTTTCATTATTATGTTCAATTAGCCAACATATAGTACATCACTAGTTTTTGATGTAGTGTTCAACGATTTATTATCTTTTTTTTAAGATTATTTATTAGAGAGAGAGCATGAGTGTGGGAGGGACAGAGGGAGAGGAAGAAAGAGAGAATCTCAAGCAGACTCCCCGCTGAGTATGGACCAGATGCGGGGCTCTGTCCCATGACCCTGGGATCATGACCTGAGTTGGGATCATGACCTGATTTGAGATCATGACCTAAGCTGAAATCAAGAGTCAGACACTTAACTGACTGAAACACCCAGGCGCCCCGAGGAGGTTATTTCTAAGCTGAGATCCAAAGGGCAAGAATATAGCCAGGTCAAGATAGTTGAAGAACAAAGCTGGAGGCATCACACTTCTGATTTCAAAACAGTATAGTACTAAAATACAAATAGACGCATAGACCAATGGAACAGAATCAAGACTCTAGAAATAAACCCTCGAATATATGTGAACTAATATTTGACAAGGGAGCCAAGAATACTCAATGGGGAAAGTATAGTTTTTCAATAAATGGTGTTGGGAAAACTGGATATTCACTTGCAGAAGAATGAAATTGGAGCCTTATTTTACACACCTCACAAAAATTAACTCATCGTGTATTACAGACTTAAACACAAGATCTGAAATGGTAAAATTCCTGGAACAGAATATAGAGGAAAAGGTCCCTGACATTAGTCTTGGCGATCATTTTTTTGCATATGACACCAAAAGCACCACCAACAAAAGCAAAAGTAAATAAATGGGACTATATCAAACTAAAAGGTTTCTGCACCGTGAAAGAATCAACAAAATGAAAAGGCAACCTACCAAATGGGACAAAATAATTACAAACCAACCATCTGATAAGGGGTTAATATGCAAAATACATAAGGAACTTAAACAACTCAATTTCAGGAAAACCAAGCAATCTAATTTAAAAACAGGCAGAGATCTTGAATAGACATTTTTCTAAAGAAGACATACAAATAGCCACCAGGTGTATGAAAAGACGCTCAACACCACTCCTCATCAGGGAAATGCAAGTGAAAGCTACAAGGAGATACCATCTCACACCTGTTACAATGGTTCTAACTTTAAAAAAAGGCAAAGAAGGGGTGCCTGGGTGGAACAGCGGTTAAGCGTCTGCCTTTGGCTCAGGGCGTGATCCCGGCGTTGTGGGATCGAGCCCCACATCAGGCTCCTCCGCTATGAGCCTGCTTCTTCCTCTCCCACTCCCCCTGCTTGTGTTCCCTCTCTCGCTGGCTGTCTCTATCTCTGTCAAATAAATAAATAAATAAAATCTTTAAAAAAAAAAAAAAGGCAAAGAAAAGAACAAGTGTTGGTGAGGGTGTGGAGAAAAGAGAATCCCCATGCACTGTTGGGAGCGCAAGCTGGTGCAGCCGCTATAGAAAACAATATGGAGTTTCCTCAAAAATTAAAAATAGAACTAATTGATGATTTGTCAATCCCACTTCTGGTTATAAATCCAGAGGAAACGAAATCAGGATCTTGAGACATCTGTACTCCTGTGTTCACTGCAGCCTTATTCACAATAGCCAAGATAGGTAAACAACCTAAGTGTCTGTCTATGGATGAATGGATGAAGAAGATGTGATATACATATATAATATATTATATACCATACATGTGTACTATATATTATATATCACATATGTGTAATATGATCTAGCGTATATAATATTACATATAATATTATGTCATATATTACATATCATATGTAATATATGTGGTACATATCGTATATGCACTATATAGTATATATCATATATGGCTATTATTCAGTCATTTGCAACAGTATGGATGGATCTTGAAGACATTATGCTATGTGAGGTAAGTTAGACAGAAAAAGACAAACACTGTATGATATCCCTTGCATATGAATTCTAAAAAAATCACAGAACTCTAAAAATCATAGAAACCGGAGTAGAACAGTGGTTGCTGGGGTGAAGAGGAGGAGAGTGGCTGGAGACATGTCGTCAAAGGGTAAAAGCTTCCAGTTACAAGAGGAATAAGCTCCGGGGATCTAATGTACAGCATGGTGACTATGCCTAATGATACCGTATAATTGGAAATTGCTAAGAGGGTATATCTTAAATGTTTTCACCAGAAAAATGGTAATTATGTGCGGTGATGGAGGTGTTAACCAAGCCTACTGTAGTGCTCATTTTGCAAATCTATGTGTATCATGATCTCAGGGTTGTGGGTTCGAGCCCCACCTTGGGTGTAGAGATTACTTTAAAATCTTTAAAAATAAATAAATAATGCAATACATGTGTATCAAATCATTACATTGTACGTCTTAACTTACCCAACGTTATCTCAACTATCTATGGTTGGAAAAAAAGAAATAAAGCTCCACATAGAAGCACACCTCCAAGATATATGGGTTTGGTTCCAGACCACAGCAATAAGGAAAATGAGCTAATCAAATGAACTTTTTGGTTTCCCAGTGCATATAAAATTCATGTTTATTCTGTGCTGCAGTCTATTACATGTGCAATAACATTATGGCTAAAAAACGAAGTACTTGCCTTATTAAAAAATGCTTTATTTTGGGGGCACCTGCGTGGCTCAGTCGGTCAAGCGTCTGCCTCCAGCTGAAGTCATGATCCTGGGGTCCTGGGATCGAGCCCTGCATTGGGCTCCCGGCTCAGCAGGGGGCCTGCTTCTCCCTTTCCCTCTGCCATTCCGCCTGCTTGTGCTCTCTCTGTCAAATAAATAAATAAAATCTTTTTTTAAAATGCTGTATTTTTATACTGAAAATGTCAACCATCATCTGCGCTTCCAGCGAGTCATAATCACTGATCACAGATCACTATACCAAATATAATAATAATAATGAAAAAGTTTGAAATATTGCAAGAATTATCAAAATGTGACACAGAGACGCTAAGTGAGCAAATGGGAAAATGGTCCCAATAGACGTGCTCCACACAGGGCTGCCACAGACCTTCAATTTATTAAAACACACACACACACACACACACACACACACACACACACACACACAGTATCTGAAAAGCCCCATAAAGTGAAGCCCAATAAAACAAGGTTTGTCTATAAACAGAGTAAGGTTCCCCTAAGACACTTTCCTAATCCTATTCTGTCTTCCCTCCCCACAGGTAGCCATTTGCCCGGACTTGGTACGTATCTTTAGTGTGTATATGTTAAGACTATTATTGCTACCTAGCAAACAAAAAGAGTCTTGCATTGCATGTCTGAACCTTTTTCAAATGGTACAAAAAGACTTGCTATTTTTTTATGCACCATTCTATTTTCAGACTTATCTATGTCAATACATATATATCTCATTCATTCTAACCTCTGTATAGAATTCCATTTTGTAAATATGACACAGTTAATTTTTCCATTCTCTGCTTGCCGTGAACATCTTAGTATGTCTTTTTGTTCACAAAAGTGCAAAACTTTCCTTAGTGTTATGAACCGACTATTTGTGTCCATCCCCCAAATTCATATGCTGAAGTCCTAGTTCCCAGGGCGATGTTCTGTGGAGGCGGGGTCTTTGGGAGGTGATTAGGTTTGGATGAGGTTGTGAGGGGAGAGCCCCCGTGATAGGATTAGTGCCCTTATGAGAAGCGGAAGAGACCATCTCTCTGTCCCTCTCTCTCTCTCTGCCACATGAGAATATATCAAGAAGGTGGCCCCTTGAAGAAGGACGAGGGCTTGCTGCAGACATTAAATCTGTTAGCACTGCAGTCCTGGACTTCCCAACTTTCAGAATTGCGAGAAATAAGTGTTTTTTGTTTAGCCCCCTGTCTATGATATTTTCTGACAGTGATCCAAATGGACCAAGACACCCAGAGGAGCCTCTGATCATCAGAGAGTGAAGGACAGAACCCAACACTTCCTTGAACTTTCTTGGTGTTCTTAGTTGCAAAAATATGGACTCTGTCCTAGCTGGTTTAGACATGCATAACAGGGAGCTATGAGAGGGTTCTGAATCGAATAGAATCTCAAGACAGGGCAAAGAGGCAGATTTGGAAGCCCACAGTCCGGAAACAGGTCCACGGACACGTCAGATTGCCCCGGTGGGAGCCCGCTGTGGCAGCCCTTAGCAGCGGTGCTGCTGTTCTCTTTGGGATGCCAAGCGGGGATGTCATCACTAGGAACCCTGTGTCTACTGCCTCCAAAAGGCCAATGGCACATACCCCCCATGCCAGGATTGGTTCCACCTTGCCCTCTTCTAAATCACAGGTTCATCTCGGTGCATCTGAATTGTGAAGCCTGGGTCGCATCCCTTGGCTTTAGCAGCAAGGGAGGCTGCGAAAGAGGAGGCTGGCCTGTGCCCAAGGGAGGTGAAGCTAAGGGTAGGAAATTCCTCCAATGGAGGACACTTTTTTCAGAGGTATCTGGTGGCTAAAAAGCAAAATAACTGTTGACTATAACGCTCCAGATTAAAGTTTCGGGTTTGAAGGCGTGTGTACCTTCTGCCTACTAGACTGGCTGAATTGCTTTCCAAGTGGCTGGGCTTTCATTAGAAATGTATTAGTCATCTATTGCTGCGTAACAAATTGCTCCAAAATTTAGCAGCTTAGAACGACAAATATCCATTATTTCACAGTCAGGTCAGGAATCTGGGTGTTACTCAGCCAAGGGCCTCTGGGTCAGGATCCCTCATGAAATTGCAGTCAAGCTGTTGCCTGGGGCTGTGGAAGCATTGACTGGCAGACGGTCTTCTTCTTCTTCTTTTTAAGATTTTATTTATTTGACAGAGAGACACAGTGAGAGAGGGAGCACAAGCAGGGGGAATGGGAGAGGGAGAAGAAGGCTTTCTGCCGAGCAGGGAGCCTGATGTGGGGCTGGATCCCAGGACCCTGGGATCATGACCTGAGCCAAAGGCAGACACTTAACAACTGAGCCACCCAGGCACCCTGGGCAGACGGTCTTCTAGGCTCACTGGGGTCATTGTTGGCAGGCCGCAGAATATTCATTTCTAAGCCAGCTCACATGACTCTTGTCAGGTCTCAGAACTTCTCTGGAGGCTGGCTAGAGATATCAGTTTCTTGCCCTGATGGGCCTCTCCACAGGGCTGCTCCCAGCATGGCTGCTGCTTCCCCCAGCATGACAGATAAGAACAACAGAGAGAGACGGAGACAGAGAGAATGAGATTGATTTTAAGGAACTGGTTCACACAATAGTAGAGGCTGCCCAGGAAAGGGTTGCAGCTTGAGTCCAAAGGCAGAGACTGCTGGCAGAATTTCCTCTTCTTCAGGGGAGGCTTGTCTTTGTTCTAGTAAGGCCTTCCACTGATTGGATGAGGCCCACCTGCATTATGGAGTATCATCTACTTTACTCAAAGTCTACCAATTGAAATGTTAATCTCTTCTAAGAAAAATGCCTTCACGGAAATATCTGGAACTGTGTTTGACCAAATATCTGGATAGTGTGGCTTAGCTAAGTTGATGCATAAAATTAGTCATCACAGTGTGTATGTATATGGGGTGGGGGAGGGACAGACTGTCACTCTCTCACCTGTACCATACTTCTGCCAGGACTGAATAGCTGCTTAGAGGGCCTGGCTTGACTCCAGGGAACTGTTGGGGAGTTGGCGGGGGCGGGGGGGAAGTGTGGCTCCATCAGGCCTCTGCAGGACACCGAGGAACTTGGGCAACTGGAGAATGCTTATTTGCCAGGCTTTCTCAGCCACCCCCCACCCTCCCCACCCCTGGGGGCTTTCTCATTTCATCCAGGGTCACACCTGGCTGGGGCAACTCAGGGATGGGAGGAGAATTCCAAAGGGGGATTTAGGTATCTTAGATGGAATCCTCCACCCCCCTTCCACCCTTGACAGATAAGCTATACATCCAAACCCCTTCCGAAATCCATACAATAGCATTTACATATTTTCTTTTTTCATCGCTACGGATTCTTTAAATCTCCTGGTCGAACACTCATTTGGGAGAAAAGCAAGACCTAATAGTTGGAATCATTTTTTTTCTCAAAAAGGTTAACTTTTCCTAGTAGAATAATCCAGCTTACTTTTATGTTCTGTTTATCCTTCCTGTTCAATCTTGCTCTCAATATGCCTTTTGAATATTAACACGCGGAGCCTTCAGGTAATCATGTATATTTCTTATCCATTGAAAAATGCTTAGAGACACTTTCAGCTCGAGCAGTTGTGTATGCGGCTTTATTATTTTAGAATATCTTCCAGCCATTTCTTGTTTGAACACTTTCTATCTATCAACCGCAGGACTGAATTGGAGAAGAGAAAATGAGGTTTGACAGTTCAGTGAAAACTTAGTAGCGTTTTCCCCTCCCGCACCATGAAGAAGTATGCTGTTTTCGGGAAGGGCTGGGCATCCTCTCTGGTGCCCATCCTTCCTTGTATTATAAAGTTCCTTTGTTTCTTTTTAATGCACTGGAAGTCCTTTGAATCTAAAGAAATCTATTTCTGCCCCTCTCCCTTTACTCTATTTCTCTGGTTATTTAAAACACTTAAATTTAAAGGAATTCTGGAGACATTAATTTTTATATTTCGGCAGATCTTGCAATGGTGAAGTGGGCTTTTCACACTTAGCTTCCAATTTCTGTTTTGAAACTAAGATGGATTTTGGGGGAAGTCTAGTTTTCCTGCCTCTGACCTAGTCCCATCCAATCCATTTCCCACAAGCACCAGAGTTTTCTAATAGGTCCGAGTACTTCTATTGAATTAAATACTAATTAAGTAATGGGGTGCGTGCGTGTGTGTGTGTGTGTGTGTGTGTGTATGTGAGAGAGGGAGAGAGAGTTGGTGACAGTTGTGAAGATGTGGTATAGGAATGACTATGCCCTCATTCCCCTTCTCTCTGTCCTCTGTCTCTCCCTGTGTTACTGACAAAATCGATGTGTCGGCTGCAATGTTTCGATGCCTTTCCATGGCTCTGCATCACATAACCTGGCTCTGCCTGTGTTGCCAATCTCATCTGGCATCCTGAACAGGGATGATGCCTAAACTGCTTTGCTGCATCTCGCTGTGGTGGGCACTGCGGGTTGTCTTGCCCCAACTTTTTCCAGTCCCCCTTTCCTTGCCTGTGTCTCAGATACTGACTTTCCCAGCACCCTTCCTTCCTTCCCCTTCACAGCTAGGGTGACCACGTGACTCAGAGTTGCGCGCTCCCTGCCTTTAGGTGTGGTATGAGAGAATGTGGTGCTTGTGATGCTTGTGATGCTGGAGCCACTACAGCTGTTTTGCAACCATTAGGCATCAAGATGAAAAAACCACCATTTGGGGTCAGTGTATTAGAAGGATGGCCAGAGACTGGCTGGAGACAGCAAAGTATTTCTGAGACAGCCCACCTCTGATGTTCTCATTAAGAAAGCAGCAAGTCCTTATTGTTTAAGCCATATTTTTCAGAGGTAAGATTTGCCACCAAACATAATTCCAACTGATACACGAGCCAGGCACAGCGGGGCTCAATATATACTTATTGGATGAATGAACAAGAACAAACAAATGAAATTCCTACCTCTACCACACCTACCAGCTCTCCAGGTGTCAGCTGTACCTGACTGCTAACAGTTCCCAGATTAGGCTTTGCTCTCTGGCTTCTGCATTCTGCACATTCTATTCTGTGTCTGGAAGACTGCTTTCATTGTTCTATGTATCATCCTTCAGGACTGAGCTCAAATATCAGCAGCTCTTGACAATCTTATTTGACTTCACTAAGTAGACTGAAAGTTTTCCTCTATGATCCCAGAGTGGCTATTCCAGTTGTAACAATCTCCTCAAAACCTGGTGGTGAAATAACCGTTTATTATGCTCCTGGATTCTACGGGTCTGGAATTCAAGCATGGCATAGCAGAGACAGCTCGTCTCTCCTCAGCTGGACCCTTGAAGGCTGGCCTGGGCTCATCTGGTGAGTCGTTCATTCACTTGGCTGGTAGTTGTTGCTGGGAAGGGCCGAACATCAGGGGTTAGAACAGCAGGGGCCCCTTGGGCATCTCTCTCTCTCTACTTCTGTTGCTTCCCTATATGATCTATTCAGCATTGCAACTTCAAGGTAGCTGGACTTTTTATAAGGTGGCTCAGGTTCCACGGGTTCCAAGGGTACACACTGAGAGAGAGAGAGATAGACAGACAGACAGACAGACAGAGACAGAGAGAGGAATTGAGGAAGCTTGTATCCTTTATATGATCTGGTCTCAGAAGTCACATAGCATTACTTCTGCCATATTGTATCGGTCAAAACAGTCATAAGCCCATCTAGGTTAAAGAAGAGGGGAAATAGATTTCACCTCTTGGGGAATGGAAGGTTCTAGAAGGTTCTGGAAAAACATGTGGAACTGAAAACATTGCCAGGCCACTTTTGGAAAATCCAGTCTGCTACAGTGCCTCCTACACACACTAATGTAATTTTATCTGTGGAGAAAGGTTGTTGATGCTACATAAGCCAGGTACCACTCTCCTGAACTTGAACGCAACCCGCCTTTAAACGTTTATGGTTGGTGGTTGTTGATGGTGCTCATGAAATCTGGCCTCTCCAGCCGCCTTGTTTGATTGAAGTGGTCATTCTCTGTGTGCTTCCTCTTGACATGTCCTGTGTTTTTATTAATCTTGAGTCACTGGAATGTTCTGGCTTGTACTATGGCTTTTGGGGAGTAGTGAACGTAGTCTCTTTCAGAGTAAAGAAAGGGGTGGGTGTTGATCTTTACTGACAAAAGTGTATAGTTTTGTGACCCGTTTTTGAACATTTTGAGAGGAAAAACAAATAGGTTTTCCGCCCTAAGCCCAGAGGTATGGCCACGCAGAGAGTTCGGGAAGCATGACGGGGGCTCTGGAATGTTTACATTTGAAAGGCAAACTTTATTTTCCCCAGAATGAGGGTGAAATCGGAATCTGGGTTGATCTGGGGATTTCGGTTTTGTAGCAAAGGCACGTTAGGCTGCTCTGGACCCGAGAAGCCACGGACCGCCTGGGACATCTGCAGGCAGCAACAGGAAGGTGAGGACAGGGTTCGTGCCCCGTGGCTGGACTTAACCCAGTGACTGGCAACTGTATGCATGGATGGAGGGGCGGGGGAGAGAAAGAAAGGTAACTGTGCAGGAGACAGAATTTTGTCTGTTTTACTCACTCTTGCACCCAGCACTCATTCACTCACCAAATATTTGCTATGTGCTGTGGCCCAGGAGCCATGTCAGTGAACAAAACTGGTGAAGATGCCTGCCCTTTGGGCTGAAATTCTGGCATGGAGTGTGGGTGGGAGAGAAAGACACAAATTAAAGGCAATAAAATACATGTTGTTACTTGCCGGCATACTTGCTGGTGCTACGAAACAAGCAAGCATCGGGCAGAGTGAGGCTATGGGAAGGCTGCGAATTAAACTGCAATTTTAAGTAGAATGGTCAGGTGAGGCTTCATGGGCTTGATCTTTGAGCAAGGACCTGAAATGAGAGATGGGCCCCTAGAACGATGCCTGGCTCAGAAAATAGCCCTTAGAGGAACAAAGAAGTAAACTCTGTCGATGCTTCCACGCACTCTGCGTGTTCTTGGGGTGAGCTGGAGGTGGAGGGTGGGAGCCTGCTGCTCGTCAGGGAGACCTGGATACTTGATCATCTCTCCACGAGGAACATTCCATTCTCACTGCGAAGGATCTTCACGTCCCGCAACGCCTGGTTGTAAACTGGCAGTTGCATCTGATGTTCAACTGAGATTGGGTGATGCGTTTCAAAGCCAGAAGAAACACTGGCCTTATTGAAGGTACTTCAATGTGCATTTCTTCGGCATTATCATCTCCGACGGGTACTCTCTCGAGGGGTGTGAAGGCAAGATCTGCGCACCATGCCCCTGGCCGTGAAAGTGAACACTGCGGAGGGGGAGCTGGCGGTGGGAGCGGGGAGGGCTATGGAGATTTGCAGAACTGGGTTAGAAACGCCGAGCTTCCCTGGCTTCACAACTTTGCCTGGGGCCAGGCCTGTGGGAGAGTTTTAATAATGAACATTCTTCATGGTTCTAAAGTTATTTAATTTCATGGTGATTTTACAGCTCCCATATTCAGACTTGAGTCACAATGAAAGTGGATCATTTGTCTGAGGTTCTCCAGAGTGGAAACATGAAGGCCCATAAAACGCTTTGTGTTGCCAGAAGCCTAAGCTTGTGCTAAATACTAGATTCAAGTGGACTGAGTTTAGAGGACTTGGAGTTGAAAATCATTCATTCATTCATTTGAAAAGCGAATTTGAGCCGTGCGTTGGCGCGTCCGAGATGGCTGCCAAGCTCCTTGCCTCCTGCTGCTCACATTCTGCGTGGTTCCCTGCTCCAGGCATGGGGGCTGACCTGGGAACCAAGAGGACATTGTGGAAACCGCACGGTGTGACTTAGGAAGCCAGAATACGAAACGCACGATAGCTTTCACCTCTCTTCCTGGGGCACTAGCTGTGAGGGAAGCCGTCCTGTCCCGAGCAGCCCCCTGAGAGGTCCCAGTGGCAAGGAGCTAAGGCCTCTTGTCAACAAACAGCACCGACTTGGCAGTGGTGAGCGCGACCATTTTGGAAGTGGACCTCCAGGCCCAGTCACGCCTTCAGAGGGCCACACCCTGGGCCAACGTCTTCAGGGCAACTGCACAGAAAGACTCCCATCCACGGCCACCCAGGGAAGCGGCTCCCAAAGTCCTTCCTCACAGAAACTCGGCTGTGGTAAATGTGGACTGGTGACCTGTTTCTACTCACAACACTTCTGAAGCCAACTGTGTGCGGGGGGTCCATCCCAACCCCAATTCTCACGTCCTCTGCACACCAAGTGGGGGTTTGACAATCAGCTTCCATTCTGACACTGACTTCCTGGAGTTAGCATCAGGCCCTACAGGTTGGGGGCTCAGTCCCTCAAGACTGTCCCCACTTCAGACGCCAGCCACAAGTCTGGGCCTCTCGTACTTCTGACCAATCAGCTTATAAATCGGGGTTCCCACCCCCTCCTCCTCAGATTTAATGATATGCTAGAATTTCTCACAAAACTCAGGAACACACTGTACTTACTACTACTGGTTTATTATAAAATAAAACTCAGGATCAGCCAAACGGAAGAGATGCATAGGCCTGTGGGGTGGCCTGTGCTCGCGGAGCTTCTGTCCTTTCTATGGGGGCATGACCCTCCCAGCATCTCACTGTGTGGAACATCCTAGAAGCTCTAATCCCATTGTTTAGGGGGTTTTATGGAGGTTTCATTATATAGGAGTGATTGATTAGATCATTGGCCATTGGTGATTGAACTCAACCTCTACCCCTCTCCCACTCCCCTCCCCACTGGTTGACTTTGGGGTGTGGGTGGGAGGGATGGGCCAACCTGCTAGTTATGCCTTGGTTTTTTTTTTGACCAGCCACCATCCTGAAGCGATCTAGGACTCCCCAACCACCACTCATCTCATTATTGTGTAAAAGACACTTATCACTCATTAAATACCAAGGGTTTTAAGAGCGATGTGTCAGGAACTGGGGAAAAGAACAAATAATGTTTCCCATTATACCACAATTGTTTGTTTTGATAGATAGAGAATGCTCGCAGGAGCAGGTGGGGAGAGACAAAGGGAGAGGGAGAGAATCTTTTTTTTTTTTTTTAAGATTTTTATTTGTTTATTTGAGAGAGAGAGCACAAGCAGGGTAAGCAACTGAGGGAGAGGGAGAAGCAGACTCCCCTCTGAGCAGGGAGCCCAAAGCAGGGCTCGATCCCAGGACCCTGGGATCATGACCTGAGTTGAAGAGAGACACCTTACTGACTGAGCCACCCAGGCACCACAGGGAGAGAAAGAATCTTAAGCAGTCTTCTACCCAGCACAGAGCCCGATGTGGGGCTGGGTCCCATGATCCCGAGATCATGACCTGAGCTGAATCAAGAGTCGATGCTTAACCGACTGAGCCACCCAGGCGCCCCTATACCACAATTGTTTTTAAGCTATAATTCTGAGGTAGTGTTTTTACTCAGTAATTGGTAACTAATCTAGATGTTAGTACTTGGAAGAGTGATGCCATCATAACAAAACCCTGAGAATACGAGTGCGAGTTTTGAATGGGATGGTGGGAGGAACGACTTTGAGAAGAGTGTTAGTGAAAGCCTGAAGAATAACCAGGACTCCTGAAGTCACGCTCCACTGACATGAGGTTGTAATTTTACATTTTAAGAGAATTTTTTCCACCGAACCCCAGATGGTTGCTCCCTTCTCAATGACCTCGTTTGAATGGGAAAAGCTTTCTTAGGTAATTTCCAGAAGGGTTTCCAAAATGAAGAACTCCTAGGTACCAGGACTGGTACAAATATAAAAGTCGCCTTTATCTTTCTCTCTAGTTCATTCACGTTCCACAAATAACTTTTGAGCATCTCTCACATGCCAGGAGTGATTTTAGGCACTGGAGATACCATTGTGAACAAGACAGATGGAGGCTCTGCTCTCATGGAGCAGATACAGCCCGTTGGGAGGAGATAGAGAATAAATAAGCTATTGGTCACAGTGATTTCAGGGAGTGATGTAAATGTTCTGAAGAAACACCATCTAGACCAGAGTATCTCAGATAAATGGTCCCCTTCAATCTCTGATGACCTGTATAGCTCCCACTGTTACAACTTCTAGATTCCAAGACTTCTGCTCATATCCCGCTCCTTATTCCACAATGCCATCATTGCCCAAATCTGGAAGCAACCAAGATGTCCTCGGCCATAAATGAGAATTTTGACACTGCTGTCTGGGAATGGAACTCTTGAATTAGCCGCCTCTCATAGAAGTGGCAACACCTCCAAATGTAGATAGAAAACTTTGGCTCTAGGTCATGAAGAGGACGGACGGGCAGGCACCTGGGACAAGCAACCTAAATTTTACAAGTAGCCTGTGTGTTAAACACCAAGGTTATTCCAAGGGCTACCTTATTTAAAAACATTAAAATGTATTGATTTTTTTAAAAAGAAATTTATATTTTAGAGCATCTTCAGGTTCCCAGCAAACTGAACAGAAGGTACAGAGACTTCCCATCTACTCCTTGCCCCGCACACACGCACAGCCTCCCCCGTTATCAGCACCCCCCACCAGAGCGGTACATTTGTTACAATCGATCGTAATCAACCAAAGCCCATAGCTGGACATTCTATTTGGACAAATTGACCATAGCACATATCTACCGTTACCGTATCATACAGAGTATTACTGCCCTACGAATCCTCTGTGTTCTGCCTGTTCTTCTTCCCACCCACCTCACCCCCACAACCCCCGGCAACCACTGATCTTTTTACTGTCTCCATAGTTTTGCCTTTTCCAGAATGTCATACATTTGGAATCATACAGTAGTATGAAGCATTTTTAGATTGGTTTCTTTCACTCAGTAATATTAAGCTTCCTCCCTACCTTTTCATGGCTTTACAGCTCTCTTCTTTTTAGCGCTGGATAACATTGATTGTCCAGATGTACCACAGCTTATTTATTTATCATCTCCTGAAGGACATCTTGGTTGCTTCCAAGTTTTAGCAAGTATGAATAATGCTATCAACATGTGTGTGCAGGTTTTTGTATGGACACACGTTTTCAATTCTTTTGCGTAAATACCAAGGAGCACAATTGCTGGATTGTATGGTAAGAGCATGTCTAGCTTTGTAAGAAACTGCCAGACTGGCTTCCAAAGTGCTCATGCCATTTTGCATTCCCACCAGCAATGAATGAGAGTTCCTGTTGCTCCATGTCGTCACCAACATTTGGTGTTGTCGCTGTTCTGGATTTTGGCCAGAAACTGTAGCTGTATCTCATTATTATTTTAATCACCTTAATTTTTTAAAAAAATTTATATCATTTATTTTTTAGTACATTTTAACTTTTAATACACCCCCTATAGGTTTGACTGCCTATAATGTGGAAGTCACTCATATATAGCTTGATAGGAAGATAAAAGGAGTCCACAGGGCAAAATAGACATTTAAAAATTTAGCAGGATCCTGAATCGTGTGGACTAAGAAATAGTGGCTATCGTGTGGGTCATCTGCCTAAAAACAACAAAGAGAAGACTCTGTCACATACCAGGCATGCCCTACACAGTGGGTTCAGTTCGTGCTGAGTGATGGCTGTGTCATGGGATTCGTGCATGAAGCAGGAGCAGAGAGTTGCTTTTTTTGCTTGAAACTCTTTACATAAATGAGAGTCCTGCCTCCCACCTCTTGTCCCTCTAACTGTTGACAATCTCCAATGCATATGAATGAGCTAAAAGAAAAAAAGCAACATGCAAACCAGTATATATTGCAAGTTACCACGTGTGTGAAATGGGAGAAACTTCACGTGTAGCTCTTTGTTCATCACTAATATTACCGAATCCTACTATCTAACAGGCATTTTGCTAGGTGCTCAGGTTACAGAAATAAACAAAATGGATGAAATTGCTACCCTCAGGGAGCTCTTACACTAGGGTGTAAATGAAATTGGTTTATTTTAGACACAGCTATTTGAAGTACGGTGCCTAGTTTGTAAGAACCAAGTAAAGGGAACTTCTTTAAATTGGGCACACTGGGAGGGGGCACCTGGGTGGCTCAGTCATTAAGTGTCTGCCTTTGGCTCAGGGCGTGATCCTGGTTCTGGGATCAAGCCCCACATCAGGCTCCTCCACTGGGAGCCTGCTCCTTCCTCTCCCACTCCCCCTGCTTGTGTTCCCTCTCTCGCTGGCTGTCTTTCTCTCTGTCAAATAAATAAATAAAATCTTTAAAATAAATAAATAAATAAATAAATTGGGCACACTGGGAGAAGAAGATTTTTTAGAATGAGGAGATAAAAGGTAGCTATATTACTTTTTTGAGTGTACGGGACTCAAGCTAAACGTATTAAGAAAACAACTCAAGGTCTCTCTCTCTCTGAAGCCCAACACAGGGCTTGATCTCAAGACTCTAAGATCAGACCTGCGCTGAGATCGGGAGTTGGACATATAACTGAATGAGCCATCCAGGAAGCCCCACAACTCAAGGTCTGGGAACCAGAGGGGACTCTCCTTCAGTGGTCAGGGAATGTCAGTCCTTGCTTTTAGAACAAAAGACTGTGAGGCTCTGAATGACAGATATCCCACCACGGTTCTTCCGTAGAAAGAACACTGCAGACGTACAGGGGTGACTCAGCCTCCTTTTAGGGTGCATGCTTGTTGTGCTTTGCGGCGGTTAGGACGGGGCTGGGTCAAGGTCTGCCTGCAGTGCGGCTCACTGTTGCATGAGAAACACTCACCGCAGAGGTCACTGTCAAGGGCTGCAAGGAAGACAGAGGAGCGGCAGCCCCTGGGCCTGGGGGAGGTGGTGGGAGGTGTGCGCAAACCTGATAGACATAGGGCAAGGGCTGCTTAGAGGAGCGCAGAGTGGGAAGCATCCACTCCCCCAAAGCGACCCCGGGGTGCACCTCCATTTTTGCTGGGAATGAGCTGACTTGGGGAACTCTTAATCCACTCCTTGCTGTGCCCGGGTTGGCCTGAGACCGTCCCCCATTTTGATGACAAGTTTCAACAGCCACTCTTTCCTGAGCCCTGAGAAGTGACTTAAAATCCTGAAAGCGCTTTTGCCTTTACGAAAGAGCAATCTGCCTGATGTGCTGTTTGTCCTCAGATAACACACTGTGATTACAACCTGCCTCTCCCATCATCGCCTCTAGAAAAGAAGGGCAGCTATATGAAAATTGTGGCTGGTATTTCAGCACTGGGGGAAAAAATATCCATTTGTTCTCAGCAGGCTTGATGATATCTTGTGAAAAACCCAGTGGGTCACGTGCAGTCCCTCTGGGAGTCACACAGGACAGCCTGCTCCATCAAACTCCCACTCGTACTGACCTGACCGTGTCCACTTCAGTTCATTGTTTAAGAATAATAATGATGCAATTATCATGCGTCCTTCTGGAGTTTCTCTGAGGAGGATAGAGGAAATTAAAAGTAGGTTGTTTTGAAAGAGGAAGCTCCTTTTGAACAAATGTTATCAGCCCACTATATTCTATGTGTATAAAACACTTCTCCAGAAGGCTCTGGGTGAGCATACATGTCTGTCCTGAAGATTTTGCAAGGTCTAGAATGAATGCGGTGTTCAGTTCTGCTCCGTCCAGTATAGTAGCCATTAGCTGCGTGTGGTCACAGAGCCCTGGAAATGTGGCTGGTCAGAACGGACATATGCTCTAAGTATACGATACACACCAGATTTTGGAGGGTTAGTACAGAAAAGGAAGGTGAAAGATCGCATTCATGATTTTTTATTGATTACATGGTGAAATAATATTTTAAATATACAGGTTAAAAATTAAAGTATCATTAAAATTAATTTCATCTGTTTCTTTTTATTTTAAAAAAAATTTTAAAGATTTTATTTATTATATGACAGAGAGAGAGAGAGAGCACAAAGAGGGGGAGCAACAGGCAGAGGGAGAAGCAGGTTCCCGGCTGAGCAGGGAGCCCAAAGGGGGGGTTGATCCCAGGACCCCAGGATCATGACCTGAGCCGAAGGCAGACTCTTAACCAACTGAGCCACCCAGGTGCCCCACCTTTTAAAAGTGTTCAAATAACCACTTTAGAGTTACATCTCTGACTTAACATCTGTGCACAGTATTTTTCCAAATCATTTGTGCAAGTGTTTCTTCTTAAAGATTATTTGGGTGTTTTTTATAATATTTTCCTATTGGAAGTTCAGTCTTGCCTTCTAGAAATTGATAACCAATACTTCATTCAGTATTTTACTTCTCCTTGATTGCTTTTTATGGTTGAATCAGTCGACAGCGATTTGCCACCAAATGTGAAATATATTTGAGTCTCTTTGCTTCTATAAGCAAATTTCTTCTATAAACCTATTTCTTCATCCTTAAACCAGAGTGCTGGACATGATATAATCCCAAAGCCTCCTTCCAGCTTTAGGATATTATGATTCTGTTTTTTTTTTTTTTAAAGATTTATTTATTCATTCGACAGAGATAGAGACCCCCAGCGAGAGGGCGAACACAAGCAGGGGGAGTGGGAGAGGAAGAAGCAGGCTCATAGTGGAAGAGCCTGATGTGGGGCTCGATCCCATAACACCGTGATCACACCCTGAGCCGAAGGCAGACGCCCAACCGCTGTGCCACCCAGGCGCCCTGATTCTGTTTTTAAATGAGAGGCCTCATAAGGAGGAGGAAAATCTAGATTAACCTTGGAGGGTCTTGACATTGGAGGCTTGATAGCTTTCCTGAGATAAAATCTTTTTCTGATTCTATTCTTGCTGAGACAGAAGCCTGGAATCCCAGCCAGTGGAGAGACCAAGGCCTGGCAGGCAAAGAGAGGCAATGCTGCCTCCTTCTGGGCTGGAGGGGAGCTGCAGGTCGAATACCCGTGTCCCCTTCCGGCCCGGCAGTGCTGGTCACAGCCCAGAGTGCGGCCAGTAGTCAGGGCGACAGACTCTGTGCGTGGGGAGTCCCAACAACCCATCCAGTGGCTTGGCCGGCCTGCCCCACACCCCTTGCCAAGGATCTAATGCTTGACGCAAATAGGTGCTGATGTTTCCCTTCTGGCTACAGGGCTTGCTCTAGGGGTGTCTGTGGTCTGGCTGGTGAAGCTGCAAGGATGTGAACACAGGAGCTGCCCCCCGTCATGGCCGCAGCCTCGGGGAGACAGCAGGCCTGTGAGGAGGTAGGAGAAACCAACTCTGACGTTAGCCCAAACTGGGCTCCTGCCCTTTTCGACCCAGAGTCCTGACCAAGACAGCTCATGAAGCTTTTCTTTAGAAGATGAACTGACTTTCTGAGTAAATAAAACAGATCAATAATGTAAACGGAAGGGACACGTGCCCTTTTCTCTCTGTATGCAGTATATTTAAGAGAAAGGGAATCTGAGGGACACAGGGAGCCAGACTGGCGCCAGATCAGAGTGTGAAAAGGCCCACATAGTTTGTCCATTTCTGTCACTCCCGTTACTAGACTCTCCTACCCTGTGGTCCCACTGTCCTCCCAAATTTATCACTGTTGTGCTGCCCGTGACATCTTTTGCCTTCTTACCTCATCTTCCCAACACACAACACACTGATGCACATTGTACACACACACACACCCCACTCTTTGGTAGCAAGCAATACAAAGGAATATACTCACCTGTGTCTCTTCAAGTAAGGCAGGTATTACTACACGCAAAGAAGAAAAACAGGCATCTCACGCTTGCTGTTCACTTGGCCACTTGGGAATCGAAGGAAAGCCACATAACCTCTCGAGGGGAATAAGAACCACAGCACAGCGGAACATCACAGAGCCCAGAATGGATTGTGGCACAAGAAAGCTCACGCAGCATTCACGCTGTCCTTGAGACCAGTGACCCTGCTGCTGGCCCCATCTCCTGTCTTCTCCCTCCCAGAAGCTGGAATGTGTTGATCTTCCAAGTGGTCGACTATTGGGGGGGTGAATCTCTGGTTTATATTTCTCACACATTGTGAATAACGACTTCCTTCTCTCCATGGTGTATGTTTTGACTTCTGTGTCCTCATAGCTTCTGCTAACTCCCGTGTTATAATTTCTGCTTTCTCTCGATCTTCCAATATTTTTTTCCAATCCTATTTGTCCTTTCCCTGTGTTGTTTTCTGTCCTTCCCTCCTGCTACCAATCTCTTCCGGTCTGCATTTCACGTTGCCAAGAAAGAGAATTTGATGCCTTAGCCACCATCCTCTCTGGGAGAAGATATTTCTTACCAGGCTTTCACATAGGCTGCTGGTCAACCCTAAGTTGACCACCCTGAGGTTGGATGTCCATCTCTGGTTCAATCAGCTGTGACTCTGGGGCCAGGGTCACACAGCACAGAACATGGCCATTTATGCTCACAGATCAGCAGCTTTGCGAAGTGAGTATCCTTGAGTCTAACCCTTAACGAGGGGTCAATGGGAGTGGTGAGTTCTGACTTCTCCAGTCCCACAGACACCTGTAGCTGCCTCTAAGTCCCGCCTACAATGACACTTTCTTGCCCATTGCTCATCTTTTCACTCCAAGATCACATTTTATAGGTTGCCACCTGCCTAACTTGGACAGAGGACTAGTATGACTTTCTAACTGCGAGTCAAAGACAAGGTGTGGAGAGCTGGAATGATTTTGCTTCTTTAGTCAAAAAAGACGTTGAGAAGAAGGAAGTATTTCATGGGGCCGTGAAACAACACGCGCGTCTTGTGCATCATCAGGGGCAAGCGCAGTAGGCGGGGACTCTTTCCAGAGGAAGAACGCTCTGGGGAATGAGGAGAGGTGGGTGCGGTGGGAGGTGTTTGGAATGAAACCTCAGGCATCTTTCCAAACACTGTTCTTTCCCCTCAGGCATCTGTCCAAACACTGCTGGTGTCCCAGGACAGTGCCAGTTCGGGGGCCACATGACCCGGTCAGTTTTCATGTGGTGCAAACCGAGAGTTCCCCCCATCTATTCAATATCAAGCTGCTATTCTCTTCAAATAGCCGTCAGTGATTGTTAACGGAGACTCTTCTCAGAGCGCGGCTGCGCGCCTCACACTTACATGCCCTGGTTTCTATTGTCTCTAAGTGAAAACGCTTCCGGTAATTCTGGATCTGGATGATCTGATTTGTGAAGTCTGAGGAGAACTGAAATTGGGGAAAAATACCTCATACTTTCTTGCTGGAGATAGCTTTCTCCTGTTTCAGAAATCTCAGTACCTACAGTCCTCTGCAGAGTTCCAGAATCTGTCTCCCGCAGGTTAATGATGACCCTTACTCTGCTGTTTAAACACCAGGCTCTGGGGTTCTGAGAGCATAACTTCCCTCTATGCATCAGTCACTGCTGTAGGAACTATAAGTTCATGATAATGAGGACAGATGTATTTGTTGAGGTAATTATGGAATACGTAGCAAATAAACTGAAGAACGTGCAATGGCTCAAACATGACCCATGCTTGTTTCTTCCTCACATGAAGTGCACAATGGGCATGGCTCATGAGTAGATGCCTCGTCCAAGTAGAAATTTGAGGACCCAGATTTCTTCCTCTTATGGCTGTGACATTTTCAATAGGCGGCTTTCAAGTTCTCTGTGAGTGCGGAGGATTGCTTGTGGGGGGTGTCTACGGGCCAGGCCAGAAAGGGCACTCACCACTTCCGCTCACATCACATTGGCTAATGCCCAGTCCCACAACCTCGCCTAAGTGCAAGGGGAGCTGGGACATGGGAGCTGAGGTTAGGGGTGTGCCCCGTAGGGAGAGTCAATGGACTTCGACGCGCACACAGCAGTTTCTGCTGCAATAAACAAGTTCCTTGTTTTCCAGAAGCATCTATCTGTGATTTCAAGGAGGGAAAGATGCTTCAGAGTATGACAACTTGAACCAATGGTCCAACTGACTTCCCTGGCTTTGAATACTGTTTACCAAGGGCATAGCAAAGACTGACTTGGCTTCCACAGATTGTCTGGAGGGGAAGAATGCGTTGATGAGGAACACCAGAACTCTAGTCCAGCATTCAGGGAGCACCATGGGGACAGGAACCAGGTATCCACAACTTCAGCTTCTTGCCTGGGCCAAAGGAGAACGATAGCTAAGATTTCCAGATCTCTTCCTAGACACTAATGTAAGGGTGTTATGTGCATGGGCAGAATAGAAGATTGAGACTCTACGGGAGAGGGAAAATGGTCTTAGTTTTGTGCTAAAGAACCAAATACAAAGGCTGACTGCGTCTGTGGCCCCGTCACACAGCTGGTGGAAGGTTCATGCCCTGGTGGCTTGACTCTGCAACTGGTGCTAATCTTTTGCTGTGTTTCCTTTTTAAATGAATGAATTGGTTATTAAAAAAACAAACTGACATTGTGCTTTATGCACGGATCTCTTATGAATTTAGTTAGGGTGAAGCCTGTTCTCCCAAATGCGTTTGTCATGCACGCACTGATAACATTGAATTGCTGGATGTGCAAAGTGGAGAAACAGACTGTCTCCTGGCAACAGAAAGGCTTTCCCCTTCCCGCGGGAAAGAGCTTCCTTCAAGTATCTCCTTCTCTGGTTTCCTCCACCATCCAAGCTTTAGTTCCTTTAAGACTTTCTCCCTAAAATACAAAACCACAATGAGATACCACTCACATAGGTCAAAATGGCTAAACTTAACAAGTCAGGAAATGACAGATGTTGGCAAGAATGTGGAGAAAGGGGAACCCTCCTACACTGTCGGTGGGAACGCAAGCTGGTGCAGCCAGTCTGGAAAACAGTATGGAGGTTCCTCAAAAAGTTGAAAATAGAACTATCCTACAACCCAGCAATTGCACTACTGGATATTTACCCCAAAGATACAAAGACAGTGATCCGAAGGGACACTTGCACCCCAATGTTTATAGCAGCAATGCCCACAATAGCCAAACTATGGAAAGAACTCAGATGTCCATCAACAGATGAATGGATAAAGAAGATGTGGTACATATACATACAATGGAACATTACTCAGCCATCAAAAAAATGAAATCTTGCCTTTTGCAACAATGTGGTTGGAACTAGAGGGTATTATGCTAAGCAAAATATGTCAATCAGAGAAAGACAATTATCATATGATTTCACTAATACTTAGAATTTAAGAAACGAAATGGAGGAGCATAGGGGAAGAGGGAAAAATAAAACAAGATGAAATCAGAGAGGGAGACAAACCATAAGGGACTCTTAATCATAGGAAACAAGACTGAGGGTTGCTGGAGGGGACGTGGGTGGGGGGATGGGCTAACTGGGTGATGGATATTAAGGAGGGAATGTGATGTAATGAGCACTGGGTGTTATATAAGACTGATGAATCACAGACCTCTACCTCTGAAACCAATAATACATTATATGTTAATTAATTGAATTTAAATTTTTAAAAAAGAACTTCTTCCTACTTCCTTAATAAAAAGCCTGTTTTGCAACTCAAAGCTCAGCAAAGAGTTATTTATTATAGGTCAAATCTGCCTTGCCATTCCTTGATCCTAGCAAGGAATTAAAAAAAAAAAAACCAAAAACCTCTGAATTATTAAGGATAATTGATACTTGAAAAAAAATCATACTGTCATTCTGTGACTTGAAGAAAAAATTCAATTGTCTTTGCTTTTAAAGGGAAGCAGGAAAAGCCAACCATAAGATTGTTTTCTATTTGTTAGCAAGCAGACTCTGTGTTTGGCATGAGGGCAGATTTTGGAAATATAAAGAAAACAGTGATGTAGGCTCGGCAGAGGGGCAGGTGAGTCCCCATACACGTTAAGTGCTGAAACAGCTGCAGGAGGGGCCCAGGGGACAGAGCCACTAATGCTATCGGGGAGCACGCTAGTTTACCCGTGGCAAATGATAAAAACCAGAACCCTGTTAAATAATACTATTATTAGGTATCTTTTTTGCTTCTTGAACTTAACGTGTACGCCTCCAATATTTCACTGTTAAATTTTTGTTAAGATGTTTCCTTTCTGGGGCGCCTGGGTGGCTCAGTCCATCAAGTGGCTGCCTTCGGTTCAAGTCATGATCCCGGGGTCCTGGGATCGAGTCCCGCATCAGGCTCTCTGCTCAGCGGGGAACCTGCTTCTCCCTCTCCCTCTGCCCCTGCTCGTGCCCTCTCTGTCTCAAATAAATAAATAAGATCTTTAAAAAAAGATGTTTCCTTTCTCCCGCAGTCTGAGAGCGTTGTTGCAGTCTGTCCTTGGCTTGTTTTTGAAGGAGAGAAATTGAACGGAGACTAGAGAATGCCGCTGAGTCAGCGTCGGACGGCAAGGGGCAGCAAAGAGGAAGCTGTTTCCTTCAACCCAGCGTGTGCAGTACGGAGGACCAGAACCACAGTCGAGGCAGGCAGGCAGGCAGGCAGGCAGGGGTGGGGCGGGGCGGGAGCTGGGAGACATTTCCGAACCGCAGGGCTCGGTGAGGGAGTTTGAGGGACGGCGGATGTCTTCACAGCTTCTACCCCGGGAGAGTGACTTCATTAAGTGTGCTTGAGAAGACAAGAGGTGACGGGCATTGGAGGAGGAGGACGGTGGGTTCTAAGGGGACATGGGAAACAGAGAGTTGGAAATACAAATCTAGAGTCAAGATTGGACAGAGAGCTCTGGGCAGCGTCAGTGTGTGTGTCGTGTGCGGTGGGCAGCGAAAGTCATGGGACTGGGTGAGGTTCCCTGGGTACGTAGGCAAAGCAGGGGGAGAAAATGAACCCCGACCTGACGGTGCAGGTAGAGAAGGGGCAGGCAGGCAATGAAAGCAACAGAGTGCTTGTCGAGTCTGATAACGTCTAAAAGAGTGCAGGAAGGGCTAGCGTGTTTTGAGTGCCTACTATATGCCTGGCACTATGCCAAACACTTTTTCATGCATTATATTATTTGTCTCTCACAACAACAAAATTGTTATAAAGTTGGTATTATGCCCATTTTACAGATGAGGTATAGAGAGGCTTAGAGAGAGTAAATAACTCACCAAGGTCACACCATTAGCCTGTAGCAGGCCTAGGATTTCTACCCAGATTGGTTATACTTCAGTCTTTGTTCTCACCCAACACTAGGGTGCTGTCCTGCCATCTTGGAAGCCAAGTGAGGATAGAGTTTAAGAAATAAGGGGGTGGGTGTCAAAGGCATTGGCGGGAGAACATATTTGCCTGTCCAGTTCTGCCTTGTCTGGGTTAATTTCAACAGAGTGTGCAGACCCCTGGCTTAGGCCAGTTTGAGTAAGAAGATCAAGACCCCTAATGTGAAGAAGATCCCACGAGATCCCATGAGACCCCGCAGTTTGGGAAGAAACCCGAGAGCAATTCAATCCCTGCAAATCCAGGCACAAAAGAGACTGGAGGCAGGTGGAAAATACTAAATACTGAAATATTAAACAAAACTAAACAAACTAAACAAAAATACTAAAAGGTGTGAAACATCTACTCTGTTAGTGCCCTGAAAGTTAAATTTTCTGAAACGATTCTTCATCTCTAGGCTGATAAAAACTCTCAATGGATTTCGAATCTTTACTCCGGCTTTATTAGGGACTGATTAAAGTGCTTTATATGCACTACCATTTTTAACACACATCAATCCGGACAGATAGGTGTGACTTTTAGGCTCCTTTACAAATGCAGTCAGTCTCTAGGGCCTGCACTCTTAACCCCTGCCTCCCCGGGACGAAGGATATCCATAGGCAGCTGGGCATTCCGCAAAGCCAAGGAATCTTCTCGTGTTTCTCAAGGAATGAGTTCATGTTGATTCGGTGCATTTAGGGGACAATTTGCCATAACAATTGTAATCTACATGCATCAGAAGATTGAGTTTTGTTTTCAACTCTTTCATGAACTTTGTACTTGGGCCACTTTGCAGACTTCTTCAAGTCTTAATGTTCTTAATGCTTTTTATTTAAAAAACATTAAAAAACATACCTTATATGCAAGAGTATATAAAGCATACCTGTACAACATGAAGAATAATAATACAACATCTGGGTGTCTATTACCTGGGCCAGGGAATAATGTGTTCCTAAAGCCCAGAAGCTTCCAGTGTGTTTTCCAGATTGAATTTCCCTCCCTTCCTCTGGAGGTTACCACTATCTGAATTCTCTGTTAATTAAGCTTTTTCTTTTTCTTCCTTCCTTCCTTCCTCTTTCTTTCTTTCTTTCTTTCTTTCTTTCTTTCTTTCTTTCTTTCTTTCTTTCTTCCTTCCTTCCTTCCTTCCTTCCTTCCTTCCTTCCTCCCTCTTTCTTTTTCTTTCTTTCTTTCTTTCTTTCTTTCTTTCTTTCTTTCTTTCTTTTTCTTTCTTTCTTTCTTTCTTCCTTCCTTCCTTCCTCCCTCTCTTTCTTTCTTTCTTTCTCTTTCTTTCTTTCTTTCTTTCTTTCTTTCTTTCCTTCCTTCTTTCACCTTTGCTTTTCCTTATAGCTTTATCACCTATGATTGTGTCTCTAAACAACGCATGTTTTAGTTTTAAATGTTCTTAAGCTTAGGGTAAATGGAACCATACTCTCACTCTTGCTTGCTTCTCCCCACCATTATGTTCTTGAGATTTATTCATCTTTGCATGTGCTGCGACTCATTGCTTTTCACTGCCCTAGCCTGTGCCACTGTTGGGAGGGACTACCATTCATTTATCCATTCTTCCATCAACACACATTTGGGTTGTTTCTGGGTCTTGCTCTCACTGACAACGGCACTTTGAACATTCTGGTACAGAGTTTCTATGCACAGGTAAGTGAGTTTCTCTCAGAGTGGAAGGGCTGGCTGTAACTGCTTTCAGCCTATAACCTTTGCGGGTTTTCCTTCTCCAGGGACGTTAGGAAAACTGATGGATTGAGGCAGCACCATTCAGTGGTCTAAACTTGCCTGCTCTGGCATCAGACTGCCTGGGTTCAAATTCTGCTGCTGCCCCTCTTTGGCTGCGTGATCTTGGGCACCTCTCTGAGCCAAAGTTTCCAGGTTTGCAAAATCTGGTTAAATGGCAGAGCTGAATGCACAAGGTTGTTTTGGGAATTCTAGAGTTAGTGCTTGTTAAGGAGATGACTAGCACAGGGCTCCAAGACAAGAAAGGCTGGGGAAGCACCACTCTTTGTATCTCCGAGTGAAGAGCCCTTTGGGCAATGCTGCTGGAGTCCTTCCTCAGTGTCTTCTTCCTTCTCCCCAGAGGGAAGGGGAGTGACTTCTCCAGGATGGAGTCTGGGAGAAGAAATGAGCCCAATGCCTCAATCACTCTTGTTTGAAACAAGCCAGGCCACAGAGGGGTGTGCTGTGCTCTGTCTCTGCATGTGGTAGGTTAAGGGGTCTAGCTCTGCGCTCAGGGGGAGGGGTCTGTGATTGTAGGAGTGCGTCTGTAATTGACGATCCGGTCCAATTCGGGGATCAAACACCTATGCTCGCTGACTCGTATAGGATCTAGAGCCTTGTTCTATGGTCACTTCATCAGTGCTAGGGCTGCATTCTGGTGTCCACCTCTCATGCCCTGTGTCCCTCTGCCCAGGCAGTTGTAAGCTCTGGAGCAGGGAGGAAGGGGGGGAGCGTGCATAGACTGCCAGCATGTCAATGCTGAGTGCCCCATACACATGAATGATGACAACGCAAAATGCTTTGGGAGCCTCTAAGTTTAAGTTGCAGGGCGAGCTCCCTCATGGGAAGGACTGGAGCTGAGCTCTTCGGGTGGGTTCTAAGACCCAAGTTCCATCTGGAAACCATCGAAAATACCCAAATAATCTTCTTAGTTCATTTCATAATGGGAATGAAATAGCTTTGCCCACTGATAGGCAGCTGATGCGAGGATTAGGGCTTCCCCAGCTATCAGTACGTCTAGCTTTCAGAAACGGATACATCCTGGCAGGCTGATACCTTCCTGATTTGGCAGTCAGCTGAAGCTCTCCCGTCCCGAAGTCACAGAAGGCAGTGAGGCACTGAGGATCACACAGGGATCAAGCTGATATGTGTGTGGGCATATGCATGTATATTACATATACGAAGGGAAACAGACATTGAAGATGAATGTTGAACATTTCGAATGTTTGTCACTACTGGAAAGCATTATTGTTTTGAATCTTTTACAAACAGTAGAGCTCCCTAGCGTTGCATGATTCAAGAGAGAAAGGCGGGGGAGGAGGGGAGAGAGATTGATCAAGCACAGAACAAGATAGAAAGAGACGGGGAGAGCAGGGTAGTGAGTCCTCAAGCCTCTAGATGCTCTGGTCCTGCCTTTACCTCCTGTTCCATGCAATTTCCCTAATGACTTTTATCAGATGAATGAGTTCTTTTCGAAGAGACCAAAAACATTTTTGGGGGGAAGCACAGACGGAGATCTGGGTTCTTAAGTGCTGCGTAAGCTAAAAGCACTCCTGCTCCCACCGCCTTCCCTGGGCCTCTCTCCAGCACGTCCCTCCGGCGTCTGAAGGAAGAAGGTCATTCCGGTTCTACCCAGAAGAGCAGCTGCAGACTGACAGCTGCAAACAGCTGGTGTGCGGGCAGATGCTGTCGTCCTTCCTCCTTGCCTTGGGGCCAGGGACTGCGGGGCTCGTGCTGGGGTTTTCCATTACTCTTATTTCAAAGAGCAACACCATATCAGGAGAGCAGGATGGCGCCCCATGAAAAGCTATGTTTCAGATCTGGTACCAACTGGTTGGTGATGATGAAGTTCTTTCTATAATTGGGGCCTCTCTGGCTCCCCTGCCCAAGTTCTGGCTCCAATAACTGGTCTCTTACCATGTCCTCCTCTCTTAGGGACTGGAGTGTGACGCAGGACCCATGGCCGGGCTGTGATTTGCTGCCAGGTTTGGCTGCACTGCCGGTGTGAGTATCTGTGGGTTGCACACCCCATCCATCCTGGCCCCATCACCTGCCTTCTGGGCCCCCATCTCTGGGACAAACCAAGGACAAAACCCCACAGGAAGTGTGGCCGGGTTGGATCATAAGCTGGTCATATAAGCGAGGCTGCCAAAGAGGCTAAAATACTAAAATATTTCCATAGCTGCTATCCCAGGTCCCTCAAAGTCCCTTCATGGTCCCTGCTGCCCCCAGCTGCCCGGACCCCTCCCTCGGGACTTCTGTGATCCAGGAACCAGAGGGGTAGAGCCCATAGAGTCCAGGCCTCTCACACCTCGCTCCAGTTCCTGGCACAGAGCGTTCTGTTGTTAAAATTGGACAGTGCAACCTCAGCTTTGTTTAGGCCAGCGAAGCTGGATAAATGGTTCTCAAATTCCTTGTGTTTTAGACTCACTCAGTACATTTGTTAAAAGCATGTATCACCGAGTCCCGTTTCCAGAGAGTCTCACTCGGTTGCTCTGAGGTTGGGCCCCAGAACCTGCATTTTGGCTAGGACAACACCCCCATCTTTCTGCCCTACCCCCAGTAGATTTTTTAATGATGGTTGTTTATGGATCATGTTTTGGGAATTACATTTTTTAAAATGCTATTTTGTGACTGTGGTTGGGAATTATGAGTACAAACTTCAGAAGCGGAAAAAGGTTAAAAAGACGAGAGCAAGGTGTCTGAAAAGCGGGTGGTGTTCAGTGCCGCCATTTTTCTTCATATTCATGAGCTCTGTTGAAGACTGTGGTCAGTGGCCTCAGAGACCAAATCACTGTTTTTAAGGTCAACTGGGGTCAAAGCATTTTGCCTTATGTCTTCCTGCTGGCTTCCGACTAAAAGAAAGAACGTTCGAGGATGAAGAGAGGATTTTTAACTCTCTCAGCCTAGCGGACTTGCATCCCATGTCTTCCTGGCCAACTTGAAGGATAAAGTACAGCTAGTGATCCAGTCTTCCGCCAGGCTGTCCAGGAGAAAAGGCAATTTCATTAAAAATGAAAACAAAAACAACCTACATCTTGAGTCAGAAACTTGTTGGATTGATCCGAAGTTAAACACCCTTTGTATTGAATTCATGAACTGTGAACTCTTTCTGTTTGAGACATTTTACAGATTTGATCTCAATTTTAGGGCAGCAAAAATTCAAGATCCAGCATAACATAAATGCAGGAAAAAATCCACTGCGCCTTTTGTGTGTGGTGTGATACTCATCGGTTTCCTTGGAGACCCAGTGGAGAAATCCTGGTAGGGGTGCTGTGTGGCGAGCCGCCTGCCCTTGTTGCTGGTATGTGTCCGTGCTCCAGGACTCAAAGGGAGGGAGCTACAGCCGTGATTATGATCTCTTCTCTACGTGGACAGGTACAAGCTATGTGAATAGCTGATAATTGCTCTTCTAGCGGCCTTCCATTTGGGGCTCCTGAGACTGTGCGGGGGAAGAAATAGAACAAGGGTGGTTGATGTTCTGCATTGAGGCTGCCGATAATCGAGGAAGCGGCATTTGGAAGAGCGTCTATGTAGACAGGAAGAGTACCCGAATGAAACCAGCTCAGAGATGCTCGAATGAGTCAAATGTCACATTACCAGAAGCTTACCCCTTTAAGTACCAATTTTTGTTTTGAAAGCACATTTGATGAACATCTTTCTGAAACTTTATCATACATTTTTAAAAAGTTCTTTAAACAGAGAAGATGGAATGGGAATGCAATCTAATATCAGGCAGAGAGGGCAGATAGAAACTGTCTAACTGTGTTCCTCTCTTTTGCAAGTAAGGAGCACAAGGCCCAGAAACATTGGGGCATTTGTCCCAAGCCATATAACCCATTCATGGTAGACCCAGGCTTTGAGAAATACTTGGAAATTTCTTTCTATTCCCTAATCCCACTCTTTTTTCTCCCCTCTTTAAAGTGTTATTATTTTCTTTTGTAATATTATTTTTAAAAAATAAATAATGGCTAAACAAACGCACGCAGACTTTTCCCTCAGGCGCAAATCTAGTTTTCTGGAAGGTCGGCACGAGGGCACTAAGGGTAAAGGCAAGCTGTCATTCAGAACCAAGTGCTTCCATCTGCTCTAGTTTATTTCTGCTTTTCTGCTCATTGCTTCCAGATAAGACCTCGTGCTGCCTAGACTTTATCTCTCTATACATACACCATCTTCTCTTCTCCCCTTTGGTCCGGAACTGGCGGCTGTTAGGAGCAGAGCTCTGCTTGAGAGTGATCTTCCCCGTGCTCACATCTTGTTTCTTGTTTTCCTAACAAACAGGAGACCGTGCGGGAAGCACTTGCACTGTGATTGCATTGCCACCAGAGAAGCCATCGCACACATGGTAAATAGCATGAACAATTCATTCTAGTCGCTCCTTATAGAAATCCCTTCAGGGTTTCGTGTTTGTGTCTTGTGCTGTTTTTCAGAATGGAGAAGATAAAAACTGTTTGCCTGCTTTGTTTTTTCTTAACGCAACAGATTTCCAGAGAGGTTTAAGGGTAGCTTGTGAGAAAAATTAAGACCATCCAGAACATCTAAAATGAAACAGTATTTTCCACTCTGTATGAGACAATATATGGATTTCCTATTTTTTTTTTTTTTAAGTAGGCTCCAGGCCCCATCATGGAGCCCAGTATGGAACTTGATCTCACGACCTTGAGATCAAGACCTGAACTGAGATCAAGAGTCAGATGGTTAACTGACTGAGCCACCCAGGTGCCCCGAGAATATGTGGATTTCTTGACAAGTGATTTTAAGATCCCCCAATATTGTGATGCCTTGAGTCTTTTAAAGACTATTCATGATTCATTACTGTATCAATAAGCTTATAGGCCAATTGGATACTTTCTTTTTATGAGAAGAGCCTTTTTTCGGCCCATTTTTATTTTAGGTTGATTGTCTTTTACTTATTGATTTGTAGTAGTTCTTTATATATTCTGAGATGGTCCTTCACTGTATTATATATTACAAATATTTTCTCCCATTCTATGGCTTGTCTGTTTTCTATACTGATACTGAAGAACAGAAGTTCTTAATTTTATTGAGACCCAATTTATCAAAAAATATTTTGTTTTTACTTTCGCAGTTACTTTTGGTGTACTGTTGAAGAAATCTTTGCCTATGCATAGGTCAAGATAATATTGTTCTACGTGTCTTCTAGAAGCTTTATCATTTACTTGATACATTTACATGATGTATCTCAAATTAACTTTTGAGTGTGACCTGAGGCAGGGGCTAGGTTTATTCTTTTCCCTCCCCAACCATATGAATATCTAATTGTTCCAGCGCTATTTATTGTAATGGCCATCCCTTCTCACTGCAGTATGGTGGCACTTTTGTCGTAAAGCAAGTGACAGCATGTATGTGGGTCTATTTCTGGATGGGGGATCTCTACTGTTAGCGTATTCATTACAAATGTTGTAGTGGACGCAGCATTGAATGGGCATCAGAAGACCTCGCTTCCAGGGCCGGTGTCTCCAGGGAGAGCCCCGAGACTTGGAATTAAAGAACAGGTTGGTCTGTTTGCTGCCACACTCCCTCTTGGCTTCTTGTACTCCATCCTATATGGATGGCAAGTGGGCACCTTCCTTTTTCAATGCTGATTACATCATGGAGGATGCTGGATCCAGACCTATTCAGCCCCCTGATGGCCATCAGATTCTCCCTCTTGGTAATTTGGCTTGAGAGTAACAGAGACGACTAATTTGCACTGAAACACCCTACAGAATAAGTTTTGTGGCTCCATGGGGGAATGCCAAGGCCATGTGCCAAGTTTCAGTTAAGGGAAAAGGTGTGGACATTGTCCAATGAGAAAGCCAGCTGGCCAAGCGGGAGTGCGAGGGGAAGAATGGGAAGAGGAATGGCGGAGACACCGGATTGGGGTGGGGGGCGACACAGAAAGATTGCTTGAAAGCTCTGTGAGAGACTCTTATTAATCAATCTTCCAACAGTTGCTGGAGAAAGAACAGGAAAGATGAACAGAGGGGGGTCTATGCAATCAAAACACTGTCTCATCCTGAGGCATTGCAGAGTGCTTTTTATAATTAAACAGAAATCACATACAGATAGATTTTAATGATTTTCTTTTCTTCTTAGACCCCCAAGTAACTTTGAAGTGTGTTTTACACAAGATCTCACAGAGTTTGGATCCATTGCTGCAGTGCTAGGAAAACCCTGTTCTTACAACTGTCCCTTCCTCCCAGCCCTGCATTGGCACCAAATTGGAGCTGCTTTGCCTGGGAGAGGTGTAGACCTAATAGCTTCACTTTCCCATGGGATGTGTATCTTTGTTAGGAAGTCTTATTTTTATTCAAGCTAGTTTGGGTATTTCTTGCAACCAAACAAATTCTGACTAGATCCCTTGAACATTTTGTTACTTCTATTGTCCTACATACTGGAGAGAGATGTTGGCCGCCATGAGCGGAACTTGGCTACAGCAGCTGAACACACACACGACTGGGCACAAACAGGGGAAGAGCAGCAAGAGACAGCTTCAGTTTGGGCTGTGGCATCCCCAGGAATTGCAAAAGGGGGTTAAAATAAGCAATAGTGCCTAGAACATTTTTTCCCCTACTGAAAACCAGGTATCATTGTCCATTCATGAGATTGTAGTAATAATGTGCTCCCTAAAACCTGGAGAAATGGCTGCCCTCAGTGTTTATCTAATAAAATCCACATACATGAGGAATTGTTGTCTCTGAGAGTAAAGCAATAAGCTCTAAATGAGGGCTCAAGGATTTGGAGAACAGCAAAAACTCCAACTCAAATGTGATTCGTCGTTAGAAAAAGAAAGTCTAATCAATCTCATCATGTCCTGTTTGGATAAGGAGTACGTGAACAGGAAGGGGCAAGATCAGCTTGGAGCATGCAAAGTTGGCAGTGTGTCCCTGACACTGTCCACGTGAGAGAGATGCTCTCTGGGAGCACCAGCTTTCTGGTGTCTGGAGAGGAGCTCTGTGCTGGCACAGGGAACACAACCTGGAAAAACACCTCTATGACTATCTACTACCTTTCTTTGATCCGATGCCACACTCCCAGCTCACTTCTGATCCCCAGTTGCCAATATGGCCTCCACAGTATTTTGTGAGTGGGAACCTCATGCCTCAGAAAGAAGAAGCAGTATTTTAGTCACTAGCAAGAGAAAAGTCTGTCAGATAATACACTTGTAGGTTGGTTTATATATTTCAATGAGCTTGAATGATAAAAGTCAGCATTCTTATTTTCAACCAACTCTGGTACACTAATAAAATTAAGAGCAAGATTCTTTTTTTTCCCCCTGCAAATCAACTCCATGTCTGTCCCTAAGTTACCCTATATCGCCATGGTAGTTTACTCTAAAAAATGTCTCACCACTGCCATAGGAATCATTTTGTGGGCTGTCATTTTTAAAGGCATTGACAAGAACTTTGCAGCAGGCACTTAAATGCGTTTGCATTGGAAGGCACTCACGTCTTCAGAATTTTCAGCATTTCAGGATTTTGATAGATCAGGTAGGAATAGAAATGGAGCATGAGAAATAAGGTCATGTATTAGTTTGCTGGGGCCGCCATAATAGAATACAACAAACCAGGTGGCTTAAACAACAAAAGATTATTTTCTCACAGTTCTGGAGGCTGGAAGACCAAGAGCAAGGTGCCCGAAGGGTTAGTTTCCTCTGAGGCTTCTCTCCTTGGCTTCTAGATGGCCACCTTCTCCCTGTGTCCTCACGTGATTGCCCCTGTGTGTACGCACCCCTTCTTCTTCTTAAGATCACCAGTCATGTTGGATTAGGGCCTCACCAAAGAGCCTCGTTTTAACTGAATCACCTCTTTAAGACATTTATCCCCACATACAGTTACATTCTGAGGTATTGGGGTTGGGACTTCCCAACATACGAATTTGGGAAGATACAATTCAGCCCATAAGATGTGGTGAAAAGAAGGCAGCAAGCCTTCTTGACTAATCTTTCTATTGTTTTGGTGAGTTAGAGCAAGGAAGAATTGCTGGGGATTGGTAGACACGCCCCATGTCAGCACCCAGACTGGGGCAGGCAAGGTTAGCTCACCTGTTGTAGAATGTCCCCCAACAGGGACTATCCTTACAGAAAGCATTATCAAAAGGCAACTTGTAATTATTGTGGTTCATGGACAGATGCACAGCTAATCTAAGATCTCATGGTTTTCTTCTCAACACCAGTGGGTAGGTGAGGAACATACGTATCCTGAGCAGCGCAGGGGCACTGGTCTGGTTTGGGTGCCATGTTGTTGTTTATGGAGAGGGACTTCTCTGTGGGGGATGGTCAGTCAGCGGGCCCAGAAAGGGAGATTAGTGCTTCCTGCGCTGAGACATAGCTTCCCAGAACTCTGGGGATTTTGCCAGAGTCCAGCTGGTTCTCGGACAGGGTTGTTAGACTTCTCAGGGGGACCTATCAAACGTCCCTCCTCTAACTGCTGGGTGGCCTGAGTCAACTTGTTCTCTGCCAATAATCTCAGCTCCAGATTTATGAATGATGAGAGGAAGCAGTTGAGTCCAAACTAGCTAAAACATAATCTCTGTTGCCCTAGCAATGCGTCCAGGGGTTCTGATGATAGACTGTTTTGTCAAGCACAATTTACTTTATGTGCCGCTGTCAGCTGCAAGGAGAGGGGGGTGTGAAGAGGGTTGTAAATAAATTGAAGTTTGCAAGGAGAAATGGCCTCATATAAGAGAATGACCAATGCATTTACTTCTTTATTTATTGAGCACCTACTAGGGTCAGGGACTGTGAGTGGAGCTAGGGATACACTTCTGATAAAATAGACAAAAATCCCTGCTCCCATGGGGCTTTCACTCTATTGGGCAGAGACAGATAATAAATAAAACCATTAAGTGAGATACATCTTATGTCAAATGATGATGTATAGTTAGAGAAAAATGAAGCAGAAAAGGGGAATTGGAAGTGTCCAGGTGGTTGACAGCGTCACAGTTGTAAAGGGTGCCCACAGAAGGCTTCACAGAGAAAGTGATATTTACTTGAAGTCTTGAAGAAAGCAAGGGAGGAAGCTATACAGCTATTTGGAGGAAGAATGTTCCAGGCAGTGGAGATGCCTAGTGCCATGACCTGAGACACATGCAGGAAAAGCGAGGAAGCCAGTGTGGCTAAGCAGAGAGAGGAGTGGGACAACAGTAGATGAGGTGGAGAGGCAGGGCTAGGGCACACACGTCACAGAGGGCTCTGTGGGCTTATGTGAGGACTGGAACTTTCCCTGTGAGTGAGATGAGAAGCTGATGAAGGTTTTCTTCCCCTTTTAGCTTTATTGAAGTGTAATTGACAAATAGAATTGGGAGATAGTTAAAGCATACAACATGTGTGATACTTGTACACGTCATGAAAGTGTTCTCCTCTCATGTTAACACATCCATCAAGGTCAACTGGAGCAGCCACTGTGGAAAATGGTATGGAGGTTTCTCAAGAAATGAAAAACAGGAATACTGTATGATCCAGAAATCCCATTTCTGGGTGTTTATCCAAAGGAAATGAAAGAATTATCTGGAAGAGACATCTGTACTCTCATATTCATAATGGCATTATCCACAGTAGCCAAGATACAGAAACAACCGAGGGTTTTGAGCAGGAGTGGCGTGACCTGAGCACTTTTAAAAGGGTTGAGAACAGTTCCAAGGAGGCTAGCATGGAAGCAGGGAGATCAGTAAAGAAGCTACTGCAATAATCCAGGCAAGAGATTGTGGTGGCTTGGACTGAGGTGGTAGCGGTGGACTGGTGAGAAGTGGTTGGGTTCTGGGTATGTTTTGGACGTAGACGCATGAGGATTTACTGACAGCTTAGATGTGGGGTATGAGAGGAAGAGAGCAAACAAGGTCGGCCTCCAGGTTTTAGACTCATAAAAACAAGAAATCTAGGGCTAAGGGGACTAGGAGTACTATCAGGAGGTATTTCTAATCAAATGGATACACTTTGGACTGATACTCAGGCATCATCCTAGGCTCCTCTATGATTACTGAAGTCTATAACATGCTAAAATCCTCCACTCCCACTTCAAAGTAACTGACACCTCTAACTCTCTCATTCATTCATTCACTCACTCATTCATTCATTCCATTCATTCAACCTTATCTCAGATGTCAACCGGGAACTCCCTGTTCCTTGAGATCTACATGAGATTTATTTGAACACCACATTTTATGGTATGTGCAAGTCCAGTGGTCTTCCAGGGATTTCCATCAACCGACAGGGGAACTCTGGCTCTTCCGGCCTCCTCGGAGTCCTGCCTATGAGCTGCTACCTGTGCTGCCTTGGTCCTGCCCTTGCACTAAGCATCCATGGCTGTTGGACACTGTACTAAGGATTTGGGATGAGATAACTGTTTCTTCATCTTTTCTAGGAGTAAGAATAATTTCCGTCATTGTCTTCTGCATAGGAGTTCCGTGGGCATGTCTGTGACTTAAGCTTGGCTTTCATCTCCAGATCTTATCTTGGAACAACCATGTCCTTAGATGAATCTGAAAGGCTCTAGGCAGCACTTGTTTGTTTTCCAGAGATTCCTCTGGCTGCTGGTTGGGGAACGGACTGCAGGTGGATGAAAAGGCTCAGAGGCCCATGCCCCTCCCCCTCCCCCACCATGTGATTGTCTGTACTTGCATCTTGCCACATTCTGTTAAAGGTGCTTGGGCTCCAATTACACACTTAGCCAAGCAGCTGTTATGGCTTTTACTTTGCTCTCTTTAGCCCTGGGACCCAGCTACGGGGTCGGACCAGAGAGGGAGCCGAGTTGCCACCACCATGCTCTAAACAACTACCCTTCCTTCTAGTCACCACAGGTGTTTTATTGAGCCCCGTGGTTTTATCCAGCATTTTCTTCTGCCCTTCAATATTTGGAAGGCCCACCCCACCAACTAGCCAAATGTACCCAGACATATCTGGCTGTCATTCGGACTCCAGCTGGAACCTGTAAGTCTTATGAATAAGTTTCTTCATTACACTTGGACCTCAGTCAATGACATTTATATTGGTCTTGAGTAAAACTGCTTTTGCATAGAAAGGATATCCGTACTCTGAGATGAAGGTGGTCATAGTTAAATAAACTACGTGTGACAATTGGTTGTGTCTTCTAGTCTCCATACTCAATCAATTTCCTTAAAAAGTCACTTCAAAGTGTCCTGGCACTGCCAGGGAAAGGAGCCAGAATATCCCTGAGACTGTGCACCTCTCCGTCAATGCTCACGTAGGCGGGCACCTGAAGACAGAGGCCTGCACCAGGCCCTGTCCTGTTGGTTTGCGGACCACGTGGAAAGTCTGAAGCACGCTTCTGGTCGGAGTCCACTGAGACCCAGGAAAGCTTGGTCAGTCTTTGTCAGACAGGAGCCTTTTGTGTAAAAACCAGAGAAAAAAGTGCTATTATAGTTACTAAAATATAAAGCATTTTCCATTAGAACCATTTCTTACTTATAAAATGTAATAGGGGTAAGAGTAATAACCGAGTAACCACATAAGCTTGTGAGCAGCAAGAATTTGGTTTCACTGTTATATTTTTATGTAATATAATACATGATAATACTTTATTAATGTGAGAGCTTGATCAATCATAAGATTTTTTCTGGTTCACTTTCCTGCAAATTTATTAGTTTCTCAAAATTTGTACTTTTAGTAACTTTATTTCCAAATGATATAAAAAGACATCAGTTGCTCTTGACAAATGCAAGAGTGCAAATAATTTGATCATTTTCAATTTTGAGAAGGTGTTTTTCTGTTGACATTACTATTATTGGAATTATTAAGATTGTAGTTCAAACAACACCAACCTACATTTTGATAATTCTTTCAAAATATAATTTTTAGTACATCTAGAGCTAATGATTATCACAGGACAATTTTCCTAGAAGGATTTAACCCTTCATATACATCTGCTTTGTGTAAGTCTGAGTTTAGTTTTAAGTGCAAATGTATATGATAACATTTTAATGCTGCTTCCGATGGTTCCCATAGCGCGTGGGGGTAGCGCAAGCAACCGAGCAGCTTCGCGACGCAGGTCTAACTCAAAATGCCTGTTTGGCTTCATCACAGCAACAGTTAATTTAAAAATTGTCTTCCTCGTTAATAATTGGTTCGTCTGAAGGTTTCTGAAAATAGTGTTCTCTTCTATCACATGTGATGCTCTTTACATTTAACCTCCTACGCCTGTGGATATTTGCTTTGTGATGTTGCATCCATTTTCAAAACTGGAGTTTCTTTTAATTATAACAGCCTGGTTGTCTTCCTTGCAATACCCACGTGTATGCCTCTGTTTTGTGGTGGTTTCCTGGCAGAGGGCCCTGCCTGATGGCCGCACTTCCGGTCCTGGTGCTCAGGCCGCGGAAGTTGGAATCTGTGCTGCTGGGGCTGCTGGGTGGCTCAGCGGGTTAAGTGGCTGCCTTTGGCTGGTGGGATCGAGCCCTGCCTCTGGCTTCCTGCTCAGCAGAGAGCCTGCTTGTCCCTTTTCCTCTGCTCGTCTCCCCCTATTCGTGTTCTTGCTTGCTCTGCTCTCTCTCTCTCAAACAAATAAAAAATCTTAAAAAAAAAAAAATCAGTGCTGCAGGGGGGCTCTGGAGAGGGACGTGCAGGCCGGCCCCCCAGCAAGGCTGTGGCTTCCAGGCAGAGCCCGGCTTCCTCCCGCGGCCACCAGAGCTGCTGCTGGGCTGCTGCTTGCTGCTCTGCCTCCGTACCCGTGGCCCCCATGTGGCCAGGTCCTAGCCTGGCTCCTCTGGGGTCGGAGTCCACGCTGCCCTGAGGGAGGCACACGGGCTCGGGGTGGCCGGGGGCATGTCTCAGGCCAAGCTGCTGCCTCCTGCGCCTGGGGGGGAGGGCGGCGGCCGGGGCATCTCTGCCGCTCACTGACAGGCTCTATTGCCCTATCGGATTCCACCTACAAAGCACAAGGTCAAGGATGAAGTTACTAGGAGTTTCAAGACAGGGACAGCAGAGCATTAAATTAAGAGAGGTATCGTTTGGAGGGTGGGGTCCTGGCGGAGACTGCATGCCTGTGCAACCGGCCCAGGGGTCAGACGGCGTAAAGCTACTCCGTGAGCAGCGGGACTACAGGGAGGAAAGAGTAAGGGAGACGTGGGTGGCCAAAGGTGTCTCGTGCTTACGAGGTACGAAATAGAGCTCTTAGCCTCCTCCAGCCTCTCATCCCGCCCTTCCGCCCATCTCCAGGTCTCAGTAAATGGCTATCCCATTTTTCTGGATGCCGAGGTGCAAATCTTGGAGTTAGATTCCTCTGCTCTCTCTTATACCATCTGACTGGCTCTTCCTTGAAAGTATATCCCACATCTGACTCCTTCTCACCTCTTCCGCGGCTCCTGCTCTGCTCTGTGCTTGGGGCTCTGGAAGAGCCTCTGCGTTGGTTCCCATGCTTCTGTCCTTATCTCCAAATGTCCATTCCTAACAGGTCAGCCAGAAGGATCTTAGAAAACATTCCGTGGATCACTTTATTCACATGGTCAGTCATTTGATGGCTTCCCATCCTATTCAGATTAAAACCCACTGGCCCACAAAGCTCTAGGTGATAGGCTCCCTGCTCACCTCTGATATTACATCCTCGTTTCCTGGCTTCCTGGCTTCCAGCCACACCTCCTCCTTGCGGTCCCTCCACCAAGCCACGCATCTACTGTACTGGCACTTGCTCCACTCCGTGGGCAATGCTCCTGCCCCGGGATACTGCCCAGTCAGCTCTTTCACTTCTTCTAGAGTTTCACTCAAGCATCTTCTCCGTGGGCGTTCCCTGACACTCTGGTAAAGGAGGCTCCCTCCTAGCATCTCCACCTCCCTCCTGTGTTTTTCTCCATAACACTTACCATCGTCAGGCATCCTACATATTTACTTTTTGTTTGTTTGTGGTCTGTCTCCCTCTTCTTGAATCTAAGATCAAAGGGGGCAAGGCTTACATTTCCTTCACTCTCTTCTCAGCACCTAGAATAGGACTTGGCCCAGAGTAATCACTCAGTAACCACTTATGAGATGAATGAGTAGGACCCTTGAAGCTTGGCTGGTTTTGTGAAAAGCATACTGATTTCTAGTCGGGACAATGAGGGTCGAGCCTGCCACGTTGTAATTGCAGTCTAGGGAGGCAGTTCTTAAAATGTGGCCTGTGGACCCATGGGGGTCTCGGAGACCCTTTTTCACTGTGTTAGCCTTTGGACTGACAGTTCAGGAATGGTGGTGAGTTAACCCTCAACAATGCAGTACGGGTGAAAGCAGCAGCCCCACACTGTCCGCCATGCACTCGCCAAAGCAGAATGACCGATTTCACTGCAGAATGTTCTCAATGTGGAAACTACCCATTCTAAATCTCAATCCTTGAGTAACAGTTAAATAGTCGGTGTGAGGAATGGGAAGTATGCACGAAGCACCTTTGCCGTACACCGAAGGATAATGGCTGCCTCAAATACAAGCTCTTGGGAGACCGTTGAGTTGCACGATGAACTGCCCACTCTCCTTAGGGAAAGTCTTTTTCTTTTTTTCCTTTTTAAAGAAAAACTGACATAGAAACTGTGGTTATTTCTATTTGAATGTTTGGCAGACTTTTTTTCAGAAAATGAATGAAAAGAGGCTGTCTCTTCGAGAAAAACAACGAAACGCGTCTGCTGACCATTATAAAACTTGAGTTTTCAAGGGAAAATGAGAGACTTTGGAAAACTTGTATTCACCGCAGTCAGTTTGACAGCATTCCAATACTTGCAGACTTCTTGATAAGATCAGTGATATATTATTGAAATATGTATACATATAAAATGTGTCAACATTCGAAAGATCTGCGTAACTCAGGGAACCAATATTTTCCAAATGACCAATGCGTGCTGTTATAAAATGACGCATGGAAAAAGATCCATTCAAACTATAAAAGGAACCAGGGGATTTTAATATAACGGAGTGTGAAAAATTCATTAATCTGCTTTCAGATTCCACACCGCAACTAACTTTTAAGAAACTACCACTTGTCAAGTTTTGATGTGGTATCAAGGAAGAATACCCACAATTACCTGAAAAGGCTATTAAACTATTTCTCCCTTTTCCAACTATGTCTTTGTGCAAGGATGGATTTTCTTTATATAGTGAAACTAAAAACACATAATTCAACATATTAAATGTAGCAAGCAGATATGAGAACCCAGCTGTCTTTTATTAAGCGTGACATAAAACAGATGTGCGGAAATATCAAGTAATGACACCTTTCTCGGTAATTTGTTTTAGAAAACATTGTTATTTCTTTAAGTGGCTTTATTAAGGTATAATTGAAATACAATAAAACACCCATGTTTAAATTCTATGATTTGATAGATTTAACATATGAATACATCTGTGAAACCATCACCCCAAATCAAGATAATGAATAAAACCACACTCCCAAAAGTATTCCTTTTTAATCCCTTCCTCCCTCCCTCTTCTGCCTCCCTCATTTCTAGGCAACCACTGATCTTTCTGTCACTCTATTTTAGCTTGCATTTTCTAGGCTTTTATAAAAATGGAATCAGAGAGTTTGTGCACTTTTTTATCTGGCTGTTTTCACAGGACAATTATTTTGAGATTCACCTGTCTTTTTGCATGTATCAAAAGCTCGTTCATTTTTATGGCTGAGTATTCTTCCATTGTGTGGATATAGTGTAATGTGTTTCTTCCTTCACCCATGCTATGGTCTGAATGTTCGTGCCCCAGCCCCCCAATTCCTATGTTGAAAACCTAATCCCTAAGGTGATGTTACTAGGAGGTGGGGCCTTCAGGAGGTGATTAGATCATGAGGACAGAGACTTGAAAAGGGAATTAGTGCCTTTACAGAAGAGGCCCCAGAGAGTGTGCCTGCCCTTTCCACCACATGAAGATAGAATGAGAAATCTGCATCCGGGAAGAGAGCTCTCACCTGACCATGCTGGCCCTCTGCTCCCAGACTTTCAGTCTCCGGAAATGTAAAAAATAAATACATTTCCAATGTTTATAAACTACTCACTGTATGGTTTTTGCTTAGTTCCAGTGGAACTAAGAGACTTGCTGATGAGCGTTGGGATTGTTTTCAGGATGGGGCTGTTAGAAATCAAGCTGCTATGAACATTGGTATGTAAGTCTTTGGATGGACATACACTTTCCCATCTCTTGGTGAATACCGAGGAGAGAAATGGTCGGGTCACATGCTAGGTGTTTGTTTAACATTTTAAGAAGTTGCCAAAGAGTTTCCCAAAGTGCAAATGGTCCCCAACTCAAAAAAGTTTGACTTCACATTTTTCAACATTACTCTGGTGCAAAAACTATATGCGTTCAGTAGAAATGACCTTAGAATTTTGAATTTGGATCTTTTCCCGGGGTGGGGGTGGTATGTGGTACATACTCTCCCAATGCTGGGCAGTGGCAGGCCACAGCTCCCCGTCAGACGTGTGCTCCTGGGGGTAAACGACCAATGCATTGACAGCCATTATGTCGTTCACTTTCAGCGTAGTAGTCACTACATTACATGAGATACTCAACACTTTCTTATCACTAGGCTTTGTGTTGCGTGATTCTGCCCCACCGCAGGCTAATGTAAGTGTCCGGAGCACATTTCAGGCAGGCTGGGCTAAGCTGTGATGTTTGGTAGATAAGATGTGTTGAAATGCATTTTCGACTTCTGACATTTTCAACTGATGATGGGCTTATTGGGATGTAACCCCACTGTAAGTCGAGGCAGATCTGTAGTTGTATCATTTTGTTTTTAATTTTTTTAAATTTATTTTTTTAATTAGCTATTTTTTAAAGTCTGGTATAACTAACGTAGAGTGTTATATTAGTTTCAGGTGTACCATACAGTGATTCGAGAATTCTATACATTACTCAGTGCTCATCACAATAAATGTCCTCTTAATCCCCTTCATCTGTTTCATTCATCACCCCCCCACCTCCCCTCTGGTGACCGCCAGTTTGGTCTCTATAGCTAAGTCTGTTTTTTTATTTGTCTCTTTTTTCTTTGTTTGTTTTGTGTCTTAAATTCTACATATGAGTAAAATCATGTGGTATTTGTCTTTCTCTAACTGACTTACTTCACTGAGCATTGTACCCTCTAGATCTATCCACGTTGCTGCATATGGCTAGATTCCCTTCCCTTTTTATGGCTGAGTATTATTCCATCGGATCCATATACCATGGACACTTGAACTGTTTCCATATTTTGGCTATTGTAAACAATGCTGCAATAAACAGAGGGATGCATATAGCTTTTTGAATTAGTGCTTTAGTGTCGTTGTACCATTTTAAATACCCACTGGCCGTGTATGAGAGTTCTACTTCCTCTGCATCCTGACCAACACTTGGAATGGCTGCTCAATTTTGGCCATCCTAACAGGTGTGTATTGACATCTTCTTGGTATTTAATTGAATGACTAATCATGTTGAGCATATTTATTTATTTGCCATCTATACATATATTCTCTGTTGAAGTGTCTATTCAAATATTTGCCTATTTTCCATTGGGATGTTTTCATCATTTTCTTTTGAGTTTTAAAAAAATCTATTTTAGGTAAAAGTCCTTAATCAGATACATGATCTGCAAATATTTCTTCCCAGTCTCTGTGACTTGTTCTTTATCTTAACAGTGTCTTTCAGAGAACAGAAGTCCTTAATTTTGAAGAAAACTGATTTTACCAATTTTTTACATTATGGGTCATACTTGGAGTCTTATCTGAGAAATCGTTCCTTAATTCAAGGTCACGAAGATTTTCTCATATTTTTTTCTAGAAGTTTTATAGTTCTAGGTTTTACAGTTAGGGATATGACCCCTTTGTAGGTAATTTTGTATGTGGTTTATATTGTTTTCCATCTGGATATACAATCATTCCAGCACCAGTTGTCGAAAAAAACATCCTTTCTTCACTGACTTGCCTTTATACCTTTGCGAGAAATTGACGCAGCTAGGTAGGTCTGTTTCTGGACTCTATTCTGTTCTATTGACCTGTTTGCCTCTCTTGATGCCAATATCACACTATGTTGGTCACTTGGCTCTATAATAAGTCTTAAAGTCAGATAGTATAAGTCCTCAGATTTCTCTCCTTTTTCAAACATGTTTTGGCTAATCTAGGTCTTTTGCATTTCCATGGGAATTTTACAATTAGCTTGTCAAAAAATCTTCCTGAGATTTTGATTGCAGTCATATTGAATATATAGATTGATTTGTGGAGAATTGGTATCTTAACAATACTGAGTCTTTTATTTTATTTTATTTTTAAAGATTTGATTTATTTATTTGACACAGAGACAGCCAGCGAGAGAGGGAACACAAGCAGGGGGAGTGGGAGAGGAAGAAGCAGGCTCATAGCGGAGGAGCCTGATGTGGGGCTCGATCCCATAAGGCCAGGATCACGCCCTGAGCCAAAGGCAGACGCTTAACGACTGCGCTACCCCGGTGCCCCAATACTGAGTCTTCTAAGAACTTTCTATATTTTAAAAATATATTGGTCTATAGGGTTTTTTTTTTTCTTGTAATGTCTTCGTCTAGTTTGGTTACAGGTTAATACCAGCCTCATAGAATGAGTTAGGAAGTGATCCTTCTTCCTCCTTTATTTTTATGAAGATTTTTATAAAGACCGGTGTTAATTCTTTTTAATTCTAAACATTTGGTAAAGTTCATCAGTGAAACCATATGGTCCTGAATTTTCCTTGATGGAAGTTTTTTTACTGACTGATTCAATCTTCTTACTAGTTATGGGTTCATTCAGATTTTCTATTTCTACTTGAGTCAATTTTGGTATCTTGTGTGTTTCCAGGAATTTGCCATTCCACCTAGGACACCTAATCTGTTGGCATATAATTATTTAAAATATTGTCTTATAATCCTTTCTACCTCTGTAAGGTCATTAGTGATGTCCCCACTTCTGTTGTTGATTTTGGTAACTTGAGTGTTCGTTCTTTTTTTTTTTCTAGATCAGTCTGATAAAAGTTTATTTATTTTGTTGATCTTTTTAAAAAAGCAGCTTTTGTTTTATTGATTTTTTTCTGTTGCTTTTCGAGTCTTTGTTTCATTTATCTCCACTCTGAACCTTATTACTTTCTTCCTTCTATTTTCTCTGGGTTTAGTTTGCTCTTTTTTTCTTTTTTCTAATTCTTTAAGGTGGAAAGTAATGTTAGAGATTTCAGATATTTCTTCTTTTCTTTTTTTTAAAGATTTATTTACTTATTTTAGAGAGAGAGAGCACAAGTGGGAAGGGCAGAGGGAGAAAACATTTACTCTATCTGGCTTTTCAGAGACTGACTAGTCTTGTGTCTTCTTCCTCCTTCCCCTCCTACTCCTCCTCATCCTCTTCCTTCTCCTCTTCCTTCTCCCTCTTTCTTTCCTCCTCCTCCTCCTCTTTTGCTCTTTATTAATTTGGAATAAATATTGAAGTCTTTCTCAGTTCGATGAACAAATATTAGAGCTTTTGTGTGGAGCGTGTTTATAAACAACTGTAAAATCTGAAAGCAGAAGGTCTGTGCTTGTTTTGTGAACTGATGGAAGTTTAGGGAGAGGTCAAGTTTTCAGGGTTTTGATGACGCATGCTTTATTGTTGGAGGTGGAAGTGGCAGCAGGGTGAGCAAAAAAAGGAAGGAGCTGGAACCAATCAGATCATAAGCTGAGCCACTTCCAGCAAGGAAATTTAATTTCAGCAATTGAATCACTGACCCACCAAAATAACTAAATGAGCTGTGTACTTAGGTTTTATTTTTATTTATTTTTTATTTTTTATTTTTTAAAGATTTTATTTATTTATTTGACAGAGATAGAGACAGCCAGCGAGAGAGGGAACACAAGCAGGGGGAGTGGGAGAGGAAGAAACAGGCTCATAGCAGAGGAGCCTGATGTGGGGCTCGATCTCGTAACGCCGGGATCACGCCCTGAGCCGAAGGCAGACGCTTAACTGCTGTGCCACCCAGGCGCCCCTTATTTTTATTTTTTTTTAAAACGATTTTATTTATTTATTTGACAGAGAGAGACAGCCAGAAAGAGACAGCCAGCAAGAGAGGGAACACAAGGAGGGGGAGTGGGAGAGGGAGAAGCAGGCTCCCAGCGGAGGAGCCCGATGTGGGGCTCGATCCCAGAATGCTGGGATCACGCCCTGAGCCGAAGGCAGACGCTTAATGACTGCACCACCCAGGCGCCCCTGTACTTAGGTTTTAAACACGCCTGGACTATCTACCTTAAGGGGGGATATGAAGATGCATGGTGTTAATGTCTCAACAGGAGACAACATATTTCCATGTTAGACTTTCATCTTTTATCATGAAAGCCCTCTCGGGATTCTGCAGCACAAAGGAATTTATCTCTCCAGGAACCACATTTCTAGAGTTAGACCCGCTTTGGCATGGTACCAACATTAGCTGTAAAATGTAGCAACGCAAACTAGAACAGCGAACCCGTTGGCTTCTTGACTCTGCAATTAAACATCGGGTCCTTCGTTTGACTGGAATATGTGACCTTTCCAAACGAAGCAGAGCCCTGGCATAACTGTAAACCTAATTTGTCTTTCTTATCAGTGAAGAAACAGGCAGAAACAAGGTCAAAGCAAGAGACCTCCTCCACTGGGATTGTTAAAAGCTATTGTTCCATAATTACTGTGACTAAGGCAACAAACTCCATTGAAGTTGACAGCCACAGCAGATCAGTGCAGCTGAATTTCTGTAGCTTTTCCCCCACATGTTCCCAATGAAAGTATAGCATGTTTTCACAGAGAAAGCAAAAGAGGACAATAGACTATTGCAATTCCAGAAAAGCTATTGTAACATATTCTGCCAATATGAAAGGGGATGCATTTCATGTAGGCTTGTTTTAAAATGTAACAAAACATCACCATATTGGGGAAAGAGTTTATTCTCCATCCAAAATAATGAGAAGTGCAGGAGCGTTAAAAAGAAGTGCACTTTGCACTTAAACTAGGCTAGCCTCGACTGGTCTAGAACTCCTCTAACTCTAACCCAGTTGAAGACTGTGACGTAGGTATTCATGGCTTCCCTCCTCTTTCATGGCGCATGTTCCATAGTGCCTGCTTGAGAAATGTTTCTTAAGTCACACTGAGTTGAGCTAGTTCAGTTATCTAAAGTTCTCTTTTTATCACCGGAGAACAGAATCGGGGAACTAGTGGTAGTCGTTCTCACCCAGTGACATTCTTGAAATCCATTTTGTCATGGCTGTCTCTGCACTAGAAGAGTAGTCTCATGCCAGCCAGCCTCTGGATGTGGATACAGGCGCTCCTGGAAAGATCTTCTCTCTCTCTATGTGATTGGCTGCAGATTCACAGTCTCACAAGTGTATTAGTGGAGGCGGGTATGAGCGTATTGTCCACAAAAATTTTTTGAGGCAATGTCCCTCGCTTTCCTATCATTGGCAAATGTTCTTTTATGAGGTCAAAGACCATAGTCAAAGCAGCCCTCACTCTTTACAAAGATATTTCCACCTTTCACCATGAGGGCCTCTCAGAATTCTGCAGCACAAAGGAATTTATCTTCCCAGGAGCCTAATTTAGGAGGAAACCATTTTATACTAGATAATTGAGAGTACTTTGCTTTGAGGTACTCAACAGATAACAGGTATTTATTGAATACTTACGGCTTGCCAGGCATCGTTATAGACGATGTGATGATGAATAAGATAAAGTCATCTGCCTTATGGAGTTTGATGAGGAAGACAGTAGAAAACAAACAAGTGTATATATACTATAATGCTAAGTGGTGCAAAATCTTACGAAAAAAACAATGCAGGACAAGACGTTAAAGAGTGACAAAGTTGCCAGGAAGACCTCCTTGAAGAGGTGACATTTGTACTAAAGAGTACATGCAAAGCCAATGAAAGAACTTGGCTTATTTGAGGAATAGTCATGAGGCTAGTGTGGCTATTGCATGAGCCAAAAAAAAAAAAAAAGACACGAATTTGGTGAAAAACATCAACACACATAACCAAGAAGCTCAATAATCCTAAAGAAGACAAACGTGAAGAAGAACGTACCTAGACACATTGTCCTCAAACTGCTGATAACCAAAGACAGAAAGAAAAATCTTAAAAGCCGCCAAAGGAAAAAGTCCTATCACATACAGGAGCGCAGTGACAATAATGACAGCTAACTTCTCATCAGAAACCACGGAGACAGAAGACAAGGAACAACATCTTTAAAATCCTGAAAGGAAAATAGTCTGTCAATTGCAAATTCTATATTTACTAAAAATCTCCTTCAACAAGGAAGACGAGGTAAATATGTTTTCATAAAAATGAAGGCTGAGAGAATTCTTCGATAGACTCATTCATACTATAAGCAATGCTGAAAAAAGCTCTTCAGGTAGAAGGAAAATAAGACCAGTTGGATATTCAAAAGCAATGAAGAAAACGAAATGGATAACATGTGGGTAGATAGAAAAGATTTTTTTTTTTCTTAATTGATTTATCTCCTCAATTATTTTTCTCCTTAATTATTTTAAATTACAATTGATTATTTAAAGCATATTTTGAGTTTAATAACAAATGTAGAAGTAAAGTAAAATACAATAACAACATAAAGGATAATAGGGATTATAAATGGAGTTTAGTAAGATTCTTACATTACACACTGAATGGTATCGTAGTAATTCAAGGTATATTGTGAAAGTTAAGGACCCATGTTAAAATCCCTAGGGCAACCAATGGGATCAATAGAAAAATACTAACATGGTAGACATCAGCACAACCATATAAATAATTGGAGTAAATGTCAATGGTCTATACACCCTAATTTAAGGCAGAGATTGTCAGACTCATTTTTTTTAAAGAAAAATTATAAAGGATTTACTTTGAATATAAAGACTAAGATAGTTTGAAAGTAAAAGGATAGAAAAATAGATAAAGACTAACACTACGAAAGAAGATTTGGCTACGTTAGTATTGGACAAAGTGGACCTCAAGATGAAAGGATTACCAGAGGTAAAGAAAGACTTTTCATAATGATAAAAAGTCCAATCCATGAAGAAGACAAGTAAATCATAGATATGAATGCACTTAATAACAACACGAAGCACAACTGACAGAGGTAAAGGAAGAAATAAGCACACCACAATTGGGTGTATTAACATCTGTTTCTCAATAATTGCCAGGAGATGGAACATCGGTCCTTGCTAACAGTCATCGGAGCAGTGGTTGCCTCTTTGGGGGCAGAGGGGAGGGAGGTTAACTAGAAAAGAATAGGAGGGGATTGTCTGGAGTGATAAAAAATGTTCTGTATCTTGATAACTTTTATAGACAGGTACATGCATCTATCAAAACTTCCACAATTTGTACTTAGAATCTATGTATTTTACTCGAGGTAAAATATACTCAGTATTTAAATTGAGCATAAATTTATAAAACCTAGTTCTAGATATGTTATGGCTCTGATTTCTTGTTAGATACTGAAGTGGGGATATTAAAGTGTTATGTAAATTGGGTATGTGAGTCTAAGGTGCAGGTTGGTACTGGAGTTATAAATCTGAAAGTCATTATATAGAAATGGGGTTTAACCACAGGACCAAATCAGATCACTCAGATACTAAAAGTACAGAAGACCTCAGAGGACCAAGGCTTGAAGGGGCGTGCTAACATGTAGAATAAAGGAAAACCATCAAAGAACACTGGGAATTATCAACTAGTGAGAGACAAGAAAACCAGCAGGATGAAGAAGTCAAATTAAGGAAGTGTTTCAAAGAGGACAGAATGATCATGTCATATTCTGTTTCGAGATACAGTAAGGTAAGTGCTCACAACTGCCCACCCATTTCTCCAAGATGGAAGTCATCGGTCATTTTAAAAGAAAAGATACATAAGAATGTGGGAATGCAAAGAATGAAATCTTCCCATCTGCGACAACATGGCTGAACCCAGAGGGTGTTATGCTAAGTGAAAACAGTCAGACAGGGAAAGACAAATGCCATGATTTCACTTACATGTGGAATCTGAAAAACAAAACAAAATGAACAAACAAACAAAAACAACACAAAGAGAAATAGATTCATAAATATAGAGAACAAATTAGTGGTTGCCAGAGGGGAGGGGTGGTGGCAGATAGGTGACATAGGTGAAGGGGATTATGAGGTATAAGCTTCCAGTTGTAAAATAAAGAAGTCACAGGGAGGGAAAGAACAGCATAGGAAATATAGTCAGTAATACCGTAATAACTTTGTGTGCTGATGGAGGTAACTGTGCTATTGTGGGGAGCAGATCCTAGCGTCTATCACTGACGAATCGCTGGGTTGTATACATGACATCAATATAGTATTTTATGTCAACTATACTTCAATTAAAAATTAAAATTAAAAAAATTTTTAAAAGGAGTGGTAGAATGCAAGTCTGATTGAAGTGGGCTAAGGAGAATATATGAAGGGACAGTGAAGTCCAGACAACTTTCCAGGAGCTGTTTCTCTGGGTTTCTCAGATGAGATGACATCACTGCTTCTTACATTTGAACAATGCTTGTGCATTTGGGACACTGGAATCTGGAAAGCATATACACAGAATGGTGATGTTGGATGGGCACTTAAGAACCATATCCCCCCATGATTTTTAAGGGGAGTTCTACCCAGATACATAGAGCTGCCACCCAGATACATAGAGCTGCCACCCAGATACATAGAGCTGCCCCTCAAGACCGGATGGGGACACGTCATGTCTTGCACATGCTAGTCCTTTAGTTCCTCTTCATATTTATATTTTTAAAACATTTGTTTAAGTTTATTTGGAGTCTTCTCCAAATAATGAGCTTTGTCCTGTTTTGTGAGAGGGTGGATGACGGAGGGTCATTATCAATCTCTTTGGAAGCAAGCAGTCTAGCACTGACCCAATACTCCCACCTCACAGATGTAAAATGTCTCCATTAAGCACGCTCTTTGTTAAGGATCTCACTGCTCCAAGTAGTCCTTCTAAACATGCCTGTTCTTCTTCCTTAGAGAAATTCTGATAGATTCCTTTATCTGTTAGGATATAATTTCAATTCCATGTAAGAGAAATACAAAATAGCAATGGCATAAATGAAATAGAACTTTATTTCTCTCGCACAGAAACGTCTGTGCTGGGATAGCAGCTTTGCTCTGCAAGATCACTGGGAATCTAGACTCCTCTCTTCTTGACCCACCAACTGTGTGGTGGTGTTCTCATCCCTGTGGTGCGAGATGACTCGCCGCCATGAGTGTATTCCAGCCAGCCGGAATGCGGAAGGAGGAAGGAGGATGTGCAGCCTTCCTCTTAAGGCCAGGACCTAGAGTGACCCACATAACTTTATTCTCATCCCTTTGGCCTGTACCCAGTCACAAGGATACCTAGCTTCTATGGTCTTTCTTCGGAGTGGCATGACGCTCAGCTAAAAAATTGCCCTGGAGGATAGGAAGATGGACACCAATCTAAACCCAGCAACTGTTGGTTTTCCTACGAAGCTTTAGATCTCTAGTGCTCCCTTGGAGATTGCCACTTGGGCAAGTGGCTGCCCTGCCTCTTATTCCACATCCACCCTTGGGGTCATCACAGGATGAGGAGGTAGGGTGACCCTGCAATCAATCTTCCCACGGGCACAGCATCTCCTTTCATTCGTTTCACATATTTGACTTCTGCTTTAGATACAGTTTGAACAAAGAGGTACCCAGTTGTGGTGGTTAATTTTGGGACTGAGCCACAGGGTACATGTATATTTGCTCAAATATTATTCTGAGTATGTCTGTGAGGATATTAACATTTGTATCTGTAGACTGAGTAAAGCAGATAGATTGCCTTCTCTAACGTGAGTGGGCCTCATCCAATCAGCTGAAGGCCTGAATAGAACAAAAAAGACTCACCCTCCCCCATGAAAGACAGAACTCTTCTGGCCCAACTGCCCTGAGCTGGGATATTGGTCTTTTTCCACCCTCAAACTCAAAGTGAAACATGGGCTCTTCTTGGGCCTTGAGTCTGCTGGCTTTCAGACTGGCACGTACACCATCAGCTCTCCTGGGTCTCCATCTTGCTGACTGGAGATCCTGAAACATCTCAGCCTCCATAATCCCTTGTCCAAATCCTTACAATCCCCTCTGCCCCCTCCCTCCCCATGTGCTATTGGTTCTGGTTATCTGGGTAAGCCTCACTAATAAGCCAGCTTTTAAAAACCAAACCAAACCAAACCTGAAAACCAACTACTTGGTCTCTATATGTAACAGATGGGAGGACTGGGGCCCAGAGAATCATTGTGGCCCCCACAAATCAGGTAGCCACAAATGTGGGACGAGACCTAGTTTCTAATAGTCATTCTCATGTTCTCCCCACAGAGTGTTGCTTGTATTCCAGGTCACCTTACAGATGGAAACACACTGTTTCACTACAAGGCATATTCACAGGCTGCTTCTCAAGTGAAGTCAATCTCAAGCTTCACGTTGTTTGAACAATCTCCAGAGAAACTGTAAAATAAAAATTTACTTCTCATGTGAAGTTTTTTCCTAGGCTAAAATGATGGGAAGAGGTGGAAAATAAACATATTTTGCTATTTTAATGATCAGCTTTGGAACAGAACAGCCTTTAAAACCTGTCTGGTAGCTGAACTGGTGGTTGGATTCTGCAAGCAAACGCCAGCCTCACCAAAGTGCAAACACAAGTGTTAGAACAAAGAGGCAGTGTAAGCATTTTGCACTAAGCAGACGAAAATCCAGATTTGATTTGTCAAAGCTCAAAAATAAATGAACCGCTTGCTGGGGCAGAGTTTATCTAAGTTAAGACCGTACCCTGCTCTCCCTCGCGTGTGGGAGGAAGAGGAGAACTGTTGGTCTCTCTGGAGGAGACGCTGGGAAGAATCGTAATGTCACTGGGTACAGTCACCATATTTTCTGTTCCAAAAGTTAAGTCATGTCAGCAACGGTTTTTAGGAAGGAGTTAATGGAAACTCTAGTCTGATAATGACTGAAGTGTTCTGGGAATTTGTGCCAATTATTCTATATCTGTACTACTAAAAAACCCAACTTTTTTTGAGATATGATTCACATAACATAAAGCTCATTTAAAGTGTACAATTCTGTGGGGTTTAGTGTATTCACAATGTTGTGTAGCCGTCACCACTGTCTAATTCCAGAACACCTCCATCATCCTAAAATGAGGCCCATTATCTATCAGCGGTGACTCCCCATCTCCTCCTCTCTCCACTTCCTGGCAAGCACCCATCTACTTTCTGTCCACTTGGATTTGCCTATCGTGGACGTCTCACAGACATGGAATCTTACAGTACGTTGCGTTCTGTGTCTGGCTTCTTTCACTTAACATAGAATGTTTTCGAGGCTCATTTACACTGTAGTAAGTGTCAGCATTTCATTCCTTTTTATGGCCAAATAATATTCCACATTATGGATATACCACATTTTATTTGCCTGTTAATCAGTTGGTGGACGCTTAGGTGGTTCCCACTTTCTGGCTGCTCCCAATACCAGTACGTGAGCTTTTGGTGTGGATATATGTTTTCAGTTCTCTTCAGTGTAGAACTAGTAGTGTAATTGCTGGCTCACATAGTTACTCTATTTTAATATGTTTGGGAATTGCTACGTTGTTTTCCTGAGGATGAGGATACACCATTTTATATTCCCACCATCAATGTATGATGGCCCCGGTTTCTCCACCTTCAAACCAACCCCCGCTATTATCTGTCTTTCTTTGTAATAGCCGTCCTGGGGCACGTGAAGTGCTATGTCATGGTTTCGATTTGCATGTTCCTCACGATTGAATGATGTTGAACATTTTTTTCATTTGCTTCTGAGTCATTTTCTATCTCCTCGTGAGGTGCCTACTGGAGTATTTTGCCCTTTATTTTATTTTTTTTTTAAGATTTTATTTATTTATTCGACAGAGACAGAGACAGCCAGCGAGAGAGGGAACACAAGCAGGGGGAGTGGGAGAGGAAGAAGCAGGTCATAGCAGAAGAGCCTGATGTGGGGCTCGATCCCATAACGCTGGGATCACACCCTGAGCCGAAGGCAGACGCTTAACCGCTGTGCCACCCAGGCGCCCCGGTATTTTGCCCTTTAAACAAATGTCATTGTCTGTCTTTTTAATATTGAGTCCTTGGAGTTAAGTTCTCTGTCAACTGTACGTATTGCATTTCTTTCCTTTCAGCGCGTAACTGGCTTTTTAAATTTTCTTAATGTCTTTCATAGGGGAGAAAATTCTAATTTTGATGCAAGTCTATTTTATCAAATTTTCTGTTATACTTTCTGGTTTTGGTGTCTTGTCTATGAAATCTTTTTCTCTTTCAAGGTCGTGAAAACTTTCTTATATGTTTCCTTTCAGAGGTTTGGAGTTTTAGCATCTATGCATAGGCTTGGAATGCATTTCAAGTTAATTTTTCTATATGGTACGAGTTGAAGAGTTGAGGTTTCCCTCCATGTGGTATCTAATTGTTCCAACCCCACCTGTTAACATTCCTCACTGAATTTCCTTGACAACGTAGTCAAAGTCAATCTCCATAAAGGTCCTTGTCTGGACTCTCTCTACTGATTATTCTGTTTTGATCCATTTGTCTAGCCTTTCCCTAATACCATATGGTCTTGGTTTCTATAGCCTTATACTTAGTCATGAAATCAACTACAGTAAGTTCTCAAACTTTGATCTTCTTTGCAAGATTGCGCGGCTCTTCCATGTCTTAGCGTTCCTACACGAATTTTAGAATCAGCTTATTAATTGTTACAAGAAGCCTGTTGGGATTCTGATTGAGATTGCTTTCGGTCTATGGGTTGATTTGAGGAGAAATGAGATCCTAATAAAATCGAGTCTTCCAACCCATGAACATGACAACTCTACCGTTATTTCAGTCTTTATTTGCTCAGCTTTCAAAATAGAGGTAATGCATATTTTTCACTATGTTTATTCTTAAAAATTTTAGTATTTTTTGTTATTGTAAATGGTATCATTTAAAAATACATTTTTCAGTTTTTTGTTGCTGGTATAAATAGGTACATTTTATTTTATTTATTTTTTTAAGGATGAACATATACATGATTTATTTTTTTATTTTTTAAATGTTTTTATTTAAATTCAATTAGCCAACATATAGTAGCACATTATTAGTTTCAGACGTAGTGTTCAATAATTTATCAGTTGCGTGTAACACCCAGTGCTCATCACATCACTGCCCTTCACCCAATCACCCCATCCCCCCACCCACCTGCCCTCCAGCAACCTTCAGTTTCCTATAGTTAAGCATATTTGATTTTAGTATATTGACTTTCTATTTTACATTCTTACTAAATTCACTTGATTGTTTTAACATTTTCTACATATTTATTAGGATTTCATTTATACTCAATCATGTTGTCTGTGGATAAAGACAGTCCTACTTTTTCCTTTCTTTTGAGATTTTTGCCTTATATTTCCTTTCGTTGCTGTATTGAACCGACTAGAACTTCCAGGATGATGTTGGGTAGAGTATTGACATTAAGTATCCTTACTTCAATCTTGATGTTAGGAGGAAGAAATTCATTCTTTCACCATTAAATATCATGTTATCCGTAGATTTTTCATAGGCGCTCTTTATCAGATAGAGGGTATTCTTTTCTATTTTTCTGAGCGTTTTTGTCACGAAGCTATGTTGAAATTTGTCAAAAGCTTTTTCTGCATCTATTGAAATGATCACATGACTTAACTCTTTCATCTTGTTATGTAGTAGATTACATTTATCGATTTTTTCAGATGTTAATTCTATCTTGCATTGCCAGTATAAACCCAATTTCACATGACATATTTTCTTTTTTTATAAGTTGTTGGATTAAAAAAAAGATTTTACACCTATGTTTTGAAGGATATTGATATTAGTTTTCTTATAATGTCCTTGTCAGACTTTGGATATCGTGTTACACTGGCCATATAATGTAGGAGTATTCTCTCCTCCTCTATTTTCAGACTATACGCAATATTGTTACTATAACCTCCTCACGTGTCGCAATTCACCAGTATGGCAGATTTTTGTTGGATTCTCTGTAAGCGAATGCTGAGATGAGTATGAGGGTGAAAGACGTCTCTTAGTGAACAACACTTATACTTGCAGAGGGAGGAGTGTGGTTCAAGGTAGAAGTGAAACTTCAGTGAAGGCTTAGCCAGCTGGCTAACCTTGCAGGCAGGGACCTTTGGAGCCACTCTTGCTCCTGAGAGTTTTTAGGCCTCGCCTTTATACCTTGCCTTGCAGGGAGCTTCAAGGAGGCCCTGACAGCGGACGGGACAGTACTCAGCAGCCAAGGTGGTCCCCGCCCATCTTAGCCAACTGGGAATCTGAATTCTAATCTGTGTCGCTGAGCTCTTGGAGATGGCCAGCAGCCAACAATGTCCTCCCGTACCACAGTCCAGAAGGTGCTGGGTCATTTGTGGGGTTCACCTTGTTCGTTTCCCTTCACTCGAAGATCACAGTTCTGCATTTCCTGTAGGCAAAGAAATTAGTTGGTTCATAAATCTTTTTCAGTTTTATACTTGTTTTTAATAGGAGGGTTGATTCAGGATCAATTACTCCATCACTTTGGGAGGAAAATATCTCTTAGTTAGGCTTTTGACAGCCTCTTAACGTAGATATTTACTTTCATTATCCTTTCTAGAAATTTATTTTTGACACAGCATTATCATTTTAAGATGTATTTTTCCACAGCTGACTAAAAACGTTTAAAAATCTTGGAGGGGGCGCCTGGGTGGCACAGTCGTTAAAGCGTCTGCCTTCGGCTCAGGGCGTGATCCCGGCGTTCCGGGATCGAGCCCCACATCAGGCTCCTCCGCTATGAGCCTGCTTCTTCCTCTCCCACTCACTTGCTGTGTTCCCTCTCTCGCTGGCTGTCTCTCTGTCACATAAATAAATAAAATCTTTAAAAAAAAAAAAAATCTTGGAAACACAAAAGGCAGCAATAAACCCCAATGGCAGCTCAGGACGTTTTGCTAACGTCGGTCTCTCTTCACATGTTCCCTTCTCCTCCTATCATCACGATAATATCCTTTAGGAAAAAACAAAACGGATCACATGAACATGTTTCAGTGCAGACTTCCAGACTCCTCAGCCCAAACAGAGGAGGTCCTTGTACCCCAGCTTCACAGTCGAATTCCGGTCCTGGGTCACTTCAGCAAGAGCCCTCGCAAACCGGAGTGGCCTTACGCGTTGCCACCGTGGGCTCCGCGGGCGCGCTCCTTCCGGCTCTAGGCATCCTTTGTACCTACGGATGACGGGGGGCTGGGAAGTCAGACCTGCGAAGCTTTTAAGGTTCATGCTTCTCAAGAAAGAATACTTGGGAGAAAAATTGTTGGCTAGAATGAAAGGAAGCAGGGGATGGTGTGGAGAGGGAAGAGCTTTGGCCCTATTTCATTTTTATTTTTGTACGGTACGCTAGGTGTATGGTAGGCGCTCATATGAACACAGACACTCAGTTGTTGGCGGATATGGCATTTCAATATTCAGTATAACTGGTACTTTTCCATTCTTAGCAGTCAGCTCATTTCAGCCCCACATTTCCCTGTGGAAGGAATCGTTGCTTTATTTTGGCACTTTTGAAATAATGGCAGACATTGTGAATGCAGAAGCAATAGCCACGGAATGGAAAAGAATTATCAGCAAGTGAGATTTCTAGTGTGGGTGTTGGAAACGAATGAAATGCTGTATTATTCGGTGTTCTGCTCTAGAGAACTTTTGATATTCTTCTTCTTTAGTTAAATTGGACTCTATTACTTATTATCATTGCAGAAATGTGAAGAATAAGAAGTTCAGAAGCCATTTGTGTTCAAATGGAGCGCAATTAAAAAGTCCCAGGCAAGCATTAAAGCTCCTAAACAAGAGAGCGAGCAAGAAGGCAAATGCAAGAAGCAAACGCTGAAGCAAGTTATAACCCGCCAGAGGGGAGAAAGGCAACAGAAAATCAGAAAGGGCAAAAAAGGAACAGTTATGACCACTAATTAGCAAATGGAAAAAGATAATTAGCCTCCCCCCAAAGGCTGGATTAGGAAAAACACTACTTCAGTTTCAACAAAGAAATTCCAGGCAGTGACAAGCTCTTAAACTTACAATGAGAATTGATGAATAGAAAAGAATTGCTATCAGGATATTTCAGAGAACAAAGAAATACATGAGTCCAAGATACAATAAAAAAAAAACAAAAAACAAAAAACCTAGTGGACTAAAAAAATGCTGCCAAAGGTAGAAGATGTCATCATGTTCTTATACCCTCTTTCTGTGTTTTCCACAGCTATTTTGATTCTTTCATTCAGGATTGCCAGATCCTTCGTAAATGTTTCTCCGGAAGGCTCTTGCGGCTTGAGGGTCACTGCCATCTGTCAGAATCACATCCTCAAAAAATACACAAATGGATCTCTTACGGATCTTCGTTTTCAAGATGCTTCTGACTGGCCTCATCTGTGGTGTGATATTATCTTGATTGAGGTGTGATGGTAACTGTGACTGTGACCGTGAACACTGAGACAAGACTACAAAGCAAAATTTAGACCAAAATTGGCTAAAGGAACTTTAACCATGCCAACTTGTTCTTAATAATAAAAATAGTTACCATTTCTTGAGTGCCCAGTATAGGCAGGCCCTACGCACGTAATGTCCGGCTTCCTCCTCACAATAATCTTAGGAGGTTTGGGTAGTGATCCTTACTTTACAGATGAGGAAACCCAAGTCAGAGTGATTCGGGAACTTCCTCAATGTCTCATGGCTGATAAGTGGCAGAACTGGACTCGACCCAAATTCTTCCTCACCAAACCAGGTGCTCATACCCCACCACGATGTTACTGTTTGTGAGACCCTTTGCAGCTTTAAGTGCTTTTACATGAGAGATGACAACTAGCCATGTCTGATGACACTGTGAAACAGCTGCTGTGATAAGAGAGAAGAAAAGAGTGGGGTTGAATTTCAAATCAGGGGTTAGACTCTAAAGTCAGTGAATAAAGTGAAAATATGTAGCTCATAGACAAAATAAATTCTGAGTGGCTGTAATGGGTTAAGCACGCTCCACCCTGAATACATATGCAACTATCTGAGAACCCTGAGGAGTAAATACTAGTGGGCACATTGGGGCCAAAAAGTAAAATCTTTTTTTTTTTAAAGATTTTATTTATTTATTTGAGAGAAAGATAGAGAGAGAGTGTGTGAGCATGAATGGTGGGGGAGGAGCAGAGAAAGAGAGGGAGAAGCAGGCTCCCCACTGAGTGGGGAGCCCGATATGAGGCTCGATCCCAGGACCCTGGGATCACAGTCTGAGCCGAAGGCAGATGCCTAACTGACAGAGCCACCCAGGCGTCCCAAAAGTAAATTCTTGAGGAATGACTGATACAGGGATCAATTTCTTCCTTTATTTTGGAATCCACCATTCCTTCTGGTTCATAATTGAGAGCAGCCTGCATCTTGGAATGGTGCCGGAGGTAAGGACAGAAAAAGCTCCAAGAAAACCCTTCACTTTTGTGCTAGTGGACAAGGAAGTAGGACCTGTGTAGGGCAGAGCACGCGGAAGAAATGCCCCTGCATTTTCTCTCCTTCTCGCTCTCCCAACCCTACTGTGAGGCCAGCCCCCACCGTGACGCTGTACTTCTGGATGCAGCAGAGGCTGTCCATGAGCTAAACCTCAGATCTAAAACACAGACATCTAGGTCTCTGAGAGAAAACCTTCCTCTCTGACCAGCAAGCACTGTGGTCTGGCACTGCTGTGTCCTTGAGGCAGACTCAGTTGCAGGAAGTGTGTAACACTGCAGAGAGGATGAACATCCAGGTTCCTAGCTAGAGGACCAGAAAAGGGACCCCTTTGATGGAGAGTGCGGGTGAAGGGAATTGAACAAAGAAATGCTCTAAATCTGTATGTCAAGTCCCGGACCCATCACTGAGGTGCACGAGCACGAAATTGACCTGGAAGCAGCCCAGAGAAGGTTTGGAAACCAAACTACAGTGTAGACCACCTCTCAGGTCCCAGACCTAGGAAGCGCTCACATGGGGGCAGACTCGAATAGTTCGGCAAGGCTTTGAAAACGAAACTGACATGGAAGCTGCGGCACACAAAGGGGCATCAGGCGTTAGACTCTGAATCTCATCAGATTGATTCCTTGCTAAAACAAAAACATCAACATTTTCCAGAGGATTTAAACAGGACCCAGAGACTCAAAACAAAACATTCAAAATGTCCAGGATATTATCTGATATTACTCAACATACAAAGAACCAGGGACAATCTCAACTACTTTCATGGGAATATAATCAACAGATTCCAATCCCAAGATGACCTAGTTGTTGGAGATAACAGACAAAGACTCTAAAGCAATTATTGTATCCATGCTTTACAAAGTAAGGGCAAACACTCTGGAAATGAAGGCAAGGATTAAAATTTTTAGCAAATAAGTAAAAACTATAAGAAAGAATTAAAGGAATATTTTAGACCTCAAATCTTACACTAACTAAAATAAAAAGTCCCACGGAATGGTTCAATAGCAGAATGGAGATAAGTCAGAAGTCAAGGAATTTGAAAATGGATACATAGAAATTAGACACGGAAAATTTAAAAATATTTTGAACATATCAAAATCTTTGTTATGCAACTAACACAGCACTCATAGGAAAGTATAAAACATTAAATAAAAATATGAAATTTAAAACATTAAGGTAGATGTATTAATAAAGAAGAAAGGTCTCAGATAAAAATCTGAGATTACACCTTAAGAAGCTAGAAAAAGAAGAATAAATTAATTCCAGAGCAAGCAGAAGAAAGGAAACAATAATCAGTAGAAATCAATGAAGTTGAAAACAGAAAAACAAAGGAGGAAATCAAAGAGACCAAAAGCTGGTTCTTTGAAAAGATGAACAAAATCCGCACTGAGCTGAGAGAGAGAAGACATGTTTTGCCAATATCAACAATAAAAAAGATATCATGTTAGACCCCAGTGACACTGACATTGAAAATAGAAGAGATACTATAAATAATTCTATGCCTATAAATTCAACAACTTTGATGAAAAGGATCAATTCTTTGAAAGATACAAATTACTAAGACTCATACAAGAAGAGATAGATAACCTGAGTAGTTTTATATATATTTAAAAAATAAAATTCATAGTTAAAAACCTCCTAACAAGGAAAACTTCAAGTCTAGATGATTTTACTGGTGAATTACTCCAAATATTTGAGGAAGAAATCATATCAATTCCACACGATCTCTACTCATCTATGAGGCCAGCATGCATTGCATGCAGAATTAGGAAAGTCAAAAAGAAGGAGAAAAAGGAGAGGAGGAGGAGCCTACAGCTTACTGTCCCTCACCAACACGGGCTCAGAAATTCCTAACAATCTATGAATGATTGAAATCTAACTATAAATACAAAATATAACATATCAGTACCAAAGCAGGGTGGGGAGAGTGGTTTATTCTGGAAATGCAAGGCTAGTTCAACATTCTAAAATCAATCAACATAACTCACCACATTATATTAACAGACTAAAGGAAAAAAAAAGCATAAGATCATTTCAACAGGTGCAAAAAAGTGGACAAAATTCAACATTCAACATACATTCATGCAAAAACCCTAATGGATAAAAAGTACCAAAAAAAAAAAAAAAGAGAACTTACTTAATGAAAGAGTGAATGCTTTCCCTCTAAGATCGGCAACAAGATAAGGCTGTTTATATTCACAATTCCTATTCAACAGCATACTGGACACTCTAGTCAGTGAAATAAAGCAAGAAAAAGACATAGAGACATATTGACTGGAAAGAAAGAAATAAAACTGCCTTTATTGACAGACCACACGATTACATAGAAAATCCCAAGAACTCTACAAAAAGCTCCTAGAACTAATTAGTGAGTTTAGCCTGGTTGCAAGGTGCATGGTCAATATATAAAATCAACTGTATTTCTGTCTCTAGCGCACTGAACAATTGGAAACAAAAATTTTACAAAACAATCATTTTCAATAGTTGCCCCCTAATGAAATGCTTAGATAAAAATCCAACAAAGTATAGACAGGCTGTGCATACTGAAAACTACAAAATGCTGATGAGAGAAATTAAAGACCTAGATCAATGGAGAGATATATCACGTTCATGGATTGGAAGACTCAGTATTGTTAAGATGTCAATTCTCACCAAATTAATCTACAGATCTATTGCGATCTCGAGCAAAAGTTTTTCAGATTTTCTTATAATATCAAAAATTGATTCTAAGATTTATACAGAATACAAAGTAATTAGAATAGCTCAAATAATTTTTAAAAAGAAGAAAAACATTGGGAGACTCAAACCACCTGATTTTAACACTTACTATAAAGTTACAGTAATCAAGAGAATGTCCTACTGCTGAAGGAATGGACACAGATATCAGTGGAAGAGAGTAGAGCTAAGAAAGAGACCCACACTAATGTATGGTTAATTGATTTGATTTTTGACAAAGGTGTAAAGTCAATTTAATGGAGAATTGCCTTTTTCTGTAACTGATACTTAAAAAATTTGACAGCCATACATAAGACAATGAATCTTGACCTATACTTCACACTTAATACCACAATTATCAAAATGAATTCTAGGCCAGAACGTAAAATGTAATACAATGAAACTTCTAGAAGAAAGCAGAGGAGGAAATGTTCATGATGCTGGTTTAGGCACAGAGCTCTTAGATATGACATGAAAAGCACAATCTGTAAATGAAAAAGATGATAAATTGGACTTAATCAACATTCCAAATTTCGGCTCTGCAAGAGGAATTGTTGGAAAATGAAAAAACGGGACTGGGAGAAACACTTACAAATCAAATATCTAACAAAGGACTTGTATCTGAAAATAACTCTCAAAACTGAAAACTAAGAAAACAAACAACCCAATTAAAAAATGAGCGAAAGAACAGTCACTTCACCAAAAAAGATACATGGATGGCAAATAAACTTACAAAAAGATGCTCAACATCATTAGTCATTAGAGAAATGCACACGTGCTACCATGGCACATCTATTAAAACGGGTAAAATAAGAACAAACTGAGAATAGCAGTTGCTGGCAAGGGTAGAGCGGTTGGAACTCTCATATATTGCTGGTGGGAATGCAAAATGGTACAGCCACTTTAGAAAATCATTTGGCAGTTCTTTATAAATTTAAATATATACCTACCATATGACCCAGCAATGGGAAGTGAAAAGTTATGTTCACATAAAAACATGGAGGCAAATGTTCTTTGCAGCATTGCTCACAATCACCAAAACCTAGAAGCAACCCATTATCCTTTAACTGGTAAATGAATTAACAGAATAGGTTCGTCCAGACAATGGAATATTACTTAGCAATAAAAAGGAACAAACTCTTGGTACTTGCAATGACATAGATGCCTTTCAATGCATTATCTAAAGGAAAGAAGTCATTTTATACAGTCTGATCGCATTTACATGATGTTCTAGAAAAGGTAATACTATACGGATGGAAAGCAGGTCAGTGGGTTGGAGGTCGGGGAGGTTGGACCACAGAGTGGCCGCAGGAGCAGATCTCGGAGCGAGGGAACTAATCTGCATCTGGATGATAGAGGTGATTTCATGAACCTATGTAGTTTTCAAAACTTATATAGCTGTACATAAAAAAGTTAATTTTACTCGAAGTTAAAAAATAATTCCAAGAATTATTCTCCCAAATTCTCTAAGTAAAGCCCTTTAGATATAAGACCAGAAGCACTGGCTGTGATTACTGGAACACTCTGATAGAAACAAATACAGCAAAAGCCTAGGACGTTCTGAGGGAACTCTACCTCCAAAGGATCTCTAAGACTGGCTGGTGACAATCCAACCCCTAATCCCTAAGCCCACTCCATATTTTACCGTAGATGGGAAATTCCAGCCACAGCCCCCAGCGCTTCAGCTTTAGCCCTTCTAGTTCAAGGACTAGAAGCACGAGCACCAGTCTGCCTTTGCCATAAGTGGCAATGCTAAGGACCAAAGACAATAGAAAAGTAAGTGAGTAAGCAATTACTAACTAGGGAAACCCCTGGGACTGGAGGAATGTAAAGTAGATACAAGCACTCTGCTGAGTGTGGGCCAACTTGAAGCCTTTACACCAGGTGTTAAGCTAAGATCTGAACCGCATCTTCATCTTCCTTGGCGTTTCCAAGTTTTCTCAAATTTCTACTGGATTTAAAAGGTCACCATTGGAACCGGGTTTATGCAGAAGAAAAGTCTTTAATCAGTTTAGGATTTTGAAGGCAGAATCTTTTTTTTTTTTCTGTTAAAGAGGAAGAGCTATTTGCAGTTGATGTTCATGGCTGTTCTCTTTGCAGTTCTCCTATTTTTATGAATTTTTAATCTATTACTTAGTGATCTTTCAATATAGTTGGCCTGAGGTGATACAGGCCAGCTTTTCCAGAGAACAAGAGTTCTTGAACTTGTGCTAACCCAGATCGTGTTTTTGGCTGATAGCCACTTACTTGGGCAAATAAGAAGTCGCTAGAAAGATGGATTATGAAGGAAACAGCCAGGGGAGAGAAACGTTCAGACCGCCTGTGGTTGCTGTAACCTGAAATCATCTTTACCCCGAGGGTTGCTCTGAGGGTGGAGCTCCTTCCAGGCTGACAGATGATGCGGGCAGATGTCAAGTGTTCGGCCATCCACCTCAGGTGAAGCTCAGCGCAGTTGCGGGCAACCATGACCTTGGCTTCTGCTCTCAGATGAAGACATATGAAATATGATGACTTGAGAACATTTTCAACTTTGAAAAGCTGTTTTCTGGTAAAAGGATAAATTTTGCAATAGGAATAGCACTGCACTGGAAGGGAATGGTTGCAGTAATTATTCTGCCCTGGCAGCTGAACTTGTGGAAAGTTCTCACAGTGGAATGGCTCCCACCAGCAGCAACACCGATTCAGCCAGTGTTGAGATAAGCAACAGTTCAGCTGCAGGGCAGTCCTTCTGCTACGTTGTCTACTCTCCCTGAGAGCGGATGCTACATGTTGTGGGGAAGATGCCCCTCATTTCAAGATAAAGGCATTGTGCTTGCTTGAGGCTTCCCAGAAGTTACTGGGGTGGTTTTAGCTTTCGCTGATGCAGAATGGCCACTCGTACCGTGCCTGAACCCACGAGGTCAATGGTCCTTGGTCTTTTGCTTGGAGGAACAGGAACTACCCCAGTCTCAGCTGGGGAGGCCTAATGCTCACAGACCATTGTGTCCAGGAGCAAATTCACTTGAGGACATGGTCCTAATCGTGTGCAGAGAGCAGCGGTGTTCTGGCGGTCCTCACGCTAGCTCACTTCACATCTTCTTTTCATGTAGCACTTCCTTGCAGAGCCTAAGTCAATGTGAAAAGCAAGAGGTCTGCACAGAGTAGTGACCGTCAAAGACAGAGAAACTGCATTTCGCGCAGACTATGTGTGGGAAGCAATCGGATGATGAGTGCCAGCGCAGGGCATCTGTATGGCCCTCAAACAAACCCTAAATCATTCACAAGAGTTATTGCAACGCAGTTGATTGAATTGCTTTCATGCCGTAAAAATGGAATGAGCGTTTATACAGCAAATCTCTTTTCTTGCTATATAATTTTAATTACATTTTATGTCATCAGAGGTTACAGCTGCACAATATGCGAGTGTTAGTAGTGTCGTCACCCGCACGCGCATACACCTTCCTTTCGCAGGTGTATTGGCAATTCTGGGATACACATGTGATTGTGGGTGTGCGTGAGTGTCGCATTTTTCTTCCATCCTCATATGAAGGGGATCTCAAACTTCTCACTATTATGCAGCTGCTCACTTAATGAAAAATGCAGCTGCCATGAGCAGGGGCACGTTGGGTTAGTTGACTAGCTCTTCTTGGCTAAATTAATTGAATTAGATGTTTAAATAGAGGTAATTTTCTCTTCACCAGACAAAATGATCAGATCTGAATCTAATGTCTTTCAATAAGTAAAAGAAACTTTAAAAAAAAAAAGGAGGAAATGGCCTTTGCTATTTTAGAAATACTTCAATTGTATCTTGATAATCTTAAGCCAAAGAAAATGTATTCTTTTATATTTTGTAAGAGTCTGTATTTTTTCCTTTTTTTTTTTTTTAAAGATTTTATTTATTTATGTGACAGAGAGACAGCCAGCGAGAGAGGGAACACAGCAGGGGAGAGGGAGAGGAAGAAGCAGGCTCCCAGCCGAGGAGCCCGATGTGGGACTCGAACCCGGAATGCCGGGATCACGCCCTGAGCCGAAGGCAGCCGCTTAACGCCCTGTATTTTTTTCCTTTAATTGAACTTTTAAATAGGTAAATTAGCATAAGGTTATTCTAAGAGGAAAAAATGTTTTTTTAAAAGATTTTATTTATTTACTTGACAGAGAGAACACAAGCAGGGGGAGGGAGAGAGGGAGAAGCAGGCTCCCTGCTGAGCTGGGAGCCCAATGCGGGCCTCGATCCCAGGACCCTGAGATCATGACCTGAGCCCAAAGCAGAGGCTTAACTGATTGAGCCACCCAGGTGCTCCAAGAGGAAAAATTATTGAGTAAGTATACACTTAGCAAAATAGAAATTCGTTTTGGGGTCATAGTATCTCTAGTTTTTTTATGTCTATGTTTTACTTGAAAAGTGTGTGGGGAAGTGAAAATAATTTCCCTTTTATACGTCTCAGCTGAACTGAGATTTTTGTGAACAGTTAAGATTGAAAGAGGTGATCAGATAATGCTAACGAGATAAAAAAAATATACAGTGGTTAGATGGATTGTCCATAAAATTTTCATCTTTCATTTCATAGACAGGTGATGTCTAAGTTTGAACAACAGAAATTATAAGGGATTATAAATCTTAATTGATAAGTAAGATTTAAAATATGAAAGATTAAAAGCAATCCAGGTATTACAAAAAGAAAAGAAGTAATGTCAACTATTATTTCTTTGGATTTGTATTATTGAAACCATCATCTTGGAAATTTGCATAAGTTGTCTAATACAAGACAGCAATGTGGCAGAATATGAACCCTCACTGCTACAATAATTCTTGCCTTTAAAATCTTATATGGGGCTCCTGGGTGGCACAGCGGTTGAGCGTCTGCCTTCGGCTCAAGGCGTGATCCCGGCGTTGTGGGATCGAGCCCCACTTCAGGCTCCTCCGCTATGAGCCTGCTTCTTCCTCTCCCACTCCCCCTGCTTGTGTTCCCTCTCTCGCTGGCTGTCTCTATCTCTGTCGAATAAATAAATAAAATCTTAAAAAAAAAAATTTAAAAAAAATAAAATCTTATATGATATTATAACTTTCAGAATATCATTCAAGAGTGTGAAATCATCATACACTTTGACTTCATAAAATAAAAGTGCTCTAAGATCGCTTCATTAAAACACTGATCAAAAGGTCATCTCTTTATTATCTTAAACCAGGCACAAATACTCACATCCTTCTCGTTGCTGTTGTTGTTTGAATAATGGAAGCTAAGTCTGATAACAGCTCAAACTCTTTGAGGTAATGGGTGGACTACTTACAATCAGGGAGGTCGTGAAAGGGTCGTGAAAGTCTTTTTTTTTTAATTATTTTACTTAACATTTGATTATGAAAATTTTTTAAAATAGAGAAAATGTCAAAGAATTTTACAGTGATCCCCCACATAGCCACCACTTGGATTCTACAATTAACACCTTAGGATGCTGGATTTATCTACTTCTATCCATCCAGCTAATCCCCTCCCCATCTGGCAATCCATTTTATTTTTTGACGCATTTCAAGGAAGTTGCAGACATCAGTATTCTTCCTCTCAAGTACTTCAGAATGCATAACATTAACTAGAGCTGTGAAAAATCTTTTAATAGCAAAAGACTTAAAGATCATATTGTCTGGAGAGGAAAATAACATCCTTGGATCCTTGAAAAAAATGATAAAGTTATAATTTGGACACTTGGATGAATTTCAGTATTTTATAGATAAAGCTCAGAAAAATAGAGACAAACTGATGATACAGTTTATTTATTTATTAATTTTTTTAAAAGATTTTATTTATTTATTTATTTTAGAGAGAGAGCGCACACACACATGAACGTGGGGGTGGGAGGCTGAGGGAGAGTCTTAAGCAGCCTCCAGGCTGGACACAGAGCCTGACGTGGGGCTCGATCTCATAACCCTGACATCACGACCTGAGCCAAAACCACCTGTGCTACTCAGGCGCCTCTGATGACACAGTTTGTGACAAAAAATCCTCTAAACTCCTAAACTTTCACCAACAGGAAGAAGGCTTCCAAAGTTGTTCATCCCCCAAGGTGCATTTTCTCCAAAGCCCAGCTCCAATATGGTGGCAGAGGTCTGCTCTCTCTCTCACTTTCACATAGTTTCTTCCTTGTTAAATGTGGCCAAATCCTGACAAAGCCAGGGGAACTAAAAGAGAGGTTTCTATCTGAAAAGGCAGAAAATCATTAACTGATGTGGCTGTTGCCTCAGCATTCTGGATAATCTGTTAACCAGCTAATGAACTCCCAAGAAAGTGAGAGGCTGCTCCAGGCTCGTTCTAGTAATTTCTAAGAATCCAAGCTCCGGAGAAGGTAGTGCTCTTAGCTCCTGCACTGCCCAAATGTAATGAAGATGTGGCCATGTGACAAGAATTTGTTGACTTGGCCTCTCTGTATTCTAAACACATCAGGACCATTCTGCATGTAGGCGAAAATATTTAATAAGCTTTGAGAATGCTAAGAGGCAAGTCGTCTTGATGTCAGTTTTGCTAACCTGGTGTGTCACCTAACTGCATGCACAGAATTTTCTTAGGGGATTTAACATCCAATGAACTTCACAGAAATCTAATTTTCATTCCTAGAGTTCCATTCAGTAGTGAGCTGTGACCACCTCCATTTCCTGTTGAAGAGGGTGTCACCGAATGGGTGTTTATTGGGTTGCCTTTTGCTTCATTAAGCTCCCTTTAACATATCATGATCAAACTATTTGTAACTTGGAGAAATGGTTATCAGTTTCTTGGGTGGTCCAGGAGATATTTCCACAGATTTCTGCGTGGGAGGGTTAAAACGAAAGAAGTGATATCCTCATAAAATGTCTGTTTATTGACTTAGGTGTTTAAAGAAAAAGCAAAAGATTGAGTCGAGAGAGATGCGGGGAGAAAGGGCAAAAAGAAAGAAGAGAAAGGTAAAGCTCACCTGTAGTTTTTCTGTTTATACAAACACACACACACACACCTTCTGAAAACTTATGAGTTCTTCAGAAGTGACTTTGCAGGGATCTATTTCTGGAAACTCACGGAGCAGGGTAATAGTAGCCTAGTTCAGCACAAATAAGGTGGGTTGGGTGTGGGGGGTGCACGTCAGTCTACCATAGAATGATTCTTTTTTTTTTTTTTTTTAAGATTTTATTTATTGGGCACCTGGTGGCTTAGTCGAGGTTAAGCGTCTCCCTTCACCTCAGGTCATGATCCCAGGGTCCTGGGTTTGAGCCCTGCATTGGGCTCTCTGCTCAGCAGAGAGCCTGCTTCTCCCTCTGCCTCTGCCTGCTGCTCCCCCTGCTTGTGCTCTCTCTCTCCGTCTTTCTCTCTGTCGAATAAATATTTCTTTATTTGTCAGAGAGAGAGACAGAGACAGAGAGCACAAGCGGGGGGAGCAGCAGGCAAAGGGAGAAGCAGGCTCCCCAGTGAGCAGGGAGCCTAATGTGGGACTCGATCCCAGGACCCTGGGATCATGACCTGAGCTGAAGGCAGATGCTTAAACGACTGAGCCACGCAGGTGTCCCCCATAGAACGATTCTTAAGAAACGTGAGGTCTGAAGTCAGACCACCGATTTAAAGCCTTACCCACCACCTGCCTACTGAATGATGTTGGGTGAAATAATTTGCCAAAACTCCTTGTCTATAAAATGAAGCTAGTATTGGTGCCTCCCTCACAGAACTGTAGCGAAGTTTAAATTAAATCATCCATGTATGGTAGATTTCCTTGGATGCCTGCTCAGTAGCTGTTCTCCATTTCTTCCTTGCTGACGGACCACAGCTGTCTGACGATGTGCAGACCCACAGGCTCAAGGGAGCTGACTAAGCTCTATCTCCCAGACCCTGCGAGGCAAGTGAAAATGATTGCTCTCCTTTAGCCAGAGCTAGACAGGAAGTGATTCCTTCTGTTGTTGCCTCTATGTTGTGATGTTGGGAGCTGTGGCAGCCATTCCGGAGCTGGGAGTTAGTTAGGGACAAAGTAACCCACGGAGAATGGCAGAGTAGAAAGGAGAGAAGAACCTGCGCGTCCAATGACATTGTTCAGCCGCTGAGTTATCCACACCGGAAGTTTCACCTCTGGGCTTTTTGTAATCTGAGACAATAGTCTTGTTGTTTAAGCCATTCTAAAGGGGGATCTCTCTATAACTTTGCAGCCGAAGCATTCCAAGGAGACACGACATTCAGGGCACAGTAACCCTGCAGTTACAAAGCACAGCCAGTGCAATGTGCGGCAGACTTGAGATGCAGCCTAGGGCCAGCTCCTTGGCCAGAGATCGTTTGTGTTGACTGTTGCTCGTTGCTGCTGTTGGCGTCAGTTCTCTCACTCTCTGGACTCTTGACCTTGTTGACTGGGCCTGTGGTACTGACTGGATTCTTCCCACCTGGGCTGACTTTACCTATAAACAGTCTTCCTGCAGTGTCACTGTTGGACCTCTTCCCCGTCCCCCAGCCCAGCATTCTACCCCTCACCTAGATACCTAGAGTTCCTTCCAGAACAGTACTGCCCTCCTCCCAAGCCCATGCTGTCTGCACCGGCTTTGCCTGCTCCACTCACGTCTGAGCAAGACCAAAGGGCAGCATTACATTCTTGAACCACACGGGGAACTTCTTTCTGAACTAAGCATGAGTATGGGGGGCTAAGGACTGACCCCCTTGCCCCCAGGACTCATAGGCTCTAGAACGATGGTTCTCAACCCCGAGGGGACATTCGGCAACGTCCAGAGACATGTTGGTTGTTACAGCTGGGGGTGCTCCCCGCATCTGGTGGGTAGAGGCCGGGGAGACTGCTAAATAGCCCACACGCCAAAGATCCGCGCTCCCGGACACGCGCTCGTCTGATCCAAAATAGCAATCCTGCTGAGAAGCCCCGCTGTAAAAAAATGTGGAAATTTAAAAAGGCATCATGTTCCAGGGCTTTCTTAGCTTTGCGGCATCCCCGCCTCCTTTCTCCAGCAGCAGCGCCCCTACACCTTTCTGCTGAATTCCTCCTTTGTATTCTGTGTGGTTCAGACCCGAGAGGAGGCCTCCTGCGCTCGGATGTTACTTCTCTGCCGTGCTTCCTCTGGACCCTTCTGGTTTTTGAAAAAGGACTGTATGAATAATGAAAGCTTACTTTGGGGACAAGAGCTTTTGATCCTCGGACCGTTTCCTGCTTCCTGGAGAATTTTGCACACTTCTTCCTCCTCTCGGGCATAATTCTAAAACCATATAAGCCAGTCCTCGGTCAAAGTCTCTTCGTAATGTTAGTAGATTGTAGCCTTAGGAAACTAGACCGTATCTTAGATTGATACCACTCCTGTTAAGGTTCCAATTTGCAGTCTGCTCGGCTCTTGCAGAAACCTAACATCTTAACAGCGAGGGTGGCCTTCATCCATCATTTCGTGAAACTTTATTTTTGTAGAATTTCCTTTCAGGATGGTAGATTATCGTACATTCTGGGGCAAAAGGTGAGAGAGGAGAGTCCATCACTGATAGAAAAAGGAAATAGCGGGTCTGATCTTTACGGGGTAAAATGAAAGTTCGAATCAGGCCATTAAATTCTTTGGATTAACTCAGACCTCCAAGTTTATTGAGTGACCTCCAAGTCTTGAAACTTCTTAGCTATGAAAGATGAGAGGTTACTGACCCCCAAGCAAGGAGAAATACCAGCCTGTACCACGAAAGATGTTGGGGCTGTGGGACCAGGAAGTCAAAATTGGTGGCTTAAATTTTATGTTCCATAAAATGGGGAGCTCCTTCCATAACTATGACCTCAGATCTTACAGTGATTTAGAATTGCTCAAGGAGATTTCGCCCACACTGTGATTTCAATTGCTCCTCATCGCCATGACCCTGTGTGGTCGGCACTTCAAGTGTTATTATTACCACATTGGGCCTGGAGAAGAAATGAGAAGCTGTAAAGGCTATGTGACTTACTTAAGAAAAAACCAACTTAAAGTTGTATTAACTCACTGAGAGATACATGATTTTTGAATGTAACCAAATATTTCAGATCTTCCCCAGGACGGTTAAGATTTAAGACAATCTGGACTTTATCCCAATATGTTCCTTTATCAGATATCAAGTCCTAATTTTTTATTCAGAATATGGAGTCCCTGAAATGTTGACCTGGAGTGGCCAAGCAGGAATTTATTTATTTATCCTCCACTGAGGGATTTAGCCCCCTTTGATTATTTTGGATGTGTTATGTGTGAAGTTTTGTACGGGGGGCCGGAGAGGGAGAGAGACAACCATACGGAGGATAGTCTCCTAGAGGAGTCAGGTAAGCCACCAGCTGTCACGTAGGCAAAAGGGCTTGAAAGGGGCAGAAAGCCACAGTTTTGGAACCAGGGTGGAAGGAGCAATTCAGTTGTTTGTGAGAGAACAGGCAAGACTTTGGGGAAGAAGGTAGCTCATAAGTTGGGCCTTTAAAGAGCAAGGTCCAGGGCGCCTGGGTGGCTCAGTTGGATAAGCGACTCCCTCCGGCTCAGGTCATGATCCTGGAGTCCCAGGATCGAGTCCCACATCAGGCTCCTTGTTCAGCAGGGAGTCTGCTTCTCCCTTGACCCTCCCCCCTCTCGTGCTCTCTCTCTCAAAGAAATAAATAAAATCTTTTTTTTTTTTTTAAAGAAAGAGCAAGATCCAGAAATCAGAGAAGATAAAGTACATTATAGAGAAGGAAGAAATACTCACTTTAGACTCTTAACATTCTGGGTGAAGCTTTAGGCACCTTTTGAAGTGTAGCATCAGCACGGGGCTCTCAATTCATTGCGCGACAGCATCGGAGGCTGTCCCTCTGCTGGCTTATTAACACAAGGGAAGCATTTTGTCTTTTTCCCTTCTCCGAAATGAACGTGCCATTTAGTTAAGGGCACAGACTAGATGGAACATTTACAAAGGCAAGTTATCTCATTTCTTATTTCAGTTTACAAGGTCAGTGCAGCCTCGTCACTGCCTTCTCCGCATCTTCTCCTTGCACAACTTGGCCAAAGGACATACAGATCGATGGAGGTATAGATAGCTATACATACAGACGAGGTAGAGATAGGCGTGTTAAGTTATCTATGGATACACGTTGTTTTTTCCTATGGACCAGGCACTATGAACATATAATTAATCTTCACAGATCTGTGAGTTCGGTGGAAATACTATTCCTATTTTATGGTTAAGGAGACTGAGATTCATTGAACGAGAGTCATATGTCCAAAATCACACAAATATGAAGTGAGACATACAGGGTCGAGAAGCATCTGTTTTGCTCAGAACCCCCTACTCTCTCTACTACACTCTCCTGCCTCTGACTAGTTGTGCGAAAGAGAATTCACACTGTGGCAGGATTGCTCGTTGTTCCACAGCTCTGTTCTCCTTTCTTCCTTCGAGCGAGAGAACCGCCTCCCTCCCACCGCCGTCAGTTTCCGCGGAGCACACGGCCTCCCAGTTGTGGCTTCCATCTCTAAGCTTGCCTCGTCGCTAGGCGTGACCTTGTGATTTGGTTCTCCCCAAGAGAACGGAAGCGAAGGTGACTGGGAGCTGTCTGGGCGTCACATCCTAAGAGGGGGGTTACCTGCTCTCTACTTTCATTTTTCCCTCTGTGGCCGGGAACGTGGGCACGGTGCTGGGGGTCTTCCTCAATACAGCAGACCAGCAAGCTGGAAAGAATGTGGGTACTTGGACAATTAGGTGGAGGGCAGCTTGGAGACCACCCACCTACCTCTGGGCAGTCAATGAAAGAGAAACTTCTATTCTTCTATTTAAGCCATTGTAATGTTTTGGTCTCCTAAATTATTCCCTAACTAATATAATTTCCCTGATGTAAGAACACTATTCAAAATCTCTTAGGGTGTCACAGCCATCCCATTCCAGATATATAAAAAAGGTCCAAGGTGATGGGTTACCATTTAAGACCCCTTGACAAAGGCCTATTTGCTTTCTGGTATCACCAGGCTTCATCCCTAAACCGTGTGCTCCTGGAGGTCCCTGTTGCTTTCAGGGCACACAGCCTTCAGCGGTCAGACCATGCCTTACACATACCTAACATCACATGGTAGGAGACTGTAATCACTCTTGCACCCCAACTGCTAATCTCAGAAGATGTGTGTTTTCCCATCATTGAGCAGAATGGCTCAGATCACCGTTACATTTCCCTGCAGCCTTCTAGTCAAATGTGTAGAGAAGGAAATGTGCCAAACAAAAGCAACCATTTTCATCCCCCCATTCCCTAATGTCACACTGATGGTATCATTTGTTCTCAGATCTCATGGACCTTGGCTTCTGAAGGATACCTGAGCAGATGAGATCCACTACCGGTTTGAACGAGGGCTTCTGAATTTTGCTTTAAAGCCCTAATGATCCCCTGTAGCCCTCACCAGGACACAGCAGAAGTCACACTCACGTAATGAAAGCAATAAGACTGCTACAGGAGGCCCAGTGGAAGGAGCTTTACGTGGAAAATGGAAGGTCCTGGATTGGCACTAACTGCTGATCTAGAAGACTATAAGCCATTCTAAAGGAAAGTCAGACAAGTTGCTTAAGAGTGACTTCTTCTAAGAAAATGCGTTGCTTGGTAGAGCTATCTGTAATTAAAATCTAGCTTGTGCGGCCCAATCATCTCGGGCCTGCTGCTTTGCTCTATTTCTTGTCCAGACCATACCTCTGGCCCTGAATGAGAAGCTGGCTGGTATACTCCCCTTCACTGGTCTCCAGGAGGTCAGCTTGAATGGATCGCAGCACATCTATCGTCTCTAGACAATTAGAAATTAAACTACAAAAGGAAAGATTCATTATCTTTGGGAGTTACGGATCCCAGTTGATCAGACTTCCTTGATCAACTGATGAAATCAACTAAAAAGGAATAAGGACATTTGTAATGATTTTGCATCTCTCAGGGCTATTCATAGAACCCATCCATGAATGTCTGGATTCAAAGCTCATGCACCTGGGGCTGGTTGGTAGGAGTACTTTTGCATAAAAGAGTATCATAATATTCAACACTGTCATCCACTAAGTTGGAAAGTCCTTCAGGACAAGAGTTATAATATGGTGACCTGGGACAGTCCTGCATAGTAGGTGTTTCATGAGATGTGTAGAGAACCAAGTACCACAGGCTTGACTTTTCCATTTGGTCTAAAGAGTTTTAGTCAAAATACCTTATTTTTAGAAATATTTAGAAATGAGGTGACAGAGTGAGGAAAATGGTACGGACTCAATGTCCAGGAATTCTCAATTCCATCCATATGTAAATCATTTAACAGCTTATAAATGATTTAGCAGCTGGTCACTGGCCCCAGAATAAATCTTTTAATAGGCAAGAAGCCTGGCTCTTTTTCACTGTTAGAAGATCCAGCCTGAAATTCATGTCATACTTTGAGCTGTCTAATTTTGTTCACTAGCATAAAGATTCTTAACATGATTCAATTAAAAAAAAAAATCACTACTGTTTTCTTGCCTTCTGTGACAGAGACTGCTAGCTGTTCCTGAGACCCATTTTCTCCTGCCTTAGTAGACAATGTCAGGGTGCTGGCTGGACACATGACTGCCCAGTACAAATATGCCATTTCCCAGCCACCTTTGCCGTTGGGTGTGGCTATCTCCCTAAATTCTGGTGAAGGGGTTGTAATTGATTGTGTAACAGTTAGGAATTGTCATTAAATACCGGTGGGAGAGAGTATCTCTTCTGTTCCTTTCCTCCTTTCTGCTGGTTGGAATGTAGACTTAAGGAAGAGCCATCCTGGATGCCTGTTGGAGAGCCCGAGTGCCCGCCATTGTGGAGCTGTCCCACTGGTCCTGAATGGTTTCAGGCTTCTTAATACCACCCCCACATTTGGAGATTTGCTAGAAGGACTCTCAGCATTCAGCATAGAGTTGTGCTCGTGCCTAAGATTTATTACAGCCGTGTAGTGAGGATACACAGACTGATTATAAGGAAGAACACAGAAAGGGTCTGGAGGAATCCGTATGCAGGCTTCCTTCTGCTCTCCCCTTCCCATGTGGGGTCACATAGAACTCACTCTTCCCCCACAGTGAAAATGTAGTAACATGTGTGAGATGTCTCTGCACAGGCAAGCTTGTTAGAGACTCAGTGCCCAGGGTAGAGCTGGTCACGTTAGGCACCCCCTGCCCAACACATACCAAAATTCCAAATTCTCAGAAGGAAAGTAAACAGATAGTTGAGGCCCAGTGTTCACCGGTATAAGATTCTAGATCTCAGTTTTAAAAGATAATAATAATCCACTAGTATTTTCTCTCATTCTGTGGAAGAGATTGCTACTGTTCTCCGATATCAGCCTATTGTCAACTGGGACAACCAAGAGCCAAATTTCCAGATGCCGGCTAAGGGTTGACCTTGCAAACAAGCCTTTCTCAGCAGAGCAGTTTCAGAGCTGCTACTTCTGCACATGGATGACCTACGTTGACCTAAAAGAGAAATCAACTTTCCACTAGTTTAAGCCAATGTTTCTCTGGGTTTTCTGTCTCTTGTAGCCTAATCTAATTCTAATACCCTTCTTTCTTCATGTCCTTGAAACCTAGGTAGAACTAAATCTTGGTGTCCGATTTAACAGTGGAGATGGATACTCTCTGAGTATCCAGTAAGCTCACTGAAATATATTCATTTAAGAATGCATGTTTTCAGGGGTACCTGGGGGGCTCAGTCAGTTTAGCATCTGACTCTTGATTTTGGCTCAGGTCATGATCTCCGGGTCATGAGATCGAGTCCCGAGTTGGGCTCTGTGCTGGGCATGGAGCCTGCTTAAGATTCTCTCCTCTCCCTTTGCCCCTCCCCATCTCTGTCTCTTTAAAAAAAAAAAAAAAAGCCAACTAACCACATGTTTTCATAACTCCAAATTCTGCTTGACAACAGGCAGCAGCAATTTACAAAAGAACCCAAGGTCCCCAAGATTCATTTGCAAACTGACTGCACCAATCAGCTCATGGAATAAAGCCAAGGTTAGTCTAAGGTGCAGTAGGAGAGACCAGGCTCTAGCCGAGAACCTGTAGCTTTCTTCTTACTTCCAGGAACCCTATAGAGGAAGGGATGAGGACCACGTGCAGAGAGTGACTTGGGGATGTCATTGCTCTGATTCTTGTAGACCTGATAAATCACACAGCCTCTTTAACGTTTCAGCTTCACTATGGTAGTTTGCATCGGGAAACACTGCACTTTGTAGATTTTCTGCGGAATTCACCCTCTAGAGGTTTGGGGTTTAAAAAAAATTTTTTTTTAATGGCTTGCTTTTTGGAACGGGAGGAACTCTAACTCTTCCTCATTTTACAGAGATAAAATGTAACATATCTCACAAGATCCAGCAAGTGAGCAAAAGTAGAAATAGAAATCGTCTTCATCCCCATCCACGTACCCATCTCGAATAATCCATCTCCTAAGATCATCTGCTCATTCAGAAAATTGGTAACCCTGGATCCTCTGTGAAAACAGATCTGGGCGCAAGGACGGTCCCTAAACATTGGCTTACTGACCGATTACAATGTCACTGACTCACTCTCCAGCTGCGGGGTGCTTTCTGAGGCAAGAAGAAAAGTTTTCTGGTAGAGGCGTGCAGATAAACAGAAGGCAGTTCACTCTATGACATTACATCTGCTTCTTGGGGTATTTTAAATGGTGCCCGTGGGAGAGTAAAAATCATCCGGGGATGCAGGAAGCAGCTCAGTACCCCTGTGTGATTATAACCACAGGGTTTCCCTTCCAGTCACTGTTAGATACTTATCTGGCAACTTCTTTAGAGGTACTTGTAAGATACTTGTTATTAACATTTCAGCCACTAATTAATTTGCATGCACACAAACAATACTGCAATTTTCACATGCTTGTGTGAGCACTGGGTAACGGTTACTCGGGGATGCTAATATCTATTCATCAAACTAAAGGACATTTCCCAGTTCCTGATAACAACCCCTTCTAAAGACAAGTATATACTGAATGTGAAAACCCTAGACTTAAAATCGAATGACTCAGTGGGTTTTCTGGATATTATTTGGAACCAGTGCTGGGCATTTGCTTTCTGCCCACTTATTTGCTATGTCTGTGGGCTGACCAGAGTCTCAGGCAGCTTAATCACTAGGTGTAGAAAAACCATCACATTGCTGAGGGCTGCTTTTTGTCACCTGATGGGAATGCTGAGCAAAGCATGGAAGTCCCTACGAGCACAGTCAAGGAGGAAAAGAAACACACACACACACACACACGCGCACACGCACACACACGCACACGCACACACACGCTCACGGCCCGAAACACCAAAGAGATCATTCCCTTTGCCTGGGAGCAGTGGGGATGGTGGGAAAGGCAGGGACTTGGGATAAACCCCAGACTAACCGTTCACCAGTGTGTCTGAACCCCAGATCCAGATAAGGGAAAGGCTAGCATTATCTGTCTCGTAGGGCAGTTGTGAGGATAAAAATGAGAATATTTATTCAGATATCCACAGCATGTTGCAGCCCCTAAGAGGGCTGTCTCACCCCTTCCATCCGCTTCCCAGAGGAAAAAAAAAATGTTCTTACAGTTGAAGACATGATTAGATTCTTTAAAGTGTAAGAAACCAGCTACATAAATTGGGAGGCATATGTCAAGTTTCTGTGTGTTTTTTTTTTCCCAAATAGAAAAGAAATACACACTTTTACATTTCCACAGACGATGACACCCCAGCCATTCTATCACTTCGCAGATGGCGTTCCGTGAGCCTGCCAGCGACCATGTGTTTGCTCAGATGGGCATCTTCCAAAGCTTGTTGGTATCGAAGTTCTTTTTCTCTTTCAGTTTCTGACTTCTTGACCATGAAGTACTCACACGATTATGTATGGTTTCTTTCTTGCTAATGGTACTTTAAAAAAAAAAAAATAAAAGCAGGGGAGCCTGGGTGACTCAGCCGTTAAGTGTCTGCCTTCGGCTCAGGTCATGATCCCAGGGTCCTGGGATGGAGCCTCTCATCAGGCTCCCTGCTCAGTGGGGAGTCTGCTTCTCCCTCTCCCACTCCCCCTGCTTGTGTTCCTTCTCTCGCAGTGTCTCTGTCAAATAAATACATCTTAAAAAAATAAATAAATGAATAGAAGCAAAGGTATTTTTGCGAACCACCTGTCCCCATCTCTCAGTGGCTTTGCCACAGGAACAGACCTGCCTATTTGTCTCTATCCCTCCCGATTCTCTTCTATCACTGCCTCTTCACTCATGAGTCCATTATTTCTGAGAAAGAGGAGTCCCCAGTGTTCCAGGCACACAGAAATAACTTTTCCCTAGAACAGTGTTTCTAAACTATGGAATATGACTTTAGATGATTTTAGGTGACACACAGATACTCCATTAAATGACATTTTATCCCATTCTGAGAAAACCATTTTCTTTTCAGTTCTCCTTTAGTCCTTCGGATTCCACGAAGGGGAGAGCCTCAGGGTTGCATTATTCTGCTTGAACATTTCTAGAGAAATGTCTTTGTAACAAAGGAAGAGCAGATCATGGGTTCAGGGTCTTGGGTGCATTAAGAATTTAATTACAGAAGGTTTTTTTTTTCTTTGCAGTTTTTTTAAATTTTAATGTTCTTTTATTATATTATGTTAGTCACCATACAGTACATCCCTGGTTTCTGATGTAAAGTTTGATGATTCATTAGTTGCGTATAACACCCAGTGCACCATGCAATATGTGCCCTCCTTACTACCCATCACCGGTCTACCCCATTCCCCCACCCCCCTCCCCTCTGAAGCCCTCAGTTTGTTTCTCAGAGTCCATAGTCTCTCATGCTTCATTCCCCCTTCTGATTACCCCCCCTTTCTTTATCCCTTTCTTCCCCTACCGATCTTCCTAGTTCTTATGTTCCATAGATGAGAGAAATCATATGATAGTTGTCTTTCTCTGCTTGACTTATTTCACTTAGCATTATCTCCTCCAGTGCCGTCCATGTTGCAGCAAATGTTGAGAATTTCTTTGCAGTTTTTAATTCAACCAGCATTTTTAATTTTTGCAAATGATACATCGCTTTTATTTGTAAAAATGAACAATTGGGTTTCCTCTTAAAAATAAATTTCCCATTAACAACAATAAATAAAAATCTTAAAAAATAATATTCCTCGAATTTTAAAAGCAAGTGATTTAAAGAAGATAAGATGTGACTATGTCAAAATTGTGAGGGAGGCACTTGTATGGTTTAAGTTTGACCATTTGTTCAAGCCACCGGGAGAAGCTAGACATGTAGAGAGCGTGGAGTACGTGTTGCTCAGAACACACTGATTCTCTCTAAAGAAACATAAAGACCACGGCCTCCTCTTCTTCTTCCACTGATACCCACGGGCACCTGCACGGCCGCCATCACTGCCATAATCATCACCGCCCCTCCCCTATCACCTCCATGACTCGCCAGCCGCCGTAACACACGCCAGCGTCTCCCCACCCTCCTCCTCAGGTTCCAAATGGCAACCCGAAAGAAGAAAAGAGAAAATATTTCAATTAGGATAGTTACACATTTGATATGAAAAAATATAGAGAAAAGGGAATATCCCCACTTACCACAGTGGGTTCCAAAACTACCAAGTACCTCAGCATTTACAGGGAGAAAATATTCTTCACTTTTAAATATTATGATCCCAGAGAGGAGTCCATTGAAATGGTCGGTACTTTTTTTTTAAGAGAGAGAGAGTGTGCAGGTGTGTGTGTGGGGGGGGAACAGAGGGGAAGGGGGTGAGAAAGCCTTAAACAGGCTTTATGCCCAGTGCGAGCCCCACCTGGGACTCGATCTCATGACCCTGAGATCATGACCTGAGCGAAGTCAAGAGTAGGTCGCTTAACCCGACTGAGTCACCCAGGTGCCCCGAAAAGGTCAATATATTTAAGCGTAGTAATTATGGCATCAATTACCTCTTGCCCCAACAATGTTGAGTAGCTGACTCACAACCACACAACATCTCAGCTGCATGTAACAGTAGGTGTTTATTGCGTACATGTGTGGGGCGGTCAGTAAGGGGCTCTGCTGATCCTGGCTGGGCTCACCTCAGTGTCAGGGTGTTGGCTGGCTGTTCACTGCCCGGGGCGGGCCTCAGCTGGGACAACCGTCACTCTGCTGCCCGGTCCCTTGTTCACTAGCAGGTAGCCTGGATCGGTTCTTGTGGTGCTGGTTGTTCAAGACCCTGCTTGTATCGCATTGTCATCATCCCACTGGTCTGAAGAAGTCACATGGCTCGGCCAGGAGGCCAAGCAGGAGGGCATGGCAAAGTTCCCTGGCAAAGGACATGGCTACAGGGAGGGATGGTGAACTGGGGCCATTTTGCAATCTACCACAACCTTAAAATGCACTTTTGAGAAAGATTTCAGACAATTTTTTGAGAAATTAAAGGTCATGTTGGAATAAATACTTTCTTGAAAAAGTACCAGCAATCTGGTACGATATACCAAGGGTACATCTTATACTGTAATGATCTCCAGCATTAAAACTAGCTGTGTTTCTTCAACAAAATGGGGGGGGGGACCTGTTTTGTTTTTTTTTAACAGTCAATATGTTTTGTTGTGAATATTTTTGTATGTCATTAAATGTTTCTTTAAATGCACAATTTTTAATAGTGCCAAAGTATGTAGTTACGGAGGTTCCATGGTCTAGTTAACCAACCCCTTATTATTAGATATTTTTGCTGTCTCCTTGTTTTCATTATAACAGATATAGCTACAGTGAAAATTCTTGTTTATGAACAGGGATCACAGCTTTCACCTCTTTTTCACTTCCTCACCTTGCAGGAAGCTGAACAAATAATCCCTGCTCAAGTGAAACCTACGGAGAACAAAAGCATTCCAAATGGTCACTTCATTTATTTGTTTGTTTGTTTGTTTTTAAAGATTTATTTTAGAGAGAGAGCCGTGTGACCACGGGGGTGGGGGGAGGGAGAGAGGGTGAGGGAGAGAGAAACCCAGCAGGGCTCGTTCTCACCACCCAAGTGGAAACCAAGAGTCAGTTCTGAACCAGCCGTGCCACCCAGGCGCCCCCAAATTGTCACTTTAAACAGGGACCTTGAATTGTCGAAAATTAAAAAATACCTTTGGATCTGATGATGACCTTGTTTCCTTTTCGAAGCAGAAAGCAAAGAGAGATGGAAGAGATGACATGACTGTTTTCTTTCAGAAACCGAGAGAGATGTTTATTGCCTGAGTCGCCTGAAAGCTACGGTTATGATTGGAAGGCTTTCAGCTTCCTGCCTAACCCTGGTGGCCTCAGGCTGCAGGTCAACGGCGTGAGGAAGTGATAGCTTCTAGCCCCAGCCATCTGCGCACCAGTGGAGATTAGGAACATGACCTGGCGCTGCTTTGGAGAAGTAACTTATTTTTGGTTGGTGGGAAGCCGGGGCAAGGGTGGTGAGAAGACACTGCCCTAAATATGATATAATCCAGCTGTCCAAATATGTACAGTTCCATTCAGCCAGTCATCCATTCCCCCGAACCCAGATGTTTGCCATCACGCAATCTCAGATGATCTTTCCTAACATCCGACATAACTTGTACTAATCGTGTTTGTCGAAGAGCTGCATTTGCTTTTAATTAGAAGACATCTATTCGGATTCCCTGGGTTCCCTTTGCTTCAGCTCAGAGACACAGCCTACATTATTAATAAGCTTTGAAGCATAACTACCTGTGCCTTGTGACAAATCACTGAGGCTTTCCTTCCATCTCTGGGTTCGGAGACAAGATTATCAGTATTGCACTAACACTATTTTCTGATTACTAGTGTTTGTTAGCGTATAATTCTGTTCTATTTACGCATTCTCCAACCACTAGCTCTCATGATGGCAGTGGACTCTTCACGTCTGCATGTCTTTGTGTTCAATTCTGTTTGCTAGTTGGACCGACTTCTAAGTCTGGTCAGATGTGTGATCTTGCTTAGGTCATTAACAATGCTTCCGAGCTTAATTTCCTTAACTGAAAATTAGGGAGGAATCAAATGGTGTTGTGAGGATGAAACGTCATGAAACATTTCAAACAGCCAGTGGACTGCCTGGTATGCGGTAAGTAATGGACGCAAAGACTTCTGCTCCTTCCACCCCTTGAAAAACCTCTAGCTAGGGGGCGCCTGGGTGGCTCAGTCGGTTCACCCTCTGACTCTCGATTTCAGCTCAGGTCACTGTCTCGGAGTCCTGAGATGAGCCCTGCCTCAGGCTCAGTGCTCAGCACAGAGTCTGCTTAAGAGTCTCTACCTCTACCCCTCCCCCCTCACCTTACCTCCCCATCCCCTGCTCGAGTGCAGGGTCTCTCTTTCTCATACATAAAATAAATCTTAACAACAACAACAACAACAACAACAACAACAAACCCTTTAGCTAGGAGTCTGACTTTCTAAGTGCTTATCCGGTCCTACTTCTGGGGACTGAGGCATATTTTGAATGAGATTAGTTTTTAAGCTTTAATCCTTCTGTCTGGGAGACAGTGAGCAAAGAAAGTAAGAGAAAAACCCTCTATGAGTATTCTGGATATGCTGGAAGCAAGTGAGGGTTATTCTCTAATGGGTCCCTTTCCTGGGAGATAGGCTTCTAGACCATTTTTGGATCTGATGCTTTTGGATCTGACGCTACCAAGAACATCCGCCGATTTTGCTTCTCAGGTCTATCAATAGTAAGTACCAGGGGAACACGCACTTGACATTCATGACTTCAGGGAGATATGTCTATTGTTAAAAATAAATACATCAATTATATGATTAATTCTTTTTATTTTTACCAACTTGTTTATCAGGAGTTTCTTTTCAAAAGATGACTTATTCTTGACGAGAAAACAAAATCCGGATTCCGAGTCTGCGGAGCTGAGCCAAGCCCAGGACTGATGCAACAGCACCCAGACAGGTGTGCTTGAGGCTCTGCTGGGTCAACGGATGGCCTGTCCTCCTCTCTGTCCGTCGGTCTCTCACTGCCTACCCCCTGCTCTGCCTTCCCTTTCTTTTCCTCCCTCTCCCCTCTCTTTCTGAATTCTCAGCTGTGCTCTGATCTGCTACTGTGTCACGACTCCTGGCTTTCCCTCACCATTAATATCTTGCCTGGTTTACGCTCACCTCCTTGCTTTAGCTTCCAGTCTTTTTGTCCAGATGGAGTCGAATTTAAGCCGCTACAGTCTGAGGCATAAAATAAATATTCACGGATGCAATCTGAGGGGTCCAGCATGATTTTTCTTGTAACTAGAATGAGCTTTACAGAAACAGGTCACGTTATTGGCCCCGTACACCAGCTACTCTGCTCACTGCCTTACATGTACTGCATGCGCTCAGTGTTTGCCTCAGCCCAGAAGTCATTTATGGAAGCCCTACCCTCTTCCTAGGGGGCTATATTTGGAGATGGGGCCAAGGAAGTAATTACGGTTAAACGAGGTCACAACGGTAAGGTCCTGATCCAATAGGACTAGTGTCCTTGTAAGAAGAGACACCAGAGAGCTTCAGCGCACTCTCTCTCGCCCACCAAACACACACACGGAGGGAAGCCGTAATGAGCACACAGCAAGAGGGCGGCCATCTGCAACCCAAGCAGAGAGTCTTATTGAACTCTGGCACCTTAACCCTGAATGTGAGAAAACAAATTTCTGTTGTTAAAGCTACCCATTCTGTGGTATCTTACGATAGCAGACTAACATATGCACTAATTCATTTCATCTTCTCAATAATCATATATTAGGTCTTATTATTGTTATTCCCATTAAAAGATGAGGGAACTGAGGCACATAGGGGAAAGCAGTCTGCTCCCAAATACTCAGTTATTATGTGGTGGAGGTAAGAATTTGAATCCAGGTAATCTAACTCTAGAATTCAAGTTCTTAGTGGCTCCATATTTTTGCTTGGGCCTAATACCATCACACCAACAAATACAGCCCACTTAAATAAATTATGAAGAAAATAAGCTTCTTTCAAAGTGTGAAAATGGTGAAGGTAATTTTGAGAAAAACTGTTTTGAGTTCAAAAGTATGGAGTTTGACTTAAGACGCAACAACTCAGGGGCACCTGGGTGGCACAGCTGGTTAAGCATCGACTCTTGGTTTCAGCTCAGGTCGTGATCTCAGGGTGGTGAGATCGAGCCCCGTGTCAGGTTCCGTGCTCAGGGGGGAGTCTGCTTGAGATTCTCCCTCTCCCTCTGCTCCTCCCGCTCATGCTCTCTCACTCTCTTTCTCTCTAAAATAAATAAATAAATCTTTTAAAAAAAGGCATAACAACTTAGTCAAAATGTATGAATTAATAGTAAATTAAAATAAAACACTGACATTCGTGGAATTCCTGTTGAATTAAAAAACTCTTTGATTTACATTATTGCATTTAATATTCACTACTTTTCAATGGAGTAGATGTATTTTAAAAATTCCATTTATTGCTTTGAAGTCTTGAATCACTCTGCTATGGAGTCACAGCAGAAAAGGCATGGTCCCTGCTTTGGAGGAGATCAGTCATAGTGGGGAAAGCAGACACTCATACCCAGGACATGCCCTGATGCATTTACTCAATAAATACTTTTTTGAGACCCTACCATGGGCCAGGTACCATTGAGAGTTGGCTAGGAGTTTTCCAGGTGAGATGAAATGTATGTGCAAGTGTGTGTGTGTGTGTGTGTGTGTGTGTGTGTGTGTGTGAGTGTGTGTGTGAGTCTGTGTGTGTGAGTGAGTGTGTGTGAGTCTGTGTATGATGGTGGAGGTGGTGGGTGAAGAAACCATTCAGGAGAGGGGAGACTATGTGAAATGGGTCTCAGATGGGTGAATAGATTGAGCAAGAATTTGTTTGTATGAGTTTGTGTGGATATGTGTGTGTGTGTGTGTGTGTGTGTATGAAAATGAGTGTGTGGTTTTGTGAGTGTGTATGTGTGAGAATGTATGTGGTTGTGTGTGACTTTGTGTGTGGTTGCGTGTGTGTGTGTGAATGTATGTGGTTGTATATATGAGTTTGTGTGTGTGTGTGTGAATCTATGTGGTTGTGTATATGAGTTTGTGTGTGTGTGTGTGAATATATGTGGTTGTGTATATGAGTTTGTGTGTGTGTGTGTGTGGTAGTGGAGGTGGTGGAGGTAGGTATAGGGGACATTCAGGAGAGGAAAGAACTTGTGAAGAGAATGAAGAAAATCAGTTTTTCCTTTTTTTTTCTTTTTTTTGCATTTTCCTCCTGTACGAACCAATGTTTTGCAGGCCGTATGGGCTGAACTTGTAACTAAATGACCCTGATTGTTAAAAAATTATTTTGCGCTGTGCCTTTAAGCTTACCCAAGGCTTGTTTACTAGGAGAGGAGATGCCCCGTAGCTCAGCTTCAGTCCTCAGGGCAGGTTGCAGAGGGGTGATGCCCAGCCAGGTGCCCGGGGCCAGCCTAGAGTCAGGGGCATAACAAATAGTTATCAAAGCAACGTGAGTGTATGGCTTTATAAAAATTATATCCAAAAACTTAGAACTAAAGCAACAGTCCCCTGGTCAACATCTTCCAAAGATCAAGTCTCCAGAGATGACTATTTATAATTTATTTACTAGTTTCTATGTTTGATTCTTCCAATGGGTCCCCCGTGTCACTAAGTACTTGACTATATAACTTACCAACTTTAGAAATTATGTATTAATTTCCCCCTGACAGATGAGGGATTAGTCCACATAAAACAGTTCCCCAAATAGTTTCAATATTCTTTCTAGTGCTTACATTGGTTACCTCTGAACATTTCAACAAAATATTTACTTCATTATTTCTTGAATGATCAAATACGAAGATTTTCTCTCGACTCCCCTCTTTATAAGATGAAAATATTGGTCTCCTTCCCCCTTACTGCAGCTTTCAGCTCATTTTACCCCCAACTCTTGCCATCGGTAGTTTTATCTTTACACCCTTAGGGTCGAAACATTTAGGCTCCTTTCTGAGAGCGTAATCAAGCCACGTCTATACGTTAGCTGTAGCTGTACAAAGCTGGCGAGTGGTGCTTAGTTGTTACGACTACACAAAGGGTGTTCATTTCAGGGTCAAAGGGTTGGCTTTGCTTCTACTGCTCTGCCTTTTGTAGACTTAGTCTCTTCTGTTGCTTCTAATTACCTTTCTTTTTTCTTTTCTTTTTTTTTTTTTAAGATTTTATTTATTTATTTGACAGAGACAGAGACAGCCAGCGAGAGAGGGAACACAAGCAGGGGGAGTGGGAGAGGAAGAAGCAGGCTCCCAGCAGAGGAGCCTGATGTGGGGCTCGATCCCAGAACGCCGGGACCACGCCCTGAGCCGAAGGCAGACGCTTAACCGCTGTGCCACCCAGGCGCCCCAACCTTTATTTTTTCTTAACTGCATTTTTAAGCCACATGCATAGTATTATCTAGAAACATCCATGAATCTTTTGTTTTCCAGTTTTCTATCTGCGTGTCTCCCTGATCGTACTCCTTCATTTTGCCAGATCACATCCTCAAGTACCTTTTGACCAAGGGTACAAGGGAGGTAGTTTTTTAGAATCCTTGCACACTTGATAATAACTTTCATATGAATCCACACTTTCCTGATATTTCGATAGTATATAGAATCATAGTTTGAAAATAACCTTGGAGTTACCTTTGGATAACTCCACACATCTTTGAAGGTATTGCTTATTTGTCTTGTAGTCTCCGTTGTCAGTGAGATGTCTTTTGCCTAATTCTTATTTTTTGGTATGTGAACCCTTTGCCGTTCTGAAAGCATGAAAATGTTCTCTTCATCCTTAATGTTCTGAAACTTCACAATGATAGACCCAGGTATTGGAACGTGGGAAATCGCCTAGACTCCATGTAGCTTCCAAATACACCTGCTTGCTAGTAGAGGTAGCATTAGGGTACCACTCCAGAAGTGGCAGAAGAGAAAGGCTTGCAGAGCAAATTAAAACGTTCAAAGAACATGGTTTATTACATCAGTTGAAAGCATACAGCAAGAAGGTAAAACAAGTTAGTGGGTAAGTTAACACTTGGGATAAGGTGTGAACAGGGTATAAGAACACTACTGATCCCGGGGTACGCAGTGTACCTGTGTCAGCTTTCTCTTTCTCTTTCTGCCACTCCGGTCTTCCCCAATATGGTAGGTTACAAGGACCAGAGGGTTTAAGCAAGGGGGATCACAGATGGAAGGGGCCCTGGGCCAGTGTTACAGACTCGTTTCGTTGGAGAGGTGCGGGCCACTGCTATGGCTAGCCAATTAGCCTGCTTAGGAGCCATGGATTTTGTTACTGTTTCTTGAGCAGAGGACACGTAGAACCAGAATAGGCATCGCTAATGGCCGGTTGAATTAGGCCCCTGAATACTTACTGAGTGCTTCCTGCCTCCCGTATATTCAGTGAATTTGGAGTCTTTGGTGTCTGGTGTATATTTCACACATCATGAATATTTAGTATCCAGGGACCTTTTATATATTCAGTTGCTCATGGATATTAGTTATGTTTTCGTTCTTCCACCCTTTCTGTCTATGTTGAACACACACGTGCTCTGCTTACTACTTACATGCTTAAGACATGTGATGAGTTTCATCCAATCTATTTGTTTTCTTTTCTTCCACAGCGGAATTGCGTATTTTCAAACAACACAACAACTGAACATTACAGTCAATAATATTTTTTTCCCTGCTTATCCTGCTTGGCACTGGGTAGATACTTGTATTTTGAAAACTAATGTCTTCTTTCAGAAATGTTCTTATACTCTTTCTTTGATAATTTCCTCCCTCCATTTTCCCCTTTTTTCCCTTTCTAGAGCCCAGATGAGTAGTAACTGAATCTACCAAATAAACCATTAATATCTCTTACCTTAGGACTACTAATTCCCATTGTCTTGTTTTGTTTGTTTCCATTTGGAAAAATTCTTGTTTTCTCATTCAGCTTGTGTATTGACTTTTTGAATTCAGTACCCACATTTAAAAAATAAACTTTTTTGGGGGGGCGCCTGGGTGGCTCAGTCAGTTAAGCGTCCGCCTTCGGCTCAGGGTGTGATCCCGGGGTCCTGGGATTGAGCCCCACATCGGGCTCCCTGCTCCGCTGGGAGCCTGCATCTTCCTCTCCCTCTCCCCCTGCTTGTGTTCCCTCTCTCGCTGGCTGTCTCTCTGTCAAATAAATAAAATCTTTAAAAATAAATAAATAAATAAATAAACTTTTTTTTTATAACAGTCTTAGAAAAATTGGAAAGATAGTGCAGAGAGTTCTCATGCACTTTGCACCCCAGTTCCCCTATTATGAACATCTTATTAGTATGACGCATTGGTTGCAGTTAATGAGCCAATACTGATATCCTGTTAACTAAAGTTCATAGTTTATCTAGATTTCTTTAGCTTTTACCTAAGTCTTTTTCTTTTCTTGGATCCCATCCAGGAGACCACACTACATTGAATTGTCAAGTCTTTTTTGGCTCCTGTCCAACCATTGGAATTTGTCTGATATTATTCTCATGATAAATGGGGGTCAGGGATTATCGGGAGGAAGACCGCAGAGTGTCATTTTCATCACATCGCTACCAAGGGCATGTTCCACCCACGTGATTTAGGACCGCGGACCCCGGTCTTGATCGCCTGGCTGGGGTAGGGCTTGTCATGCCTCTCCACTGCAGAGCTACCCTTTCCCTTTCCCCTTTCCACACCCTGTTCTTTGAAAGGAAGTCAATATGAACAGTCCACACCTAAGGAGTGAGGACCTATGTTCTTCCCTCTTTGAGGGTCAAGTACCTACATAAATTATTTGGAATTCTTCCGCATGGGAGATTTGTCTCTTCTGCTCAGTAACTGCGTTTTTAATTTCCAAAATTCCATACTTGTTCTCTGATGGTCCCTGTCTCATAGTGTCCCACTCACATAGCTGTATCTTCTCTACTTTTTCTGATGATATCATTAGAAATTTTGGCAGGAAGCATCTCATCAGTTCTCTGAATTTCTCTGCTTCTTCAGGAGTTTGCTTATCTTTGTCTTTCTCTGACATTTCAATTTGTTCTCAAATTTCTGGAGATCCATGGTTACTTATTTCTACCCAGATAGAAATCAACAAACAGGAGGGCTCAGAGCTCTGTCTGTGGGAGCAGAGCTTGTTGGCTAACAGGGGTCATGTTAGGGTAAGAAGAGAGCTGTTCCACAACATGGACGGCACTGGAGGAGATAATGCTTAGTGAAATAAGTCAAGCAGAGAAAGACAACTATCATATGATTTCTCTCATCTATGGAACATAAGAACTAGAATGATCAGTAGGGGAAGAAAGGGATAAAGAAAGGGGGGGTAATCAGAAGGGGGAATGAAACATGAGAGACTATGGACTATGAGAAACAGACTGAGGGCTACAGAGGGGAGGGGGGTGGGGGAATGGGATAGACCGGTGATGGGTAGTAAGGAGGGCACATATTGCATGGTGCACTGGGTGTTATACACAACTAATGAATCATCGAGCCTTACATCGAAAACCGGGGATGTACTGTATGGTGACTAACATAATATAATAAAAAATCATTATTAATAAAAAAAAAAAAAAAAAGAAGAGAGCTGTTCCTCATGCTGGGGGGCCTTCAGAATGCAGAGAGATTTATCTGAGACACGGACACTCACACTAGTTATCCTGGTTATTCATAGACAGCTTATGTAGTTTCTTTATTTTTTTTTTAATTTAAGCTAATATATTTTATTTTCAATTATTTTTATTGAAGTATAATTGACATACAGTATGATATTAGTTTCAGGTATTATCTATTTTACCCATTGCCATGTCCCCGCCCCTCTGGCAACCACTAGGTCTTTGTATTTGGGAACCTATTTTTTTGTTTGTCTTTTTTTAATTTGTTCATTTGTTTTGTTTCTTAAATTCCAGATGTGGGTAAAATCATATGGTGTTTTTCTTTCTCTGACTGATTTATTTCACTTAGCATGATACACTCTAGCTCCATCCATGTCATTGCAAATGGCAAGGTTTCATTCTTTTTGATGGCCAAGTCATACTCCATTGTAGATATATGCTACACCTTCTTTTTTTTTAAGGTTTTATTAATTTTTTTGACAGAGAGAGAGAAAGAGAGCAGCAGAGGGAGAGGGAGAAACAGGCTTCCCGCTGAGCAGGGAGCCTGACGTGGGACTCAATCCCAGGACCCTGGGATCATGACCTGAGCTGAAGGCAGATGCTTAACCGACTGAGCCACCCAGGCACCCCTATATCACACGTTCTTTCTCCATTCATCTACGGATGGACACTAGGGTTGCTTTCACATCTGGACTATTGTAAATAAGGCTGCAATAAACATAGACATGCATATATCTTATTAAATTAGTGTTTAGTTTTCTTCGGGTAGCTACCCAGTAGTGGAAATACTGGATCATATGGTAATTCTATTTCTAGGGTTTTTCTTTTTCTTAATGATCTTACTTATTTATTTGAGCGAGAGAGAGAGAGCACAAGCAGGAGGAGGGGTAGAGGGAGAGGGAGAAGCAGGCTCCCTGCCAAGATGGGATTCCAACGCGGGCCTCAAACCCAGGACCCTGGGATCATGATCTGAGCTGAAAGCAGACTCGTAACTGACTAGGCACCACCCAGGCACCCCTTTATTTTTAGTTTTTTGAGGAACCTTCATACTGTTTTGCACAGTGGCTGCACCAATTTGCATTCCCCCCAGTAGAGCACAGGGGTTCCTTTTTCTCCTTCTGGGGTCTCTTTAGAGAAGAACCCTCTATGCATTTGTGGAGGTAGGGGAGCTAAATGCCTGACTGCTGCTTGTTCTGAGCACAGAACTGGGGGAGGGATGCCCCTGGGGGTCATTGGTTCCATTTGACTCTTAAATAATGCCTGGGTTTTCTATCTCACTTCTCATTTTTGTCCTCCATTGTATCATATGCAGTTTGCAAGGCTGGCATGTCCTCAGGACTCTGGCCAGCAGGACCCCGGGGACACCCGGCCGTTGTCCCTATAGGGCCTGCCAGGATTAGGAGTTGCACTGTCCAGCCTGCTTCCTCGGTCAATATTCTTCCATCTGCTTCCAGTCTCCTGGGACCTTGTTAAGATCCCTCCTACTCCGATGGGCTCCCTCCTGTCCTGGCCGTCATTCTTTAGTGTCGCTTTAGGGTGATCATGGGAGACAGGAAATAAACATTATGTTCAGTTTGTCATCTGAGGCACTGCTCCATTTGTTTAAATTATAAAAACAGGGCGTGTTGTGTTGATGAAGGTAGGCTAAATTGCTGTAACACATTGATCCTAAAATGCATTTGATGTAATAGAAGGGTATTTCACATTGGTATAATGGCCCAAGATTTTCGGCAATAGCTCTCCCTAATGCAGGGATCCCGGAACCCCAGTGTTTTTGCCATCCCTAGGATGCCGGGCCAGGGGAAGAGAAAAGAAGGTGTGGAGGAGACATGCTTGCTTCTCAAAAGCTTTGGGCCAGCAGAACACGCAGCGCGTCTGCTCACGTTCTGGGAACCGGTCCTAGGCCCACAGCAAGATTCAAGGAGCCTGGACCACTCGGTCCTTAACTAGGCAGCTCTTCTCGGCGGCACCTGCATGCAATGACGAGAAGGTTGGCTCTGGCTGTACACCTGGTCTCCTTCGCCACACGTGAACGGGCCCAGAATGCAGGTGCAAGGCGATGGCGAGAACGGGGCAGGATTACCGTCTGCTCAGTGACAATTACTAGTCTATAACGGCAGTGTGGTGTGATACCTTCACACCTGTGTGTTCCCCAAACCTACCATGCGTCTCCCCGAGCTGTCGTGGCTGCTTTGAAGGGAAACTGAAGGAAACGATGCTCATTTAATAAAATCTATGTGTCAGGCACTCCGCTAGGTGATTTACATACAAGCCAGACAACACATGCTCTCCTGAGTCACAACAAAAGCTGTTTCTCTCTATGAAATTTGGGCTCCCTGTGGGAAAGGCATAGTACTTGGGGATCTTTTTTAAGGAATAACTTGGCATAAAATCATTGCTTACCTACTAGGTGTGAGAATGGTAGTGCCAGGTCTTAGGAACCCAGAGATGGAAAGGGCTCCATGTCTAATTTTTCAGGAGCTCAGTTTTCTCTATAATGCAAACAAACAATCATAATACAGTGTGATGCATGTCATAGGGGAGAGCGGGAAGGAGAGAGTTTTTTCTGCCTAGAGAGACAGGGTGGGCTGGGAGGAGGGGATTGGAGGTGTCAGAAAGCAGGTGTCTAGCATTTAAACAGGGTCTTGAAGGATAGTTAAGAAATTGCCAGAGAGAAAGGAGGAAAGGGATGTGCAGGCAGAGAGACTACTCTGTATTAGTCAACATTCATGGGTTGTCCAGGGAGTGACTGGCTGATACACATGGGGCACAGCAGGAAGGTGAGGCGAGAAAGGGGAGGCGAGCACACAGTTCCCCCAAGACCAGGGTTTCTCCACCTCTGCACTATTGACATTTGGGGCCAGATGATTCTTTGCTGTGGGAGGCTCTCCTGTGCATTGTGGGATGTTTAACAACATCCCCGGCCTCTGTCCACTAGATGCCTGTAGTGCGTCCCACAATTGAAAATGTCTGCCTCCATGTTGCCAAACGTCTCTCAGGAGACAGAATGGCTCCGTTGAGAACCACTGCTTTAGACAGATGTCATTTTGCTTTGATCACCCACAGTAGAATTCAGTACAGTGCTTGCATCTAGTAGGTCTATGTGCAAGTGGAGGACAGATCCCCTTTGAGCCAAAGTGCCTTATTCCATTGGCCGGTAGCCGGTAGCCCTGCCCTAGCTCAAAACAGTGTTATGAGGATCGGCCAATACATCATACTTACCCTTTATTTCATATTATGGGTACCTGGAAAATGCCTGTCTTCACAGTAATTAGAAAGCTAGTCTCGTAGGCATTCAGTTTACATTTATTTCCTTAAATGCAAGAGTAAGTCATTTAAAAATACACTGATTGAGATCCAAGCAGATTAAAACTGATTTTCAAATATGCTTTCTAATTTTGCAGTCCAGAATGATCTCTTTCATGCTTTATGACCTACCCCGTAAAAAAGTAATACTTCGCTCCCTTGCCAATGCCCCTGCAGTCCATCTGGGGAAAATACCAGTCAAGCTCCTACCATTTTCTCAACTGTTGACTTTGCTGCCTACACATCTGGCATCGAAAACATATGGATCACTCTTTAATCAACAACCCAGAATATCATCACTTTGAACACCTGTCAGAGAATTTATCCAAGAATTGACTGCAGTTCAGCAGTTGCCAAGAGTGCGATTGAGACATCTGATTAGCAGGGAGGCCATCCAAACGGCATATTAACTCCTTGTTCCTCTCAGTTCTCTTCTTCTACCCCCGCCCAGAGTCAGCTCGTTAGAAAAACAACAGACACGTGAAAACAATGCTCCACATCACTAGCCATCAGGGAAATACAAATCAAACCCACAATGAGATACCACCTTACAGCATTAGAATGGCAAAAATTAACAAAACAGGAAATGACAAATATTGGCGAGGATGTGGAGAAAGGGGAACCCTCTTACACTGTTGGTGGGAATGCAAGCTGGTGCAGCCACTCTGCAAAACAGTATGGAGAGTCCTCAAGATGTTAAAAATAGAGCTATCCTATGACCCAGCAATTGCACTACTGGGTATTTGCCCCAAAGATACAGATGTAGCGAAAAGAAGGGGCACATGCATCCCAATGTTCATAGCAGCAATGTCCACAATAGCCAAACTGTGAAGGAGCCGAGATGCCCTTCAGCAGATGAATGGATAAAGATGTGGTCCATATATACAATGGAACGTTAGTCAGCCATCAGAAAGGATGAATACCCACCATTTGCATCAACATGGATGGAACTGGAGGGGATTGTGCTAAGTGAAATAAGTCAAGCAGAGAGAGACAATTATCATATGGTTTCACTCATGTGTGGAACTAAGGAATAGCATGGAGGATGATAGGGGAAGGGAGGGAAATCTGAAGGGGGACAAATCAGAGAGGGAGATGAATCATGAGAGACTACGGACTCCGGGAAACAAACTGAGGGTTTTGGGGGGGGAGGTAACAGGGTGATGGGCATTAAGGACAGCATGTGTTGTGATGAGCACTGGGTGTTATACGCAACTAATGAATCATTGAACACAATATCAAAAACTAATGGTGTACTATACAGTGGCTACCTGAACATAATTAAAAAAAAAGAAAAACAACAGGCCTGGGCTCTATTATTCAAGCTTTTCACAACAGTGCTTTTGGTGGGATTAGGTTGTGAGTTCAGTTTTTTGTTTGTTTATTTTGGTAGAGGGAAATATCAGAAATACCCATTTATGGGAAAAATCTGTCTTTTGAAGAATCATAGTCAAAATTGTTGTCAGTTATAATCCAAAGTCTGCTTCCTAAGAGTGAGCTGAGTTCTGGTTCCACCAATGAGGGAAGAAAAGCCAGAAAGTGCCTGTGGACAGAACACAGGTAGGGTCCAAGGCCAGGACCAGGAATGGCAGAAGGAATGACAGTAATGACCGCATGGAAGGAGCTTGGGGGCTGGGCTGCAGTGGAGTTATCTTCCAAGCCTTCAGAATTGATCCTTTGGACACCAGCAAGCCCTCAGGTGAAACCTAGGGAAGAAAAAGAAACATTTCACTCTAAGCAAGATGGGACACCTGGGTCATTTAATTTCACCTGAGACTGAGTGTACAGACAGTGGCCAGACCATATATAAGAATAGAACTCCGGGGGTTCCTGGGTGGTTCAGTTGGTTAAGAATCAGGACTCTTGATTTTGGCTCAGGTCATGATCTCAGGACCTTGAGATCTAGCCTTGCGTCAGAATCCATGCTCAGTGGGGAGTCTGCTTGGGATTCCTTCTCCTCCTCCCCCTCTCTCTTGTGTTATCTCTTCTCTTTCCCCTAGAGAAATCCCACTCATCTTCCCAGACCCAGCATGAGTGCCTCTGCATTTGAGGAGCCTTCCCTGTCCATCATTAGCAAAATCATAGGAATTCTATTCTTCCTCCATGTTAGAATGACACAGCAGTCCAACACTCAATATCAAAGGGAAAGAAACCAGTATTTCCTGAGTATTGTTTATTTTCTGGGTGTTAAGTACATGTGTCATTTCATTAAATCCTCTCTTAACTTTGTGAAGTAGGAATTCCTCCCTCCACTTCACAGATGATGAAAGCAAGACCTTAACTCATCATATGAAATTAAAGATGTGTCTGTCTTTTCTAATTAGATTGTGAGCTCCTTGGTAAGATTATTTCTTATGAATTTTAATTTTTCATGCAGAGCAAATGCTGGACACATGAAAGACGTTTCATAAGGGCTTGGTGAGTGAGCAAATGAATGAATGACTATGGGCCAGGAAAAAATGAATTTGTTTACAAGCCTCGTCTGGCTTAGAGGACTAATTATTCAAAAGCAAGGACCATATGGTTCCTATAGGTAAAGGGAAATAAGTCAAACTTTTTCTTTTAGCCAGACCCAGTTTCTGGGAACAGGAAATCAATCATTATAAAATTCCAGGTGGAGGCTGCAAGCATTTCCAGTTCTGGCTACATAGGTTTGGGGGCTTTGATGTCTGTGAGTCACGTATTGAAGATTTACCAGGCAGCCGTGGCTTCCTGCCTCGGTGAGAAGACAAATGTCAGCAGGTAATCTATAACCTGCGTCTAAGCAACAGAAAAGAATTTTGTCGTGCAATCAGTGTATATGAGAGCGTATCATTTCACCCAGGCTTGGGGAGTCCACATCTTTGGTGCCTTGGGTTTCCTTAATTATTTTAAACATTTTTGTTGAAAAGTTGTCATAGCAATGCCATAAACAAATATTTTGAAGGGATAAATTCTATTTCCAGCACCCTCAAGTAGTGTTTCATTTTTGCCCATTTTCTACCCCTGCTCGTCCACGCATAAGCATTTTATACGCTTGCAGCCACAAAGCAATGTCTATTTTGAATTCTGCCATTTCACTTAACAGCACATCAAGAAGTTTCTATGTTTCCAAAGCCTTCATAGTTAAAAATTTCAGTGTTTGCACAATATTCCGTAACTTACTAAATTATTCCCACATTGTTGTGCAGTGACTTCACTCCTCATATTTTTGGTATTTTTTAGGTAACATTTGCAGGAAGCATCTTCTTGCATATAATTTTTGCCATCTGATTAACACGTCCTTAGAATAAATTCTTAGGAATAGAATTTCTGACATCTTTGAGGCTTCTGCTACATGCTACCATGTTGCTTTGCAAAAGCACTTCTACTAACTTAGAGAACCAGATTAGAGCTCAAGGAGAATGTCTTGCTATGAACTCTACACAGATGCCTCCTTAGGGCAAGAGTCCGGACAATCGATGGTAAAGCATCTCCTTAAAAAGCATTAAAAGGCATTTGGTGCAGTAGCCATGTGGGCTGCACACGTAGGAAAAATTAACACCAAGGCCACCTTGATTAGAATTTTCTGAAGCGAAATTGTTTTTCTCTGGATGTGTGAATTCTCATAATGGTAATAGAAGATTTTCTTCTGCATCTTCATGCTCCTTGCCTCAACCTCGGACACCAGGCATTACTTGCTCAGCTACTGTTCCACTGTCCTCTTCTCCTGGCCCTGCCTCATGTCAGGTCCTGGCTTCCACCTCCTCATCCGCCTCTTCTACAGCTGAGAGGTGCCATGGTTTATGTCCAAGAACCAGCAGGTGCTAATGTGACTTGTCTGCCTGGTCAGCTCTCTTTTGTCAGTCATACCTGTGCCCAACCTCCAGCCCCTTCTAGTAGGCAGGGCTTCTTGTACTGGATCCTGGCTCCTTCCCCTCCCATCTGCACCACGTTGTCTCCCTCCCTGCAACAACCTCATCCTCACACCCCAGCCCTGAGATATGACACAGAAAACTGGAAAGATTTGGTAGATAAAAGCCTGGGATGTAGCAGAGAGCCGATACTTACTATGTACTTGCCCATTTCACATATATTATCCCTTTTAATCCTCACCTTAATTCTGAGAGAAAGGCAATGATTATTTTCTTTTCTACTTTACAAATAGAGGAACTATATTTCAGTCAACTTAAGTAATTTTCTCGAGGTCACACAGCTAGAAAATGGCAGACTGGGATTTGAATGCAGAATTTTGTCTCTAGAGTCCACTCTTCTAACCACCATGCTCCAGGGCTATCTCTGGGTGGGAGGCTGATGAAGTAAAGGGAGTGGACGGATGTATAAACTGGAAGGGAGAGGTCCTGGTTTCAGAATGAGGGTAACCCAAGGGAGAGGGATGACAATTGAGAAAAAATAAGACATGTCAAACATACCGTGTCTACAATGAACTCTTGATGTCATTCCCAAACCCTGATTCTCCTCAGCCTTTCCCATCTTAGTCAATGACAATGCTATCCTTCCAGTTGTTTAGGTCGAGAGCCTTGCAGCCTTCCTTGACTCTCCTCTTCTTCCTATGTTCCATCCATCAAAAATTTCTATTGGCTCCATCACTAACGTGCAGAATCTAACCACTTCTTTTATCTTCACTAGGCTCCCTGGGCTCAGCCACTGTCATGTCTCATCTGGATCATTCCAATGGCCTTCTCACTAATGGCCCCGATTCCACCCTTGCACCCCTACAGTCCAGTCCCCACACATCAACCAGGGTGATCTCCCCAAAACACAGATCAGATCAGGTCACTCTTCCACTCAAAACCAACTGATGGCTCATCCATTCAGTGGCTCTCTCTTTCCCCCTCCAAGCTCTCTGCTCTTATCTCCCGCTGCAGCCCCTCACTCACTCCCCTCCAGTCTCACTGAACCCCTGACTATTCCCCAAACATCTCAAACATGCCAAGCAAACCATGGGGATGTGAGCTGTACATTGCATATGAATAAACATTAAGTGTTCCCCCCTGCTAAATGACGGGACCAAGCAATTGTCCTGAACTCTGATTGCTGAATACCTTTCGGGTTTCTATTCTGTGAGTTTTAATGAAGATAAAAGACATTCTATTAAAATCAGGTTCTTTGGTTAACACTAATATGTGATATGGAGAGTGTTAGGGACAATATATTTTTTCTTTATTAATTATTTTTCCCTCGATAGTCTTGACCACAGGATGTGTTGACTAAAGGATAGAATCATGACTTTGCCTGTTTGACACTGCAGGAACTTCCAGGTAAGGGGAGGGTGTGTCAATCATTCCCCAATTCATGATTTAGGGCAGGTGTTGACAATATTTTTTTCTGGAAATGTTCACATAGTGAATATTTTAGGCATTTGCTGGTCATTGTAGTGTGAAAGCAGGTTTGGTAATACATAAATAAATGAATGTGGTTATGTTCCAACAAAATTAATTTACAAAAAAAAAAAAAAAAGAAGAAGAAGAAGAAGAAAAGGAAGAAAGAAAAGCAATGGCCAGATTTGGCCCATGAGTCATAATTTGGTAATCCCTGATCTAGGGACACATGTGGGAGCCCAAGCCAATAAGGATGAGCACAGGTCAGACATATTTCCATGGGCACTGCTGGACAGAATATAAATCATGTTCTTTTCTCTCTTTTTTTTTTTTTTTGTTGTACTTACAATGTCTTGCACCTCACTTGGCACATAGTAAACATTTCTTAAAACTCTTTTTGGAATAAATGATTGAATGAATAAGGTATAGAGTTTGAAGTGGGGAGATATTTTTCTATACTTTTAGAGAGATCTTGTTTATTTAGGCATTTATTTGGCAAACATTTATTCAGGGCTCCCATTTGATGATTAAAAAGATGGGATTTTAAAAAAAGATTTTATTCATTCATTTATTTTAGAGAGATACAGTGAGCATGCAGACGAGTGGGGGAAGGGGGAGAGGGGAAGGGAGAGAGAGACAGAAAGAATCTCAAGCAGACTCCACGCTGAGTCTGGAGCCTGACTTGGGGCTCGATCCCACAACCCAAGAGATCAAAACCTGAGCTGAAACCAAGAGCCAGTGCTTAGCAGACTGAGCCACCCAGGTGCCCCCTAAAGATGGGATTTTTGTTAGACCTCACAGAGCAGAGTCTACCTCAGGAGACAGATGCTCAAGAAGGTATATCAGCAAAGTGTGAAAAATGTTAACAGGGAATGTTCAGGAGGCTTTGGAAGCACTTTGAGGTTTGTGGACAAATAATGATGTTCTGCCCTCATTAGACTCTGCACCTGACAGTCAGACCAAATTTAGTTTGCTGGGTAGCAAAGGTGTGAGCCCATGTTTGAGGAGACCAGAGCTTACACAAGGGATGGACTTGTCATCTTAACACTGATAAATAATTTAGCGGAGGGAGTTAAGATGGTGGAGGAGTAGGGGTCCCCTTTTTCAGCCGGTCCCCTGATTCGAGCTGGATAGGTACCAGACCAGCCTAAACAACCACGGAACCAGCCTGAGATGCAGGAAGATGCATCTGGATCTCTACAAACGAACATCTCCGGCACTGAGTATTGAGGTACGAATCGGGGAGCCGTGAAACCGCGCACAGATATTGGAAGATAAATGGAAGGGGGAGGGAGCCGCTGCGTTAGGGCGCCAGGAAGCGGTAGCCACCTGCACGGGGGAGCGGGCGGACTCGAGGACCGGCACTCGCGAGAGAGCGGACTGGGACCGTGAGCCGGGAGCGCACGCCACCAGACTGAAACGGAGCTCCGGTGTGCTCACTGGAACCAGACTGAGACCAGGAGCTCCGGAGCCCGTGGGGGCGACTGGCGGCTGGCGGCATTAGAAACTCAAAGGACAGAGACCCACTGGCCCTGGAAGTGAGGGCTGGGATGCCGTGTGTGGGACGCACAACCTGGGACGCCGCAGGGTTGAGCAGCACCAACAGAAACAGAGTTAAAGTGGCCAGAACATCAGTGGAGAATGGGCCGAGATCCCTCTGTTCTGAGACAGAGGCTGAGATTTGGCCCCTGCTGCTCTGATTCTCAGAAGAGGCACAGCAAACCGCCAGGGAAAGCTGCCAGAGAACAAAAGCCTGGAAATACCGGCTCACAGTGTGCCCATCTCCATCCCCCCTCGCAGGGGACGCGGAGACTCTACCCAAACAGGGTTGCCTGAGTATCGGCGCGGCGGGCCCCTCCCCCAGAAGGCAGGCTGAAAAATCAAGAAGACCACAACCCGGGCACCTGGGTGGCGCAGTCATTGAGCGACTGTCTTCGGCTTAGTGCGTGATCCCGGCATTCGGAAAAGGAGTCCTTCATCGGGCTCCTCTGCTGGGAGCCTGCTTCTTCCTCTCCCACTCCCCTGCTTCTGTTCCCTCTCTCGCTGGTTGGCTGCCACATAAATAAATAAATAAAATCTTTAAAGAAGAAGCGCATGTCCCTAAGATCCCTATAAAACAAGGGCGCATGGCCTGGGTCCTGGTCAATAATTTGGGCTCTGGACAACCCTGTAACCTCTCCTCATCAGAATGATGAGAAGGAGAAGTCCAAAAAAAGAGCAATGAGTCTGTGCCTCTGCCACAGAACTAATGGATATGGATATAAACAAATTATCAGAAATGAATTCAGAGTAACAATAGTCAAGATGATGTGTAGACTTGAAAAAAGTATTAACGAAAATGTTAATGAGAATATAGAATCTCTAAGGGCGGAAATGAGAGCGAACCTGGCAGAAATTAAAAATTCTATGAGCCAAATGCAGTCAAAACTAGAGGCTCTGATGGCCAGGGTGAATGAGGCAGAAGAACGTGTCAGTGAATTAGAGGATGGGTTAGTAGAAGACAAAGCTAAAATAGAATCTGGACTCAAAAAAATCCATGCTCAAGAATGTAGGTTACGGGAGATTACTGACTCAATGAAACCTTCCAACGCAGAACTACCGGATCCCCGAGGAGTGGAGAAAAACAGAGGTTCTAGAAGAGATATTTGAACAAATTGTAGCTGAAAACTTCCCCAATCTAGCTAGGGAAACAAACATTCGGGTCCAAGAGGCAGAGAGGACCCCCTCCCAAGCTCAACCACGCGACAAACCTGCCTCACACATCATAGTGCAATTCGCAAATATTAGATCCAAGGATGAGTGATTGAAAGCAGCCAGGGAAAGAAATTTCTCACGTACCAAGGCAGAGAGGTCAGAATTCAACAGACCTGTCTACACAGACCTGGAACAGAGAAAGGGTTGGGGAGGGGACATTTTTAAAGTCTTCAGAGAAAAACATGCAGCCAAGGATCCTTTATCCAGCAAAAGCCATTCAGAATTGATGGAGAAAAAAATAGTAACCAGAATCGCCAATCATTAACCAATTTCATAACCACGAAACCAGCCCTACAGGAGATGATTATGGGTTCATAAAAGTAAAAAGGCCCCAAGAGTAATAGAACAGAAAGTCACAATCTATAGAAACAAAGACCTGTAGCAACATGGCATCACTAAAATCATCTCTCTCAATAATCAGTCTCAATGGAAATGGCCTAGCTGTCCCACAAATGCCACAGCGTTGCAGATTGATAAAAAGACATGACCCATCCATTTGCTGTTCACAAGAGACTCATTCTGAACCCAAAGATACATCCAGACTGACGGTAAAGGGATGGAGTACCATCTTTCACGCAAATGGACCTCAAAAGAAAGCTGGTAGCCTCACATCAGACAGATTGGATTTTAAACTCAAAAGACTATAGTTAGAGACACAGAAGGGCACTATATTATTTTTAAAGGATGTATCCAACAAGTGGATATGACAATTATAAATATATATGCCCCCAACAGGGAGCAGCAAAATACACAGCAACTCTTAACCAGAATGAGATATAGATAAAAATACATTTATAGTAGGGACCCTCAACACTCCACTATCAGAAATAAAGAAAACACCCCTGGCAAAAATCGACAAAGAAACAAGGGCTTTGAATGCCATACTACTCGATGAGTTGGACCTCATAGATATATATAGAACACTACACCCCAGAACCAAAGAATACTCATTCTATTCTAATGCCCATGGAACATTCTCAAGAATAGACCATGTTCCGACACAAAACAGGTCTCAATCGAACCAAAAGACTGAAATTATTCCTGCATATTCTCAGACCACAAACTTACTTTTAATTGGAACTCAACCACAAGGAAAAATTTGGAAGAAACTCAAACACTTGGAGACTAAGAACCATCCTCTCACAATCACGATTCGATAAACCAGGAAATCAAAATCAATTTAAACAATTTATGGAGACCAATGAGAATGAAAACACAATGTCCATCAAACCTTGGATACTGCAAAGGCAGTTCTAAGGGGAAATACAAGCATCCAAAGCCTCTCACTAAAACAATAGAAAAATCTAAAAATGAGTTTTTATATTCTCACCTCAAGAAGCTGGAACAGCAACAGAGGGACAGGCCTAATCCACGCACGAGGAAGCAGTTGACCAAGATGAGAGCAGAAATCAATAAATTAGAAACCAGGAGTACAGTAGAGCAGATCAACAGAATCAGAAGCTGGTTCTTTGAGAGAATTAATAAAATTGACAGACCACTGGCAAGACTTATCCAAAAGAATAGAGAAACGACCTATAATAAAAATTATGAATGAAGAAGGAGAGGTCACAAACCAACACCAATGAAATTGGAAGGATTATTAGTAGCTTTCTTACCAACGACACATATAATAGCAATCTGAAAGATGGAGGACTTCCAACCACTAAGACTAAAACTAGGAAGAAATTGATTTTAAATACATCTAAAGAGATATGAGTTGTATAGATAAACAACTCCAAATAACAAAACTCAGGCCGGATGGTTTTCCTGGGGAATTCTACCAAACATTCAAAGAAGAAATAATACCTCTTCTCCTAAAGCTATTTCAAAATAGAAACAGAAGGAAAGCTACTAAACTCATTCTATGAGGCCATAATATTACCTTGATCCCCAAACCAAGCAAAGACCCCATCAAAAGGAATTACAGACTGATTTCCGATGAATATGGACACCAAAAATTCTCAACAAGATCCTGGCTAATAGAATCCAACAGTACCTTAAAAGGATTATACATCATGACCAAGTGGGATTCATACCATGCTGCAATCAACACACAAAACTATCAGTGTCTTAGATTTTATCCAGAAGGAAGAATTCAGAAATCTGATCTCTGAGTGATGCTTACTGACAAAGTTTAAGCATCCTCTCCTGATTAAAACCCTTCAGAGTGTAGGGATAGTGGGTACATTTCTCAATCTCATAAAAACCATCTATGAAAAGCCTACAGCAAATATAGAGAAATTAGGGAATCCATCCCATTTACAATAGCACCAAAAACCATACGTTACCTTGGAATTAACTTAACCAGAGACGTAAAGGACCTATATTCTAGAAACTATAAATCACTCTTGAAAGACATTGAGGAAGACATAAAAAGATGGAAAGATATTCCATGCTCATGGATTGGAAGAATTAACATAGTTAAAATGTCCATGCTACCCAGAGCAATCTACACTTTCAGTGCTATCCTGATCAAAATACCCAGGACATTTTTCAAAGAACTGGAACAAATAGTCCTTAAATTTGTATGGAACCAGAAAAGGCCCCGAATCTCCAAGGAACTGTTGAAAAGGAAAAACAAAGCTGGGGGCATCACAATGCCGGATTTCGAGCTGTACTACAAAGCTGTGATCACAAAGACAGCATGGTACTGGCACAAAAACAGACACATAGACCAATGGAACAGAATAGAGAGCCCAGAAATGGACCCTTGGCTCTTTGGGCAACTAATATTTGATAAAGCAGGAAAAAACATCCGGTGGGAAAAAGACAGTCTCTTCAATAAATGGTGCTGGGAAAATTGGACAGCTACATGCAAAAGAATGAAACTTGACCACTCTCTCACACCATACACAAAAATAAACTCCAAATGGATGAAAGACCTCGATGTGAGACAGGAATCCATCAAAATTCTAGAGGAGAACATAGGCAGCAACCTCTACGACATCGGCCAAAGCAACCTTTTTCATGACACATCCCCAAAGGCAAGAGAAACAAAAGATAAAATGAATTTATGGGACTTCATCAAGATTAAAAGTTTCTGCACAGCCAAGGAAACAGTCAGAAAAACTAAGAGGCAGCCCACGGAATGGGAGAATATATTTGCAAATGACACTACAGATAAAGGACTGGTATCCAAGATCTACAAAGAACTTCTCAAACTCAATACACGAGAAACAAATAAACAAATCAAAAAATGGGCAGAAGATATGAACAGACACTTTTCCAATGAAGACATACAAATGGCTAACAGACACATGAAAAAATGTTCAAAATCATTAGCCATCAAGGAAATTCAAATCAAAACCACACTGAGATACCACCTTACGCCAGTTAGAATGGCAAAAATAGACAAGGCAAGAAACAACAATTGCTGGAGAGGATGTGGAGAAAGGGGATCCCTCCTACATTGTTGGTGGGAATGCAAGTTGGTACAGCCACTCTGGAAAACAGTGTGGAGGTCCCTTAAAAAGTTAATAATTGAGCTACCCTATGACCCAGCCATTGCACTACTGGGTATTTACCCCAAAGATACAGACGTAGTGAAGAGAAGGGCCATATGCACCCCAATGTTCATAGCAGCATTGTCCACAATAGCTAAATCTTGGAAGGAACCGAGATGCCCTTCAACAGATGACTGGATTAAGAAGTTGTGGTCCATATATACAATGGAATATTACCCAGCTATCAGAAAGAACGAGTTCTCAACATTTGCTGCAACATGGACGGCACTGGAGGAGATAATGCTAAGTGAAATAAGTCAAGCAGAGAAAGACAATTATCATATGATTTCTCTCATCTATGGAACATAAGAACTAGGAAGATCGGTAGGGGAAGAAAGGGATAAAGAAAGGGGGGGTAATCAGAAGGGGGAATGAAGCATGAGAGACTATGGACTCTGAGAAACAAACTGAGGGCTTCAGAGGGGAGGGGGGTGGGGGAATGGGATAGACCGGTGATGGGTAGTAAGGAGGGCACATATTGCATAGTGCACTGGGTGTTACACGCAACTTATGAATCATCGAACTTTACATCAGAAACCAGGGATGTACTATACGGTGACTAACATAATTTAATAAAAAAACATTAAAAAAACACACAATTTAGCGGCGCCACCCGTCTTCAATAAGGGCGGCTCAAACTGCTTCCATAACAGGGCTTTCCAATTGTTAATCAAGTGGAAATCACTCTGCTCTGAAGCCTGCATTAGGAGTTTTAGAGCACCATTTTATTTCTCTTCAAGCCTCTTTGAGGGTGTATTATGTTCAGAGCCAGGCTTTTAACAAAGCATTATATTTAATCTTTTTACCACTTTGATCTTTTTCTCTAAAAATTATTTTCATTATTCCAAGTTTCATTTTGCTTTTCCTATATATCCTTTATAAAATTGTCTGTAAGAGATAAAGAGCCCATTAAATGCTGTGAAGTCCTAACCTGCCTTTAATAAAGAAAGAAATATGGGAACCCTAACAGAAGGTCACTGCATTGTGAGAAAAATGGATCCACGGTGGGCGTAAGTTTCTTTTCTGCGTACATGTTGGATGCAGTGCCTGGTCAAGGACTGTAAGAAAAATGGCAAACTCCTTCCCTGCAATTTATCAGAATGCCGTTTCTTATACTAAAGATAGACTGTAACAAAAGATCTAATGTTCATGTCATCAGAATCTCCAAAAGAGAGGAAGAAAGAGAGGGGCTGAAAAATTGCTTGAAGTAATAATGGCTGAAAAGTTCCCAAATTTTGCAAAAGATCTGAGTTCAAAGATGTAAGAAGCTGAGTGAATCCCAAACAGGATCAACCTAAAGGAATTAAGATCAAAACACAGTATAGCCAAACTTCTGAACAATAAAGGCAAAGAAAAATATCTTGAAATCAATGAGGGAAACAGAACCTTACCTAAAGGGGGAAAACAAATTGAATGACATTGGATGGCATTTCTCATCAGAAACCATGGGAGCCAGTGCACAACATTCCCCAAGTGCTGAAAGAGAACTATGAACTCAGAATCCTGTTCCCAGGGAAAATATGCTTTCAGAATGAAGGAGAAATAAGACTTTCTCAGGTGAAGGAACTAAGAGAATATGTCAGTAGCATACCAACCCTAAAAGAATGGCTAACTAAAGTTATCTAAGCAGAAAAAAAAAGAAAGAAAAAGCAACAAAAAACAAGGAAGGAAGAAATCTCGGATCATCAAGAAGGAAGAAGGAACACATACAAATAATACGATAGACTTTCCTTCTCCTCTTGCATTTTCTAAATTATTTTTGATGGTGAAAGCAAAAGGGATAGTACTGTCTCTAGGGTTCTAAATGCACGTAGAGAAAATATCTACAATATTTACAGTATAAATGGAGAAAATAAAGGGACATCGAGGAAGGTAAGTTTTCTACACTTCATTTGAACTGGCAAAATTGCAACACCAGTAGATTGTGCTAACTTCTGTATATATAAAGTAATATGGGCAGCAACCACTAAAAAAAATCTATAATAATATACAGTCAAAAATACTATAGATAAATAAAAAAGAAATTCTAAAAAAATTCAAATAATCCACAGAAAGGAAAGAAAAAGGAAAAACAGGGGTGCCTGGGTGGTTCCGTCATTAAGCGTCTACCTTCGGCCCAGGGTGTGATCCCCGGGGTCCTGGGATCCAGCCCTGCATTGGGTTCCCTGCTCCGCTGGGAGCCTGCTTCTTCCTCTCCCACTCCCCCTGCTTGTGTTCCCTCTCTCGCTGGCTGTCTCTCTCTCTCTGTCAAATAAATAAAAATAAAATCTTAAAAAAAAAAAAAAGAAAGAGGAAAAACAGAAAAATGAAGAAAACAAAAATTTTGATGGCACACTTAATGCACTAACATCAATAATTACATTAAATGGAAATTGTCCAAATACACTAGTTAAAAGACATTAGCAGAGTGAATTAAAAAACAGGACTCAACTATATGCTGTCTATAAGAAATTCACTTCAAATATAATGGTGTAGGACAGTTGAAACCAAAAGAATGGGAAAAGTTACATCATGTAAACATTAATCACAGGAAAGAAGGAGTGGCTATTTTAATATCAAATAAAGTAGTCCTCAGAACAAAGAAAATTACCAGAGACAAAGGAGAACATATATAATGATAAAAGGGATAATCCACCAAGAAAATGTAGTTATCTTAAATGTTTATTCAACAGAGGCACAAAAAATGTGAAGCAAAACTTAACTCATTTTATAAAGAACTGAAAGGAGAAATAGACAAATCCATAGTTATAGTGGGTGACTTCAATGTCCCCTTCCAACAACTTGAACAGAACAAAATCAGCAAAGATATAGAAGCACTCAACACCACCACCATCCCAAGACGGAATTGACATTTATAGCGTACTCTCCCAACAATAGCAGAATACCCATTCTTTTCAAGTGCCCATATAATACATACCAGGACAGACCACATCCTGGGCCATAAAACAAACCTCATTTGAGCTTTGGACATTGAAAAGAATGGAAATCATACAGTGTTGAGAGTGTGCTCTCAGACCACAAAGGAATTAAACTAGAAATCTATAGAAGAGAGAACAGGAAAATCTCCAAAGACTTGGAAACAGCACACTTCCAAATACTCTGGGGATCAAAGAGAAGCTTTCGAGAGAAATTTAAAAAAATTGAATGAAAATGATAATACAGCATATAAAAACATGTGAGACAGTTTCAGTTATGCGAAATGGGTAAGTTCTGGAGACCTCATGTACAATAATGTGACTATAGTTAACAATACTGTATTGTACACACAAATTTGGTAAGAAGGTAGATCTTAAGTGGTCGTGTGTATCGCAAAATATCAAGTTGTATACCTTAAGTAAATACAATTTGTATTTGTCAATGATATGTCACTAAAACTGAAAAAAAAAAACCGTGGGACACAGTGAAGCAGTGGGAGAGGGAGATTTATAGCATTGAATGCGTACATTAGAATAGAAAAAGACTTTCAAAGAAGTAATATAAGCTACCATTCCAGGAACATATGAAAAGAAGAGCAAACTAAACCCAAAATGAGTGGAAAGAAGGGAATAATAAAGATAAGAACTGAAATCAATAAAGTTGAAACAGAAAAACGATAGCAAAAATCAATGAAAGAAAGAGCTGAGTCTTAGAAAAGATCAACAAAATTGACAAACCTTTAGCAAGACTGACAAAGAAAAAAGAGAAAACATAAATTATCAACATCAGGAATGAAACAGAGACTATCACTACAGACCCTGCAACACCAAAGGATAAAATACTCTGAATATCTCCACACACATAAATTTGATGTTTGTTGATGACAAATCTGACATCATGTTGACATTGTGTTGATAAGCTTATTCCTCAGAAAAACACAAACTACCATAACTCACCCAATACGAAATAATTTGAATAGCTCTGTAACCATTAAGGAAATTGAATTTGTAATTTTAAAATTCCACTGAAAGAAATCACCAGGCACAAGTGGTTTCACTGGAGAAATCTTTCAAACATATAAAGAAAAATTAAACGAATTCTGCGCAATCTCTTCCACCAAATAGAAGAGGAAGGCATAGTTCTTAACTCATTTTATAAAGGTGGTATTACCCTGATACCAAAACCAAATGAATACAGTACATAAAAAGAAAAGCGTAGACCAATATTCTTCACTAATATATAGATACAAAAAAATCCTACAAAATATTAGCAAATAGAATTCGTAAGACATGAAACATGTGGACATTGAAATTACAATTGCAATTACAATTTACAGTTGCAGGGGTAGGGTAGACATACTTAGGTGTAAATCTAACAAGATAAGCACAGGACTTGAACGCTGAGAACTACAGGATGCTGGTGAAAGAAATCAAAGAAGATGTAAATAAATGAAGAGATATGCCATGTTCATGGATTGTCAGACTCAATAGCAAAGATGTCCATTCTCCCCAAACTGATATATTTCATGAAATTCCTATCAAAATGTCAGCAAGGTATTTTTTGTATATAGCAATATTATTCCAAAATTCATAGGGAAAGGCAAAAGAACTATAATAGCTAAAACCATTTTTGAAAAATAAGAATAAAGTGAGAGAAATCAGTTTATTTCATTTCAAGACTTATTAAACAGTTACAGTTATCAAGACTGTGCGGTATTGCCAGAGGGGTTGACACGCAGATCAATGGAACAGAAATAGAGCTCTCAAAATACGCCCTGCTATTTTTTCCCCCAGAGGTACAAAAGTATTTCAGCGGAAGAAATACAACCGTCTCGGCAAATGGTGCTGGAGCAATTGGATATCCATAGGCAAAAAAGTGAACCTTGACCTAAGTCTCACAGGTTATATAGAAATTAACTCAAAATGGATCGTAAGCTTAAATGTGAAACTATAAAACTTTTAGAAAAAATAAGCAAATGAGAAACCTTCAGGATCTAGCGTTACACAAAGAGTTCTTACATTTAACACCAAAAGCATGATCCATCAAAGGGAAATTGATAAATTGAACTTCATTCAAAGTAAAACTTCTACCCTATGAAAGACCCTGTTAAGAGGTGGAAAAGCTACAGACTGGGAGAAAACACTTTCAAGCCATATATCCACCAAAGACTAGTATTTAAATATATAAAGAACTCTAGAAACAGTAAAAATAACAAAAATAAAAAACAACTCCCAAATAACCCAATTAAATCATAGACAAAAGCCCTAAGCAGACATTTCAGCAAGTAGATATACAGATGGAAAATAAATACATGAAAAGATGCTGAACATCATTGGCCTTTGGAAAAGGCAGTTAAAACTACAACAAGCGATCACACACCTGTCAGAATGGCTAAAATGAAAAATAGAGAAAACACAAAATGTTGGCAAGGATGTGGAGAAACTGGCTCATTCATACATCTCTGGGAGGAATGTACAGTGGTACAGCCACTTTAAAAAACAGTTTGACAATTTCTTTAAAATCTTAATATGCAGCTACCAGTCAACCCAGAAATCACACTTGGAGGCATTTATCCCAGAGAAATGAAGACATGTTTACAAGGAAACCTATACACAAATATTTATGGCAGCTTCATTTGTAATAGCCTTAAACTGGGAACGACCTACAGGTCCTTCAGTGGTTGAATGGTTAAACAAACTGACACATGCATCCTGTGTAGGATTGGTCAGTAACAAGAAGGAAGGAAGTGGTAATACATGTAACAGCCCAGATCAAACTCCAGAGAATTACGCTACATGAAAAAATCAAATTCCGAAAGTTTACGTACTCTATGACTCTGTTGATATAAAATTCTTGAAATGATAAAATTATAGAAATGGAGAACAGATTAGTGGTTTTCGGGGGCTAAGAAGGAAGTGAACATGGCTATAAAAGGGACCACGAGCAATCCTTGTGGTTGATGGAAATGTTGTTTTGACTATCAATGTCAATACTATTGGTTGTGATATCGCACAGCAGTTCTGTAAGATGAGAGAAATTGGGTAACAGGTGCATTGGATCCCTTCTCTTTCTTACAACTGCATGTAAACCTAAAATTATCTCAAAATTAGAACTATTATTTTAATTTTAAACTTACCGAAATTTATTAAAATAATAGGTTTGATTTTGAAAATCCAGTAATGAGAGGCTTCAAAAAAATCAGAACTGGAAAATACTTATTAAGCCTGACCAGGGACCATTTTAGGAGCTAAGGATACATCAGGCCAAGTCCCTGCTCTCATGGGGCTTATAGTCTAGTATAGGAGAGGGAGAAGGAACAAAGAAATAAACACATCATGTTGGCAAGTGCTATTACTGAAAATAAAACGTTTAACTTAAGGAGATTGTGATTGGGGAAAGGATAAGAGATTTATTTAGGGAAGGTGATCCAGGCAGGTCTCTCTGTAGATGACGGCATCTGTGTAGAGATTTAAGACAGTTTTATTTGGGACATGTTGTGCTGGGACGCCAGTTGGGTATACATTTCCAGGCAGAGATGTCCCAAGGTCAGAATAGAAACATTGGTTTTGGAGTCATTTTCGTGGGGATGAATATGCAGTAGACATGGGAATAAATGAGATAACCAACAGTGAGGACATAGGACAGAAAGAACGAAGCACGCCATCTTTACGAGTTAACGTGAACATTTGCCGATTCCCAGTGAACCTGGCTTTGGACTGGCTTGTGCTAGACCTTCTCAGTTTTCTCTGGGACTCCTTTTCTTCCAGCCCTCCTATCATTGGAGTGTATCAGGCTTCAGTCCTTGGAGCTCCATTCTTCTCTATCGCCACCACTCCCTTGGAGATCTCATTGGCCTGGACCCTTCTCCTGAACTCCAGGCTCTTATATTCCATTACTTATCTTCACTCCATATGGAAGAGAGGAACCTAATTTTCTGGAATTAAATTTAGCAAGATGGATGTGGGTAGAGCAGAAATAAGGCTATTTCTAACAGATCCTAAAGTCCGGCATCTTGAGTCAGAGCATCATGGCCCAACATTTTATCAAGAGTGTTTCCTTTAGATTTCCTTCAAAGTCTTTCTGTTCCCATTGGCATGAATATGGTTTGTATACTTTATTTGTAGTCTATTTCATACAACTGCTCTAAAGTAAAAAAGATAATGCTGATTGAAAATGAGGTGACAGAAATGGGTGGGAAACCCTTATTACCTCCTTATCTAGTTTTGTTTTCAGTGGTTCTTTTAATAAAGATGGGTTTTCCAGAGGCAGATATAATCCCTGATGTAATTCCTATTCCCAGCTCCAGACACCTTTTATTCTGAAGTGTACCCATATTCTCCAGTCTGTAGTGAACCTTTTCTAAGCAATCCGAGATTTCACACACAATTAAAATCCTTCCCAATCACTTTAACACCTGGCCAGTTTCATGAATTCTGTATATTTAGACTAAAAACCCAGATCACATCTTCATTTATTTAACCACTGTGTTTTGAACAGAGATCCAATGAGGGCATTCACTGCTTCCCCTAAAAATTATTTCATGGCTTGAGAAAAAGATCATGGATTTTCTTTCAAATTTGTATCTTCAGAGCCAGTAAAGTATGTATTACTTATCTACCTCTGTGTAACAAATTACTCCAAAATTTGGTGGCTTAAAGTAGCAATACTTATTGTCTTATAGTTTCTGTGGATCAGAAATCTGGGCATGGCTTAGCTGGGTCTTGGGAGTCAAGGTCTCTCAACAGCCAGAATGAAAATGTCAACCTGGAATGCAGTTAACACAAAGCTGGGCTGGGGTAGAATATTCTCCTGAGTTCACTCGCATAGTCACAGGATTCAGTTTCTCACCTCATGAGCCTCCCCCTGGGGCAGCCAGATCACAAGATGGCCGCCTACTTCATCAGAGTAAGCGAATGCGAAGAGACCAGAGAGAGGAGAGAGAGACAGAAAAGGACAGAGAAAGAGAGCAAGACAGAAGTCAGTCTTTTGTAATCTAATTTTTAAGTGACATTCCATCACTTTGCACAGTTCTTTTTATCAGAAGCAAGTCACTTAGCCCAGCCCACGCTCATGTGAAAGGGGATATTTATAAGTGTGTAGTAGAAGTAGAGATGGTTGAGAGACATGTTAAAAGCAGACTCCCATAAGATGCTGGATATTTGTTGAATGAATAGCTGGATAAATGAGGTTATATGTCTGATGCCAATTATTATGAAGGAACAAATGATATGACGCTCTTGACAGAGTCAATCTATTTGGTTGACACTTCCAGATCAAAGCACCTTTCAGTGAAGTGCTCTCTAAGCCATGCCCAGATTTCTGACCCACAGAAACTATGAGACAATAAATATTGTTCACTGTTCATTGGAAGGCTCAAATTGTTAGAAAGTTAGATGTTGTTACAGCTTTGTTGAATCAGTAGGGCATGGAGAGGGCATGTCCTTAAAATGTTTATTTGTGTCTAGTTGGGTTCTGCCAATCTGACTGTGGAAGGTAAGCATTTTCAGTGAGCTGTCATTGACTCAGAAAAACTCAGGCTTACAAAAATCTTGGACTTATAAAAGAAAATCTTTCCTTGATTAAACAGAAAAAGATTGTTATCAGCCCCCCAAAACCCCACATTTGAAATTAGTAAATTTGTCCAAGAGAGATGCAGTAAAGACTTCAGACTAATAAATGAGTGAATACTATATCAAATAACTTCTGTAGTCATCTCAGTGACTCTGGTGTGGAGGCTAAACACAGAAACCAGGCCTAGACCAGCCTCAAGGTAAGAGCCACTGGAAACATGAAATATTCCCATGAAAAGCCTGCAGCACAACTCTGAATGTTTCTGCCTCCCCCCCACCCCCCACCCCCAGGATTTGTGACTGTTGATTGCACCAAATTTCCAGAACAAAGCCCTGCTACGGCCAGGCTGCTCCCGCCCCCTGTCACTTGATGTCACTTGATGTCGCTTGAGGGTTGAGCAATCATGGCCCCTGCTCAAAGTCCCCCCAACGCTTTCCCCACTGGTCTGCACCAGTGTCTGAGACTCCTGCCACCACTCATTGAAGCTGAAGCATCTAAGTAGGACATGTCCCCTTTAAAAGTATCTCACCTGGGAAGAGACACACACCAACTCATAAGTGAATGTAAATAAATCCGATCCCAAGCAGAAACACAGTAAGCAAAACTCCTGAAAGTAAAGTCTGGGGCAAAGCAGTTGGGAAGATGCCTGGAACATTCTGGGAGCTCTGGACAAGTCCCTTGGGGCAGCCAGCACATGGGAGAGAGGAGCCTCCACTGCACCTCTCCCAGCCTCTTGGCTGCACCACTATTATACGCCGACTGCATGAAGCACATAACTTCTGATCTGTCTCACAATCCCATTAGGGATTCTCGCTACCCCTTCAAAGTTTAGGGAGACTAAGGGACAGGAGGAGGGTGAGGCAGGATCTGAGAGCAGCATTGTCTAGCTTTATTGCCATAACGTGACTACTCTTTGGGGTACATACTGGATTGAATAGTGTCCTCCCCCAAATTCATGTCTACCCAGAACCTCAGAATGTGACCTTATTTGGAAATGGGGTCTTTGCAGATGTCATGAGTCACACTAAATGAGGCCATACCGGATCAGGGTGGGCGCTAAATCCGGTGACGGGTGTCTTTGTAAGAGAAAGGAGAGGAGATTCAGTCACACAGACACACACGCACAGGGAAGAAGGCCATGTGGTGATGGAGGCAGGAATCGAGCAATACAGCACCAACCAAGCAACCCCAAGGATTGCTGGCAGGCGCCGAAGCTAGGAAGAGACAAAGAAGGATTCTTCTCTGAAGACTGTAGAACACGGCCCTACGAACACCTTATTTAAGACTTCTAGTCCCCAGAACTGTAAGAGAACAAATTTCTGTGGTAATAAGACACTGTTGGTGGTACTTTATTCTGGAGGCCCTGGGAAACCAATAAAGATTCCCCCAAATGGACACAAGCCCATGTGTGCCATGCAATTGTTGCCAGGATTTTTAACCACACCGTTTACAGCCTAGGACCCCAAACAAGCATTTCCCAACCAAAAATCCCCCCCACAATCCTTTTCTTTCTTATTTCTCCTTACACTCTTCCTTCAGGTCCTTTATATCAGGGTTCGCTTTTTTGTTGTTGTTTTAAAGATTTTATTCATTAATTCGAGAGAGTGAGAGAGAGCAGGAGCAGGGGGAGGGGCACAAGCAGGCTCCCCACTGAGCAGGGAGCCCAATGCAGAGCTTGATCCCAGGACCCTGGGATCATGACCTGAGCCGAAGGCAGCTGCTTAACTGAATGAGGCACCCAGGTGCCCCTAGGTTTCACAGTTTTACTCACCTCAAGGATTCCTGGGCCAGTGAGATTCTGTGCCAGACCACAGGCTCCCTTCCTCCACCCGCTTTCCAGCATCCCACATCTCTTCTCACCTGGTCAGGTGAGTCCTACTTAAGATGCCCCATACTGTTGGCGCATGCCAATTGCCCAGGTATTCCCAGGCTGTGAGAGCCGTGTTTCCAATTCATAATGGCATGAATACAGGTTGTGAGATTTTATTCAAAGGGAACCACATTCTTTATTCTTATCCATGGGATATTTCCTAAATCACATTCATATTACCAAGTTTGTGGACGTCACCACAGAGAGCCAGATTTTCTTTAAAAATTCCACTGGGCTGCCTTCTTCCATGGGGCTCCAAAAAAATGGCAGTCTCGCTATTGTTCTTGGTAGATCTTGTTCCAGCAAGTTCTGCATCCACTTAACTTTATGAATTTGGGTTCTGTGGTTTGGATTCCGTCCCTGCTCCCCTACCGCCCTCTTCCCAATTTAAACCCTTCTAATCTAGGATTTCAGACAAAGTTGGGTGTTGGGGGTGGGGGGGGGAAGCGGAATGCTGTATTATATTCTTTGTCTCTTGCTGCCCCCTGCTGGGAAAATCATTTTTTTCTTGTTCTTTTTTTTGTTTGTTTTTAACTAAGAAAATGAACTGAACAGGTTCCTACGGATGGTATGTGTGAGGGAGAAGCGAAGTGTCTCAGAAGGAGGGAGAGGGCCAGACAAATTCCATTATTTGAGATTCTCAGTTTACTTTTTAAAAAATGAAGAAATGGTAACTGTAATATTTAAAACATGTTTATATTTAACTGCTTGGTATTTTATTCATTTATTTGACAGAGAGAGAGAGACAGCCAGCGAGAGAGGGAACACAAGCAGGGGGTGTGGGAGAGGGAGAAGCAGGCTCCCAGCGGAGGCGCCTGATGCGGGGCACGATCCCATAACGCCGGGATCACACCCTGAGCCTGAGCCGAAGGCAGACGCTTAACGACTGAGCCACCCAGGGGCCCCTTAACTGCTTGGTATTTTAAAACACACACGCAAATAGAATATACTGTAACTGCGTTTCCGTGAAAGGATTAGATTTGTAATAGTATCAATTTAAAGTATGATGGTAGTTGGCCTAGTGCTGGGACATGGTATAGTTTTCTCTCAATGTGTTCGTACACCTTGGTCTGTGACTGCATCTGACACCGTCTTTGGGATGACTGGCAAGGCCTTTTCCCACAATGAGGTGAGACAGAGAGGCCTTCCCACCCTCCCAGAAATAGTGCTGAGGGGGACTGGCTTTCCGGGAGCCTTCAGTGAAGGCTGAGTGAGAGGAGGCAAGGGAAGGGGGAGGTGGGGAGTGCAGAATTGTCCCCCATCCCAGTCTTCCCGATACTCCACAAGCAAAGTGAAATGTTGTGTGCCCTTTCCCTTGGATGCCATGTTTGTTAGAAAAATTCTCTTGGGGGTAGGAAAGCCTCTGAAGTGCTTCTCTGGGATGTTTAGAGCTTCTCTGGGATGGCTGGTTACAGCCAGCCAGGCACTGCCCCAGGGCTGAAGGCCATCAGAAGAGCCAGGCTCTGATCCCAGAGCTTGACTGTGAGAGTGGAGGGAAGGCCATTGAGACAATTCCACTGTTGGCTGCCCAACAGGAGAAAGCTGGGATCTCTCTCTGTTTCCAACATCTGAGGGAACAAGAATTTCTCTTCAGGGTTCAGACCTCGGAGGACCTCACCAGGGAGTCAAGGCCTCTTGGGAAAATACAGTTTCCTACCAGCAGGGTCTAGGTCACCCTGCTGGCTGTATATACTAGGAATCATGCTGCTTCTGGGTCTGTTCCACTCAGGTTCCCTTCTCCACCACAGTTCACATTCAAGGCCCTGAAAGAGAATTTGGTTAACAATATCATTTGTTTCTTTTCACCAGGAGTCTTTTGCAATAAGCTTTATCATTTAAATGAGTTGATCCCAGACGCTGGGACACTGAATCAGAAGCAGATTTAAGTTGATTTGAAGGAACTAAAGAGGGGGGGGGCGTGCGTGGGTAGTTCAGTCATTAAGCATCTGCCTTCTGCCCAGGGCGTGATCCCAGGGTCCTAGGATAGAGCCTGGTCCGCTGGGAGCCTGCCTCTTCCTCTCCCACTTCCCCTGCTTGTGTTCCCTCTCTCGCTGGCTGTGTCTCTCTCTCTGTCAAATAAATAAATAAAATCTTTAAAGGAACTAATGGAAATGATCATGCTTATTTCCCTTCCTACCTGAGTTTGTGAATTAGAATTCAAACCCACAGATCCATTTGCCCAGACATCTCTTGTATTCCCCGGTCTCATCAGTGCCTCCAACACGGACCCTTCCTCCAGACATCCTTCTATCTCATAACTTCCCCAGTTGTGAGCCACTGAGAGCAAGAGTCTAGCATATTTATTGTAATTTCCCGTTGCTGGAACATTTATGTGCAAAATCAATGGACTTGTCACTTGGAATGGAGTAGCAGCCAACTCAGGTGTTGTCATATTCAGGTGGGGGGTCCCATGTGGCATGAGGGTGTACTAATCATGCCCATTAGAATCACACATCAGTCTGGGATGAATGGGGGGAAAATCCAATCTTTCAGTACAGGTAGTTTGAGTTGAGGGGTGCCTCTCACTGAAGGGAGGTTACCATGGCCTCTCTGTATTTGGAGACTTACTCTTTTTTCCTTCCCCCATTAGAATGTGAGTTCCAGGAGAACATGACTCCTGCTGTCTTGTTTACCACAGAAGCCAATGCTCAAATGCTGATCAAATGGTAAGCACTCAATATTTGTTGATGGGCTCCCTGCCTCTGGCCAGCAACTACCCAAATCCAATTCATTTCCCTGCTGCAATCAGGACAATCTTTGTAAAACTCGAATCTGGTCAAGACCCTTCCCTATTTAAGGGCCTTCGATGACTCCTCAGTTACCAAGGGCAAGTCAGAAGCCCTTAAGGAAGCTAACGGCTGCATTCCAGCCACGCTGACCTCACATCTCGCTGAAGGGCCATGCTTTCTGACCTCCGAGCCTTCACCGGCCTGTTTCCACAGCCTGGGATTCTCTTCACCCTCCTTGGCCAGTGATGACGCTGTCAGGTCTCAGCTCAGCTGTAACTCCCACTGAGAAGCTCCCAGGGTGACACCGATCACATCCGACCACAATTATTATTCTGCATGCCCACTGGAAGATGGTCTGTGCCTACCTCAACCCCTGTCACATCCCCTCCAAACTCAGGCAGTTTTGATCACATAATTGGTAGACAGTAAGTACGATGGTATCTTTATAGCAGGGATAAGCAGGACTCCAGAGGGTTCCGTCATGGGAACGAGGGTAGTCACCTCTTACTCTTTGGCTGGTCAAGGGTGGCAAACAGGTTAAAATTTAGACATTCCCCAGTTGGAAGACCATTTATGGAATGTTCCTGTCCCTCAGTTTCCATCGGTACCAGGGCTCATGATTAGACATGGATAAAATGAGGTAGAGTCCTCAACTCAGGACCTGACAATCAGTGCTTAATTTGCATTAATTAAGTGCTTAATTAATGTTGATTGTGATTTTACCATTACTTCTGGGATCCCTGGCATTCTGCTTCCTTCATTTCTAAGTTGGTGTGATCTCCTCTAAGGGCTTCCACTGCAGAAGACGTAGCATAAACATCTCTCTCTTTTTTTTTTTTAATTTTATTTATTTATTTATTTATTTGAGAGAGAGAGAGAGAGAGAGAGAGCGTAGGAGGGAGTGGCAGAAGCAGACTCGCCACTGAGCAGGGAGCCGGATGCAGGGCTGGATCCCTGGGATCATGACCTGAGCTGAAAGCAGATGCTTAACTGAGTGCTTAACTGTTAGTCCCTTAGTAGGCCCTTCAGGGAAGCGTGTTAGCTGCTAATCACAATGCTATCCTAAAAACAGCAAATAGGAGCGTATTATGTATGAATAGACCTCTTATAGCATTCTTAATTACCCACTTTCTTCTATGACTTCCTGAAATCCGGATGCTCCATTTTATTTTGAAGGCTGGGGAGGGACATTGTGGTTGAAGTTTATCCAACCTCCCCTTTCAGGCTGTTTTGAGGGTTCCTTTTTCAGGATTGGACAGAAAAAAAGAAGTTTGATGAGAAAATCCCTCTCCGTGCTTGCAAGTCTCCAGTGGTGGTTGTATCTGGAAGCCCTCCAGGTGCCCACTGCCATGATGATAATAGCAATAATAAAATTAACTACCATAAAACCATTTATTGATGGGACTTGTTACTACAGGATTAAAATCACTATCCTCATCTTGTTTCCGGTAAGTGACAGAAGCTGACTTTGAAAGCCCATCTAATCTTCTGTTACACAGAAAAGGTCTCAGCACAACCTTTCCTCCGCCAGAACGGTAGGGGCTTGTGCTAGGCAAGCAGTATCTCATTTAGGTCTTTCCTGGACAACCACCTGTTCTTTCCTGTCCCTTAGATCCAGGAGTGCTGCTAGCGACAGGCAATACTCACCTCATGGAATGGCGTGTGTGTCTGCGAGAGTCTGTGTGTGTGTGTGGTTGTGGATTTGTGTGCGTGCGTCCGTGTAGGTGTGTATCTGCTATGGTTCGAGTCTCTGGTTGTATTCTTTATGCTAAGCGTCCCCCTTATTTTCTTTTTAGTTCAACCTTTCCAAATTGAATTAGTCTGGTTAAATAAACACAATGAAATAGATACTTTGGGCTTTGAAAAAATGGATTCACCCTAAACTTGAGGGGGAGGAATAAAGTGGGTTTGGAATCTGTACTTTGGGACACAAAAAAATTCTCTCTATGCAGAAATCGGTATCATGACCTATTCGTTGCAAGAGTAACAATTTTCTTAAGCACTGAACTGAAAGAGTAAACTTGAAACATGCCTACATGACAGCCTGGGACTGATTTAGGCCAGTGAGTCTCAAACTCGAGCGTGCAACGAGGCCACCTGAAGGACTGACTGTTGTGTGTGGGGTGCCAAACGCTCCCTAGAGTTTCTGGTTCAGTCTAGGTGCAGCTCCAGAATCTGCCATTTCTACCAAGCTCTCAGGTGACGCTGGTCTAGGGAGACACTTTTAGAATCACTGATGAGACCACTGGCTTGGAGACTCAACCACATAAAAATGAATGATGCCCACAACCCCCTACCCCTGGCCCCGGGGACTCTTTGAATTTGATTGAGATTAAATTAGAGATTTTAAAAGCTCCCCAGATGACTGTAATGTGTGGCAAAATGTGAGAACCACTGACATGGGAACAAAACTCATGTGACGAACACTGAGGGCATTAGAAACCCAGGGTGCCGAAGTGGTGACCAGCTCCTTCAGATGACCATTGTCCTGGACGGCGATACAAGGGCGGGCAAAGAGTGCGCTTGCGCTCAAAGTCTCGAAGTGCATGACTTGTTAGCGGCAACTTTGTCCTGCAATATTCAGCACTTGCACCTCTCAGCGTTCTTAGAACATAAAGAAGCTTGTTGCTAACCACGAAGAGAGAGTTTAGTAAAAAGTTTTGGGGTGATTTGAGGCTAAGTTTCCCGGAGTGAGGCACAAAACAATGCCTAGCATGGTCTGATCAAGGAACTGCAACGGCTGCCCCACCAGACGTTCACTGCCCCACTGCTCCACCGGGAACCTGACCTTGCAAACCTCTGGCACCTCAGGAAGCCAGACACCTCCATGCAGCCCTTAGCAGGAGACGAGGCCCCCTGAAGTACAAGTCTCAGCTGAGTGAGCTTGGTGAGAGGAGCCCCCGTCACAAGCCCTGCCTGGCAGTTAGGAAACCTAGGGATGCAGGTGCCTACTGAACCTGGCCATGAAAGCCAGGGAATTCCTCCAAATAGCAGGAAGTTCTCCCACAGCCAGGGAAGGTGACAAGGTGTGGTTATGACGGCTCAGACCCAGGACTCCTGCATTTTTCTTCTCTGAGCTGCCACGACCTTGTCCAGGAGTGTCCTCCACCCCACGAGCAGCCGTGAAACTGGTGGTCCCCGTTCTCTCCAGCCTCCATTCCTGTCCCAGATGGATTTTATTGGCAATTGCTGTTCTTTTCAAGGAGCACACATGCAGTGACAGCATGAAGGACAAGAACTACCGTAGCTGTCTTGTGTGAAATGCCTCCTCTTTGGCCAGATAAAAGGAGATGAATGGACTAAACATTCTGGAATGTCGCTCACATGGAGATTCCCAGGCAAGAAAAACCAAGGGGGGCAGAGTCATGAGGAGGGCTGCTGCCTGGGACTGTTCTGAACTCCTGATACAAACCAGAAAAGGGGTTTTAACAACCCAAATGGAGTTGGAACCTGTCTAACTGCTTGGGTCATGGCCACGGGGTAGCCTGGCCGTCCTCGGCAATGAGGCTGTGTTCAGCATGCAAATTCCACTTGTTCTCCAGAAGCCATGAGCTCCATGAACACAGGGTCATTCATCCTTTGTCACCCTCAGGCCTGGTGAGGGTAGCGGCACTGCTGAATAGGGCTCTGCACTGTCCTCTGTCCTGCTCACTCCCTCTGGGACCCGAGCAGTACTTCCATGAGCCCCATTTGCCTATAAAGAAGCCCAAGTTGGAAAAGATAAGAAACTCGCCCAAGTTCAGGAGCAAAGTGATTCGAACCCTAGCTGACTCCAGAGCCATCCCTGTTTATTTCACAATAAAAAATAATTTAGAATGTTTCATTCTGATTATAGAAATTGTGTAATCGTAAATATTGTGAAAATTCAAGCAACACAAGAAAATGTAAGGGAAAAGGTCAAATTCACCTGATAATCCCATCACCCCGAGATTACAAGCATCATATTTTGGTAAGTATTCTTCCATGTATTCGTTTATGTACACACACACACACACACACACACACACACGGAGGCACACACAATGTTGGACAAATGGAATCCTTACACTCACGTTGGTTCATCAAGCTCCTGCTTGTTTGCTAGTCAGTACAGCTCAACCAAATCCTGTTTCCTTATTGAAGTTATGACTGTGGGTGAAGAAGAAAGTTTGCCCTCGGTACACGGAGCCCTTTGTCGTGGGCTGGCCTCTGCTGCGCAGGGACTGGCGGGGAGGGCAGGGTGTGTGGCGTGATCAAGAGCACAGGTGCTAGAGTCGGACTGCAAGGGCTCCCTCAGTTACTAGCTGTGCAACCCCAGGGAAGTTACTTGACCTCTCTGCATTTCAGTTCCACACCTAGGAAGTGCGACTAATAGTACCTACCTGATAGTGGTGTTGTGAGAATTAAATTAAAAAAATAACTGAATGAAACGCTTTGTGGATGCCTGCTTTGTACCAGGTACTCAACTGAGACGAAGAAATGCAAAGTTTAACCAAAGGAGATCTGCCCTCAAAGTGCTTACAGTCTGGTGACTCCTGGTGTTTCGGTACCGGAATCACACGCGCATGCGTGCACACGTGCACACGCCTCAAGAGGATGATTTTCTGACGGCAGGAGTCGTCTGGTCTAATTGTTTCAAATTTAAGCTGCAAGCTACAGATGGATGAGAATTAAAGCCCAGACACAACCCAATTCACCACACTTGTTTTATTCTGTTTGGTGTATAAGGACAACAGAAGAAAAAGAATTTTTAAAATTGAGTCCAAATGTTGACCACCCAATTAGACGGAGTGTAAGCGTCCCTCCGGAGTTATAAGACACACATGTCCCACTGGGGACAGACATAGTCCTTATGAAAGTGTCCTGGGACAGGAAGAGCCACCACAACCAGGCAGAGATCATTCCATTTTGCACGTGTGCCTTTGGAATACCAGTTGAGCACTCCCTTATGACAAAGGGGGGAAAATGGTTGAGGAGTAGAGAATGTTTCATTCTTGGCCAAACCCAATCCCTTTTCTGGCACGTTTACCTCAGCCGACAAGGAAGAGGTTAGCCAAGGTGTCTACGCAGGTTCCTCGTGGTTAATAAAACAGATGCTGGGGGTCGTCCGAGGTCTCCGGTGTAATTTCACTTAAACATGCAAACTCCTTTAAGTAAGTAAACCAAGAGTAATTTGAGTAAACCAAGAGCATTTTAATGGTTTTCTCCCTCCTTCTAATCCCACAGTGTCATTATTTGCCTTATAGTAATTACTTCTTAAAGCAGATTCAACGACAATTTTTCTCTTGCTGGTGGACACATCATTGAATTTTTTGGCTAGCTTCCTGAGTTTGTTAATCAACCACCCTGGGGGAAAACAGAAACACTGGGCTAAGTACTACAGGTGTTTTCTTCTAGATTTTATTACTTACAGACACAAAGCTTTATGTTGATTTGAAAAAAAATGTTTCTCCACTTTATTAAACTTGGGACTCCTTTAAGAAAATGTCACTGCACAGAATAAAATCTGTCATTGGCACGATTGCCTCTATTATTGTATGGGAAAAGATCAAAATAGCCATGTCAGCTATTAAAAAGAGCAAAATTCATTCCATTTACTTTTTCATTGTTTGCTAAGTGAGTTCAGTTGTAACCAAAGGAGATGCCTGAGGAGCGGTATATTGTTTCCCTCTTTTTTTTTTTTTTTCCAGTGCTTGGCATTTGGGGTTCATCTGGGCTTTACTCAGACCCCGAGGAAGGTGCTTAAAGCGACTGGGCAGGGCTGCCCATTTTGCCAAGTTCCATTTGGCTGTGACCCCAACCTAACACCTTAGAAAATATATCTTTCTCTGGAACACATGATTCTCCTTTACATTAAATACACAAGAATGGATAAAGAAGATGTGGTGTGTGTGTGTGTGTGTATATATATATACATATATATGTATATATATATACACACACATACACATACCATGGAATATTACTGAATCATCAGAATGGATGAATATTTACCATTTGCATCGATGTGGATGGAACTGGAGGGGATTATACTGAGCAAAATAAGTGAGTCACAGAAAGACAACTATCATATGGTTTCACTCAAATGTGGAATATAGGAAACAACACAGAGGATCATAGGGGAAGGGAAGGAAAACTGAATGGGAAGTCATCCGTGAGGGAGACAAACCAGGAGAGACTCTTAACTATGGGAAACAAAATGAGGGCTGCGGGAGGGGAGGCGGGTGGGGGATGGGGTAACTGGGTGATGGGCACTAAGGAGGGCACGTGATGTGATGAGCACTGGGTGTTATACACAAATTATTGAACACTACATCTGAGACTAATGATGTGCTCTATGTTGGCTAACCGAATTTAAATTTAAAAAAGAAAAAGAAAGAAAAATAAATAAATAAATACACAAGAAAGAGGTCCAATTAAAGGAAGACATTTTACCAAGCTAATTGTTTTTGAAAATGTTACATTTCAGAAGGGTTGTTTTCACTTCATCAAACAAAACAGCAGTCTTTGGTAGATTTTAGGAGTTTCTCAAGATACCATTAAAAGTCATTTTTTTTGATATATGAAACATTTAATGAGAATCTCTTTTCACAAAGTCTAGCATGAAGAAATACAACTTTGTACATTTTCCAGAACTCAAATTCATTTCTGACTCCACACTTTCTTTTTGCTATACTCCCAGCTGGGAGAGGGGCTTAAGCAGAGCCAAGATGTGTGGGTATGACTGGTTACTGATGAAAGGTTTGAAATTATAGCTCTACTTGCTTAATTTTGGATAAAATTTAAAAATCAATATCTTGACTTTGCTGAAATTGCCTTAAAATATCTTCTTTCATTCTGATCAATATGCTTTTGTGAGATTCGTTTCTCTACTATGAAAGCAAAATATACAAATTATTAAGGTATCTATTATCCTCTGTGAGGATCGTTTGATGGCAAAGTGGCTGCATAGGTGACATAAATCAGTCAGCAAGAAGCAAGCTCATTTAGTCACATTAAACTTTAAAAACTAATGTACATGGGGTTTGTTCTAAGTGCATACAGATGTTTAAAATGGGTTATTCACTCACTAATTCTTTTGTTATGATTGCAGAAAACAGAAATTTACAAGTGTAATTGCAATTCTGTTTTAATCACTTATACTCACTCACTCTTTTAATGAGCAACATTTATCGTTTTTGTGATTTTTTTCTTTTTCTCTATGTTATGACTACATTCATAGAACTGTAATTTCATGTCTGCTGAATCTAATAATAATAAAAAGTTGGTCATATATTTTGTATTTTTTCACTTAATTTTTCTAGTAATTATTTTTTCTTTGTATTTACAAAAGTATTGATCTGTGATGATAAAAAGTAAAAAAAGAAAAATCTAGTCCTTCATTACAAATAATCTGAGAGCTTACAAAGAGCTCAAATTCCCTTATGCCCTAAGTTTTATATAGCCATTTTTCTCCTTCCCTGAAAGAACTGCTGCTTCAGGAAGCAGCCTTTCCCAGAAGTCCCTGGGAGGGCTTAGGCTCCCTTAGCTCAGAGAGAGAAGGGAAGCAGGTGTGGTGCCCTAGGTACTTAGCAGTTATTTCTGATAAAAATTAATTGACTTCCATAAAGGTCTGTCTAATCCCAAAGACGTGCTCTTTCCAAGGCACCATATTATCTGCTGAAGGAGGCAGAATTTATTTATTCAAGAAATATTTATTAAGCAAGTGTTGTATGTCTGGCTTACTGAGCATCGAGAAGCCAATAGTAATTATAACAGACAAAAATCCCTGCTTTTAGGGAATTTGCATTCTAGTGGAAGATGTAGGATTTGGTGATGACTATGTCATTACACCCGAAATTAGGTTTTTCTGGGATGCTTATGTTTCAATTTCATGTTTTCCTGTTAAAAACAAGTGCCTAAGAGAGGTTTTGCCCCAGCTCATGGGTAGAGTGAGTTAATCGGATTCACGTTCTCAATGTTAAAGATTTTACCCAAATTTTTCTTAGAGCTTCAGTACTAGACTCTAAGACAAGATGGAAACTGATCAAATGCCAACTTATTTTGTTATTTTAAGAGTATATTCATGTTTTAGGTTGCTCCATAAAGATCACATGACCTCAAGGAGGTGTTTCAGCTCCAAGAAAAATTTGAAAACTCCTAATCATATTCTCAAGCAGTATACAGACAAAAAGGAAGCTGCCATCCTTCCCGCAGGTCAAGCTTCAAGATGAGTAAGCTTATTTCTAAAGGGCTGGTGGGTCAAAACCTTGCAACTTTATAGAAATATTTAGTTTTCCAGACTCATGAAGTACTGATATCGGATAAACAGCCTATCAAAACCAGTCTTAAAAAGCCTGGGAAAATCAAGAGAACAGGAAGAACAAAACACAGTGGGTAATCAACAGAGTTTAAGATGTTGGCCTAACTGGAAATCAGAGAAATGCAAATTAAGACAATAACACAATACCATTTTTCACCTGCCCGATGCCAAAGCTTTCAAACAACAGTGAATGGTATCCAGTGCTGGAGAGAATGTTGAGGTGGTCACTCTTTTGTGCTTCTCTCAGGAGTACAAACTAGATGCAACTTTTCACAAGAGCATTGTCCATTAATAGTTAAAAAAAAAAAGGCATAATCTTTGCTCCAATAAATACATTTCTGGAAATCTGTTAAGGATCAGAAATGTAGAGAAAGAGTCACACAGAAAAATATTCAGTGCTGTACAATTTACCTCGGTAAATAAAGTGTAAGCAATCTAAATTTTTCATAAAAATGAAATCTGTAAGTATGTTGTGATCCACATGGTTTAATTAGATAGCCATGAACTGTTCATAAAGTTAAGGGGCAACAGTAAAACCATAGTATGATGTCAAGCAGAAGAAAATATACATTTATTCAAAGAATACGGGGGCACCTGGGTGGCTCAATCGGTTAAGTGTCTGCCTTCGGCTCAGGTCATGATCCCAGGGTCCTGGGATCGAGTCCGGCATTGCACTCCCTGCTCAGCGGGGAGCCTGCTTCTTCCTCTCCCTCTGCAGCTCCCCCTGCTTGTGCTCTCTCTCTCTCTCTCTCTCTCTCTGTTAAATAAATAAATAATATCTTTTAAAAAAATAATACAAAAGGGTGCACAGCATGGTAACTATAGTTAACAACACTATAAGGTACACATGAAGGTTACTAAGAGAGTAGATCTTCAATGTTCTCACCACAAACAAAACCAAAGGTAACTGTGAGGTGATAGATATGTTCACGAACTTTGTTGCGATGATCATTTCACGATATATATGTGTATCAAGTCATCGTGTAGAATGCTTAACCCTACACAATGTTGTCAACTAAGTCTCAATAAAGCTGGAAACAGAACAAAAAAAAAATACAAAAAGGAACCCCACTGAAATTTTAACTGTCATATTTTCTGGATGATGGCATTATGTCCAATTTCTTATTTTGTTTTAGTTTTTCCTATTTTTCTATGTTAGCCAATTTTTAAAATAATTATGATATATTACTTTGATCATTAAAACTTTTGGTGAAAAGTCCAAGTATAAACCATTTTACAATTGTCAGTTCATTAAAGATTTCCATAGTTGGGACTTACTTTTACGTGATTTAAGAAACTTTCAGTTCCTAGCTGAAGAAAGAACCTATAAGAGGAAGCAGGCACATACACACACATGGAAAAATCTGGGGGTGCCAACAACGCCACCCACCAGTCATTCTCTCCCTGAGCAAATGCCTCAGCGAGCAGAGATGGAAACATTGAGCTTGGACAGTAAGGCTCGTTGCTTGTGTATCTCACTGTGTGTTTAAAGAGATGCTTTTCAATAATACATTGCTGTGAACACGGTACATTTATGCAAATACATAAACACACCGCACACAGAGTCCTATGTCCCAAGAAGTCCTAACCTCAGCACCATGACATTTTGGACGAGGGAATTCTTCGTTGGGGCTCTCCTGTGTATTGCAGGACGTCTAGCAGTATCTATGGGTTCTATCCACTAGATGCCAGGAACAGTCCCAACCTTAGGCATGATAACAAAATAATGTTTCCAGATATTGCCCAATGTCCTGTGGGGCAGGAGGGCTCCTTCCCAACTGGGAACCACTGATGTGCTCTGCACCATTCAGAGATGCATCTGCCTGCTTGGGTCTGACTGTGCCCCCAACAGATGTACAAGCAGGGCGTCCATTTTATTGGTCATGGCTGTGCCATACTTGTTGTTAAAATTTTGAGTGTCACATTTCCATACTGCACTTGAAGGGCTATTTAAGGAAGATCCAGGGTGAACATTTCTTTTTGGCACTGATTTAAAAACCTAGCCCGGTGTAGACTACATTGTATGTAATCTTTTATGCAATCTTTACATTTTATGTAATATCTAAACATGAGCATAGTGAACTCTGTATTGCTGCTGGATATACATTAAGTGTTAAGCTCTGGATGATGGGGGGAAAGTTGATATTACATTTTTTAAAAATGAGCTTTAGGGTCAGACAAAATCCTCCAAAGGCAATTCATCACTGACTGTACTCTGGCTCACGGAGTGAGCTGACATATGCCCTAGAAAACAGGGGGCTTCACGCTGCAGCCAGCACTGGGTCCGTACCCCCGAGGCAGGCTAAACCTTCCTGCTGTTTTCTGTAGCATTTCAAAGGTAAACGACACTATTGCTTGGGAAAAAATTTATTATTGAAGGATGACTTGGCAATCAGGGGAAATAGTCACCCTAAAAATGTAACTCAAGTTAACAAATCAATAAAAAGTAGATTGTATAGTTCTGGAAGTTGTGTTTGTTTACTGGAACACAGACTCGCATTTGGCTATTTCGTTAGTCACAGCACTAGCGTGACGTGGACTCACTGTGACCTTGTGGAAACAGGTTCAAATCTGCAAACATTTTAGCACAAAGTGACCCTGGAATAAACAGCAAGTCTTTTTCTATTTTAAACAACAGTAACTTCCTCTTGAAGTGGAGATATTCAAACCACTTTGGCACAGGGGCACCCGGGTGGCTCAGTCAGTTGGGTGTCCAACTCTTGATCTCAGGTCAGGTCCTGATCTTGGAGTCGTGAGTTCAAGCCCCGTGTTGGACTCCAAGCTGGGCGTGGAGCCTCATGCCTGCTTAATAAAAAAAAACCCAACAACCCACCTTAGCATAAACACCACTAACACGCAGGATCATTGTGAGGATTAAATGAAAGAACTCGGGGTCAGGCACACGACATGTGCTCAGTTCAAAGTAGTTACTACTAAGATGATGGATTCCAAGGTTGAGAGCATTGCATTCTCTGTTTCAAAATCAGAAAATCTGTTGGCTTGATTTGTGCCCAGAGAACTAACTGAGAGCTTAGCCCAGAACACACACAGCAGAAGACCTGCGGGTCCAAGGTTAGCTGTGGACCAGGCGCTCTGAATTGCTAGGCAAGGTGGAAGAAGGGGCATCCCACGGAGCCGCACAGTGTGAGTTACAGAACGCATTTCATAGGAGGGAGATCGTAAGTTAAGTCTTAGTAGGAAAAGACATGTGGTCGCCTGATCTCCCTTCACTCTACAGAGAGCTGTCAGGCCAGCCTGCTGAACACGTAGGGTTACACTCCAAGAGAGGTGTCCTGCCCTCCATTTGCTCTGCATTGTTTGAGCCGAACTTGATAGGGAGCCCTATCAGTCTGTGGAGGAGGGGATAATGCTGGTCTGAACTGGATACCAGATGTCGAGGAGAGGCTGTGGACTGCAGGATACTCAGCACCCGGATTCCTTGGGAGCCATGTGGTGGGTGCTGCGTGGCGTGCCACCTTCCTGGAGAAAGGAAGCTCCCAGTCCCATGGGAAGTTCCGTTTGGGCACAGCCTGGGTGAAAACCAGCCTCGTTCCACTTAGTCCATTGGCAAGGAGTCCCGAAGGAGCCTTGCTGTAGTTTCCTGCTCGATTCTCTGCGTTAGAATATATAGAGAATGACTGGCACAGTTACAGACACTCTGCCACAGTAAGCTTCCTAGAGCTTCTCTGAAGGCCAGAGGACCAATGTTGATCAGGTCTCTGGCCGTGTCTTCCGTAACAATGCTGTGGGAGGTAGAGGCTTTGGTGGGCTTAGTGAGGCATACTAGACATGGAGCACTTGAGTTCGGTCTCAAGGGCTGGGGGAATTTGGAGAACGGGGGAGAGAAAAGGCTGGAATGAGCAAAAGTATGGCAGGGGACAAGGGAAATGATCTGGAGAACAGTAAGTGGATAAGCAGTGCTCAAATTGAGAGTTTAGTTGGACGTAGGTGGGAGAAGGAGGTTTAGTTCAGGCTGTGGTGAGAACCAGTTAGTTACTAAGGCTTTTAGACTTGACCCCAAATGCAGCTAAGAAATGGCAGCACTTGGATGATAACTCAGGTCTCTTCGTTGCTCTCCATCTCTGCTCCACTCTCCTGTATTGCCTCTCAGTGTCCCTGCCTTCAGGAAGTATGCTGTTTCACTGGGACATGGGGTGAGCTGGGCTCCCATTCAGGAAGCAGCTGTGTGCCTTGGCCAAATCACCTTTCTGGGTCTCAGTTTCTCAAATCCAAAACAAGACAGCTGGAGCAAATATTTTCCAGCAATCCAAGATAGAAGTAAACTTTTTGGAAAATTAATATCATTACAGTGTGCAAAATGGTCTGGGAAGAGAAAGAATCTGCTGAGATACCAAAATCCTTTTGGCAACATGATTTATGGTAAATATAACATAACACCTTCCATGTAGCAAACACTCCCAGTACTTCCTCCCTCCTTTTTTTTTTTTTTAAACTATTTTAAGGTGCAATTGTGCTTTGATTTAACTTAGTCTTCAGGTATTGAATATTCCTTACTATAGGGTCAGTTTCATATATAAAATATTTTCATTTTTAATGAGGTTTAAGTCTGCCATTAAGTCCAATAGCTCATCTTTTTAACCTTTTGTCTATTTTAACTTTTACCTAATTTCTGGAAACCATCCTAATGCCAAATTCCAGTGTGTCCCCTTGTGTTTGTCTACAACACAGAGCAGGTTTTGGGGAGGGGAGCAAAGCAGAGATCAGGAGAGGCAGCCGACCAAGCAGTGGGTCACCTAGACTTGGTCTTGATGTGCCCCGAAGCCTGCCAAACCAGAGTTCTTAAGGATCTCGAAGAATTCGAAACCATATATAAAATAAATAAATGCAAATAGTCTATCTCCTAGTTACACTGGGTCTCCCTGGACTTCTTCAGATCCAAGTGTTTCCCTTGTTCTTTCCTTCACTGATGGGGGGGGGGGGGGGTAGAGCCAGAGTTTGACCGTTTGCTGAAAGATTATATACAAGGAGGGAGGAATAAAAGAATAATATTGAGTTAGACCCTATGGGGAGGTAAAAGTAAACATCTCCCTAGAAAATAAACTTCTGCTCTTTCAAGCCCCGGGATACCGCCATTTCAAGAACGAGCCGTTCAAGCGCTGGAGTCATCCTTGAGAAGACCTCTTTAAAGAACATTGGCCAAATTCAAAGTCGTACAAATCATTTCCATATTTTCATCAGTCACACATCTATTTATCTGGTCTTGCCCACTATGTTTCAAGACTTTCAAAGGCAAATTTTAGAGTTAGACCCCAAAGGCTTACTATACAATACTCTTTACATGTAAAAGAAAAGCCTCTGTTTCTTCTTCCCTCAACATCTCTGACACCAGATGTGCAGATTTTTCCCACACCAGCCAGTTCTCCAGCTCTCTGGACCCCAACCGGGAGTTCTACAATTCAAGTCTGACACTAACCACCAGGAGTCAGCGCACACCCCACAGGTCAAAAGCTCGGTCCCAAAACATTACTTTCCACTTCAGATGTCAACTGCAAGGCCCCCGCTGTCCCCCGCATTTCTGACTGGCTGGCTGTAAATTGTGGTTTCCCACAACCCTCTTCTTCAGGTTTGAGAATTTGTTAGAATGGCCCACCGAACTCAGGCAAGTGCTTTACTTACCACTGCCTGTTCATTATAAAGTTTACAGCTCGGGAACAGCCAAATGGAAGAGATGCCCAGGACCAGGTGTGCGGAAAGGGCCACAGAGCTTCCACAGTCTCTCTGGGAGCACCCCTCTCCCAGCCCCTCAGTGTGTTCATCAACCTGGAAGCTCCCCAAATCCCTTCTGTTAGGTTTTTGTTTTGTTTCTTATTGGAGGCTTTATTCTATAGGCATGTAGTATATATAGGTCTGACTAAGTCATTGGCCATTAGAGTGATTAACTCAACCTCCAACCCTCCTTCCAGGAGGGTGGGGGCAGTGCTGAAAGTTCCACCTCTCTAATCACGTGGTTGATTCCTGGCAACTAGCCCCCATCTTTCAGGAGCCACCTCAATAGCATAAATTCAGGTATGGATGAAAGGGGCTTATTATGAATAACAGAAGATGCTCCTCTCATCCTTATCACTCAGAAAATTATAAGGGTTAGAGGACGTCTGTGCTGGGAACCTGGGATAAAGACCAGGTATATTCTTATTATATCATAATACCACTATATATCTCCATCTATCTATTAATCTCGGTAAATCCTGATAATTGTTCGAATTATTTATTGCTGCATGACAAACCACTCCAATGTGATGGTACAAAACAATAATCATTTTGTTATGTTTATAGGTATGTTGATTAGGAATTTGGGCAATGGGGGGATGGCTTGTCTCTACCCTCTGATACCTGGGACCACAGCTTAGAAGACTCAAACCCCCTGGACTTCTGGGTGCTGGTACATATGGAAGCTTCTGTGCTCAAATGTCTTGTATCTGTAACTCAAGGGCTGGCTCAGCACAGGCTATTGACCAGAGTATCTACATGTGGTATGTACCTGGGGCTGGGTTTCTTCACTCCACGGACCCTCAAGATTTCTTACATGATCCAAGAACAAGTGTTCTAGGGGGGCGCCTGGGTGGCGCAGTCATTAAGCGTCTGCCTTGGGCTCAGGGCGTGATCCTGGCATTCCAGGATCGAGGCCCACATCAGGCTCCTCCGCTGGGAGCCTGCTTCTTCCTTTCCCCCTCCCCCTGCTTGTGTTCCCTCTCTTCGCTGGCTGTCTCTCTCTGTCAAATAAATAAATAAATAAATAAATAAATAAATAAATAAATCTTTAAAAAAAAAAAGAACAAGTGTTCTAGGGAACAATCTTGGATATTAGAAAGTTCCATGACCTTTTATGACTTAGCCTTGAAAATCATATATCACTACTTTCACCAGACTTCATTGGTCAAAGCAGACACAACCCCGCCCAGATAAAAAGGAGTAGATATAGATCCCACCTCTTGATGAGAGGAATATCAAAGAAACTTGTGGCCATATTTTAAAACCAATTGACCTTTATTCATTTGTCATTTAATTTGTATGCATTTCTAAGATTTTGAAACTCTCTGGACACAAATCAGTTTATTCTTAGGAGATAGAGGGCAGGTTGGTAATATAACCCACAGGGCAGCCCCCATCCTTTCCAGGACCCCAGGATGGAGATCTCTAACTGCCTTCTAAAGGGGGGAACATGAAGGGAGTGAACCTTCAAAGTACTTCCCCACCTCTTACCGAGAACAGAATATATGCTGGAGCCTGGCGTGAATATCTGCATGTTGATGGATTTGGGTAGTTGCTATAAATTCACAGAACTGGAGGTGGGAAAGAGGGAGTCAGGCATGATGCCCTGATTACTTCTTACCCTCCACTCACAAAGGGCAAGACTCACCACATCAGGGTTTGGCTTGGCCTTAGTCCACATTACAAAATGTCGTTGAGTGACCTGACAACATTGGATCTATTGCTGAATTGCTTCTGTCCAGTCTCCAAGATTCTCCCCAGGTCATAGGAGAGAGGAAATAAGAAGTCTCAGTTTACCTGGGCACAGCGCTACTGTTTGTATTTTGTGGAGGATGAAAGGAGGCAATCAAGACGGTTCAGGGAAAGTCCGTTGTAAACAAGGTAAAGAGAATCAGGTCTGCTGATGGGGTTGTTGAGGCTGGCAAGGTGACAGGTGGACAGGAAGTCACAAAGATGGTTTTCTATGTCATGATTTTTCCAAGGCTCAGCCATGCTCCTGGTCTGGTTCTCTTTCTCAGATGTCTTACCACTTCATCACTACTACAACTTAAAACTTGAACAAGGCCACCTGTAATACAAAGAGATGGTTCTAGCCCAACACTGTCACTAACTCCTGAGTTGATGCTGGGCGAGTCACATGCCATCCTAGGTCCTTTGTCACTCAAACCTACCGTGATTCAGAGGGACAGTTGGTTTCTGAAAAATCTTGACCGTAGATTCATGGTAGATCAGAGAGGCAGGTCACCTGAACGTACAGGTTCCAAATGTTGCATAAGACACATTATACTGAGAAGTTACTCACCGTTTATCTAAAACTCACATTTTCACTGAGCGTCTCATTTTCATTTGCTCTGTTTGGCAACCCCACCTTAACAACGTGTAGATAGACTCTAGATCAGGGATCAGTAAACATTTACTGTATAAAGGCCAGATAATGAGTATTTTCAGGCTTGCCAGTGTAGCGCCAGAGCAGCCATAAACGATATGTAAGTGAATAGGTGTGGCCATGGGCCCAATACAACTTTATTTACAAAGCAAGTGGCAGGCCCTAGTTTGCATATCTCTGTTGTAGAACTAAACTACTCAGACTTGAAAGACCATTACGCCGTTTATCAGATGCGTAACATGAAGCAACTTATTAATCTCTTTGCACCTCAGTTTCCTTATCTTTCATACAGGAGATAATAATGCACCCGCCTCTTAGGGATGGTGTGATATGAAATGATTTCTTATGTGGTAAGTATTCCGAATGATGTCTGCAAATAGCAAATGCTATGAATGACCAATGCATGCCACTTCCTGGGGCGGGGTTTACTACTTGGATCAGAGTGGGCAAGGATGATGGTAGTTAACACTCAGAGAGCACTTAGCCCGAGGCTAGGTACTTCACCTGTGCTGACTTACTTAATCCTTGTAACAGCCTAGGTTATAGGCAAACCACTAGTTTCATCATAATCATCACCTCCGGTTTACAAACAAGGAAGCTGAGATCCAGAGAGTCACATGGCTTGTCCAAAGTCACCTAGTTTGCAAGTCCCCTAGCTGGGGTTTGAACCCCTGTAGCCTAGGGCCAGAGACCATTCGCTTGACCCCTGCTCTGGAAGGTGAAGCTGGGAGAGCCACAGGCAGATTGGGACACGCTGCGTAAAATGTTTGCATCCATGTTCAGCCGATGTGGGCGCAATAGCTTACATCTCAGTTGCTTTCAAGAAACAGGACAACAGACCTTCCTCAGCCATTTTGGGGAGTGTTTCTTCCCCCTCGGTGCTCCTGAGCCCTGAGGACGGTTACCCACACCTGTGGTGTCCCACTGACTTCTCACTCATGCATGGGGCAAAACTGCCAACTCGGGAAACGTCTTAAATTTCAGGGGTATGATCTCTCTTTCTTCCTCTCCAGCGTTTTCTCCTATTTCTTTCTGCCTCCTCCTCACCTCCTTTTCCCTAAACTTCTTTTCTCTCTTCCTTCTCTACAACTTATTCAGGCCTGAGTAGAAACCAGAGAACAGGTATTTGCTTTGGGAAGAGAAGAGAAAAATAAAAGATGAGTTAGCCAAGTAAAAGAATAACTCCGATTTTCCACAAAGGGCTACTTCATGGAAAGACTGTGACACTGCTGTACAGCGACTCTCTCTCTCTCTTTCTTTAGGAAAAACAAAGTTGATGTAAACAGCTGGAGACTGTAACTTGAAAAACCAAGAGAGTAAGATGAATAAAACTTCCTGTTTTCTTCTCCTCCCTGGGTCTACAGGGGGTTGGCCTACAAGCTGCCTTCCAAACCAGATGTTTGATTCCCAAAGCTTGTTTCAGAGTCTCTGCATATCAATTATTCTTTACACAGCACGACCAGACCCTAGATTCGATTACAACGAGCATGCTTCAGCCAAGCGCCTGCTGGGACACAGTCCTCTTGGGAAAAGCAGGGTAAATGTGGCCAGCATATGACATGCGACCAACAAGTTGGATTCTCTACTGTTGTGATCTGAATTATAGGCAACGCTGGCAGAGCTCCGCCTGCACGCCAGGTACTAGGCTCCGACTCTGGATTTCATCTCACCTGATCCACACAACCACGAGGGAGATACTCGTACCACCCTCGCTCCGCAGGTTAGGAGATCAAGCCTTAGAGACGGTGGTTGCCTGACTATAGTCTCCACATTTAGCGAGGGTCTCCCTTCCCCCTTTCCCCACTTTCAATCTTGCCTTGTTTAGAAAATTCTGATGCATGGAAGGAGACATCAGGATGGAGAAGCCCTCCTCTCTGGAAAGGAGATATTGTCTGTTACTTTCTGTTCCTGCCTGGGCTGCTGGGTGTGTGGCTTTTCTCTTTGGCGGCTCATTCTCCTTGGAGACATGTTGTCATCAATTTCGAAGGTCTGTCTGCATCGTCTGAGGTCACACCCAGCTGGGATCCACTGCCAGTAATAACGCAGACTCCTTCCAGCCCCCACTCAGGCTCCCCGGGGCTCACATATGCAACCCAGAACAGGGAGGGAGGATCCCCTTCACGGTCAAACTCTTCAGTGCTCAAACAGATCATAAAATGAGCTCCAGGCAAGACTCATCTAGATTTGGTCTTTTCCTGCTGAGTGACAATCTGCCAGTAGGATTAGTGGTGGGGCTGTTATTAACAACCTCTTCTCTGCAAATCAGGGCACAGAACGCGTGCTTTCTCTTAAAGTGGGTTCTTGCCTCTTGGGTCATTATTAGTAGTTAGAAATACAGAGTCATCTAAAATGTGGGGGTTTTGTTTGTTTTTATGTTTTGTTTGTTTGTTTTGAGATCTTCAAAATTTGCCATAACCTTCCCACTGGGAAGGGTGCCAGTTTAGGGGATCCTTTTCAGTCAGTTAATGGGTATCCGCCGGGACACTTCAAAGCTTTTCTGGGTGGCCTCCACGTCAGGTGCAGCTCTGCCACCATGCCTTCCAGCTGGCCACATGTCACGGCGGTGGGAAGACCATGCTCACCGTTGGCACCCCACCCTCCGCACCGTGCTCTTCAAGGAAGAGTAGCCTTCTCATTAAGTTAAGCAACGACCAGGGTGGCCTCACTCCGCCCTTTTAGGCAGGGACTCTGTTGGCCAGTGTTTCATGCCCTAAATCTGGAAACAACAATCTAAGTGAAGAAAAAAACCAAAGAGAAACAAAACAGATTTTTTTTCTGTAGAACTTCTGAGTACCATTAATAACCTATTGTCACTGAGTCCCCAAGAAGAGCTATAATGCACAGTCTCCCAAACCTCATTGACCTTGGCGTCCTTCACTTGGAGACCACTGATGAGACTGGTGTCCCATGGACACACTTTGGGAAATCATGAAGTAACCACACAGCCACCGTGTACTTGGGACGGACTCGTCTCAGCCTAATGCTGGGTGCTCTGCATACATTTTCTCACTGTGTGTCCATCACAGCCTCCACGATCGGCCTCATCATCACCACTTCACAGGCACAGAAAACCAGGCTTAGAGGATTTCAGGGACCTGCTCAAGGACACACAGCCAGGAAAGGGTAGTGCAAGGGCAGAGGCTAAACGCTTTGAACCCTAAATTATATGTTCTTTCTCCTTAAGGAAAATTTTAAATTAAGTTCTTAACTTTAATTCCAGTATAGTTAATATACGGTGTTACATTAGTGTCAGGTGTACAATATAGTGATTCAACAATTCTATACATTACTCAGTGCTCATCATGACAAGCGTCCTCCTTAATCCCCTTCACCTATGTCACCCCTCCCCCCACCCACCTCCCCTCTGATGACCATCTGTTTGTTCTTTATCCTTACGAGTCTGAAGAAACATTTTTTTTAAAGGCATTTTTAAAATGCCTAATAAACACCTGCATTTCTCCCATGCAAAATTAGTAATTTAAGTTTGGTCATATTTGTTTCCAGTCTTTCTTTCTTCAAGTAAATGAAATATTACAGATAAGTCATGTTTGTTTCTTATCAGGCTGCTTCCTTGTCTTCAATGAACCCCAACCCCAGGGGTAGGGGGTGGGGCTGCAAAGTCGTGAAGGAGCGCAGCCCAGGCTGCTTCTCAGTGCTTTGCTGCCAATCCATAGAAGTATTTCTTCTCACGTATTTTTCATTTCCCCAGTGCCCTCTGGAGTTCCAGTCAAAATCTGAGGCACAAGAGGAAATATTTTTAAATAATGGGGTAAGCAAAACCTGAGGTCGGTTAGCCAATACCTTGGTGTAGAGTTAAGAAACGGGTCTCCATTCAGGTTTTTGAAGCAGTGAGTAGAATTGAAGGTAGGGGTGGGGGGTATTCTCAGGTGGGACTGACCCTGAATGTGCTAAAGGAGCTGACAGCAGTAAGTGCTGAGGAATGTTGACAAGGGACGTCATGTGATGTAGCCAACGACATGTGGTCTACACAGTGGACACAGATGGCCCTGTGTCCAAGTGTGTCATACATGCAGTCACTCCAGACCACCCAATCCAAGGTAAAACACCTTGCCATCCCTGTTCTCCTTCCTTGGTTTATTTTTCTGCATAGCACCGATCCCTCCCTACCTGACATAATGTTATTGCCTCTTGTCCGTCTTCTCCGCTAGAATGTCAGCTCTATGAGGGTAGGGCCTTGTCTGTTTGCCACTGTGGTACCCCCTCACCTGCCCTTCTCTACCCCTGCTCCCTAGAAAATATTAAGAGTTTATGGAAGGATGAAAGGATCCATCCAAGAAGGAAGCAGATTTTTTTTGTTGTTTTTTAAGATTTTAAGGAATCAAGGAGAAACAAATCTCATATTAAGGATTATTAACTTGTGATACAGAGAGAAAGAAAAGATACTCCTGCTAACATTATTTTACAAGGAGCCTCTTTTTATAGAAGGTAAACCTGCACATTCAGACAAAGAATTAAACTCCAATGCTCCATGGAACAATGTTTTCCCCTCAATGAATCCTGCTGCTCGTCACAAGAGGGAAGGACAAGAAATAGAGAGAGTGGAGGTGGGGTGTAGAGGGAGAGAGAGAGAGAAAATCCTAAGCAGGCTCTACGCTCAGCATGGAGCCCAACCCAGGGCTCAATCCCATGACCCTAAGACCATGACCTGAAATCAAGAGTTGGATGCTTAACCAACTGAGCCACCCAGGCTCCTCAAGAAATAGAATTTTGTATCTCCCATCTTTGGGGTACAAGGGTAACTGTGTGATGACTAGAGATAGTTAACCAAAAGGTGTATTGATCGTCTTTGCTGTGATAACAAATGACCCCCACTTCTCTGTGGTTTGCAACAGCAAAGATTTACTTCTGTTGGCTGTGACTCTTCTGGGCTCTACTCCTTTGGTCACCCACCTGGGTGTCCTACAGTTCAACTCAATTATGGCACTATTTGCTGGGAGATAGCTTCAGATCCCATAGGTTAAGGGCTCAGTCCTGCAAAACTGTCGCCCATCACCCACCTAAGACACCAATCACAAGTTCAGGTTGTTACCTGAGCTTCTGACCAACCTGCTATAGATAGACCAGAGATTCCAATGATCTCCCTCTTGGGTTCAACCAATTTGCTAGAGCAGCTCACAGAACTCAGAGAAACATTTTGCTTTCTAGATGGCCAATTTATTACAAAAGGATATAACTCAGGAACAGCCACGTGGAAGAGGTGCATAGGGCAAGTATGGGGAGGGAGTGCAGAGCCCCTGTGCTTTCCAGTTCTTCCTTCTCTCCAAGTCTCCGCATGTTCTCCAACCCAAAAGCTCTTAGAACCCCTCCTTTTGGGGGCGCCTGGGTAGCGCAGTCGTTAAGCGTCTGCCTTCGGCTCAGGGCGTGATCCCAGCGTTCTGGGATCGAGTCCCACATCGGGCTCCTCCGCTGGGAGCCTTCTTCTTTCTCTCTCACTCCCCTGCTGTGTTCCCTTTCTCGCTGGCTGTCACTCTGTCACATAAATAAATAAAATCTTTAAAAAAAAAAAAAAAAGAACCCCTCCTTTTGGGGTTAGGGGATGGAGAAATTGGATAAAGGTAGTCAAAAGGTACAAGCTTCCAATTATAAGCTAAGTAAGCCCTGGGGATATAACGTCCAACATGATGACTGTGGTTAACACTGCTCACTGTGCGGTATATCTAAATGTTGCTAAGAGAGTAGATCTTAAAATTGCTCATCCCAAGGAAAAAATATTTTTTCTTTTTTTTCTTTTTGTATTTATATGAGGTGATGAATGACAACTAAATTTATTATGGTCATTATTTCATAATATATGAAGTCAAGTCATTATCCTGTATACCTAAACTTCTACAGTGGGCTGTCTATCAATTACAACTCAAAATTGAAAGAAAAAAATGCAGAGGGCAAATGCAATGGTTAAATTGGGGAAATTTACTACAGATAACCAGCCAGAGAGCAGGATGAATGAACCGTCACGATACAAATCACACGCACACGCACAGAGCACAGCAACAAGGAGTGGTATGTAGACCTCTGCAGAAAGTCTCAGATTGTTCAAAGAAGAGTGTTAGGCAAATTGCTGTTTACCATGTGGACAATGTGAACTCCCTCGGGAATCAGAAGAAATAATTAAGGAAATGATTACTATGTACTTGATGTCAACCACAAATGAAAGATTGACTGGGGAAGCGAAAATGAGTCTGGGGAGCAAGGAATCATGTGTCTTAGTATCATCATCATCATCATCATCATCATCATCAAGAGTATGGTGGTTACAGACAGGAACGTACAGACTCTAGATAAAGTTGAGAGAAATGAGAGCTATGATACCAGGGTTAGAAACTCTTAAAAATTCAACTAAAAGGGGATCAGAGCCTCTAAAGTTGAATTCTGGCAAAATAACAATCAAGGATCTTGATGAGGAAGACGAGCAGAGCTATGTAAAGAAACCCTGACTCTCTGAGCTTACCTTTGAAAGGAGTATGTAAGAAAAGATTTGTGGGTCATGTAACTAAGCACAAGTATAAAAAGTGGAACACAAAGATTGGTGCGTGTGTCTATCAGAAGAGTGTCAAAAAGACTATATTCCAAAATGTGCTAAATAGTCTAAAGAAGGAATCGATTACCAGGCCAACACAACAGCCGGGATGAGAAGTGGAGGATGGGAGAGCTGGGATCATACACAAAGAGATTGAAGTGATGGGGGAAACATGAATTTGGAAGAGCAGGGGGAACGAGGGGTTTGAAGAGGCCAGCCCTCTGCTCTGAGCTAAGTGGGTGAGAAGAAATAAACAACCTCGCCTCCTATGTCCCTGGAAGTGATACTGAAAACCCTACATTTGAAAATTGGAAAGCTGGTCATAGAGTTCATTTTATTTGGTGATTCCTCTGCAGTTAGTGATTGTAGGCAGAAAAGACATCAGTGAGAAATTGCAAGACATACTGGGTTAGAGGTGGCAATGAAGCTTTTATATGTGCCCCTCTCTGAAATGGCAAGATTCTTTGTATAATTAGGTATAAATAGGTACAAGCACACTTGCCTTTATATTCGTAGGAAAAAATCCAGGAGAATATATCATTAAATGCCAAGAATAGCTACCTCTGTGCAGTGAGACTATGGACACTTTTTAAAAATTTATAATTTTTTTTAGAGAGAGAGAGTGTGTGAGCATGGGAGTGGAGGGGAGGGGCTGAGGGGGAGAGAGAGAGAGGGAAGGAGAGAAAGAGAGAGAGAGAAGGCAGGTGAGGGGCAGAGGGAGAGGGAGAGATAGAATCTTAAGTAGGCTCTACACCCAGCATGGAGCCCCACACGGAGCACGATCTCAGGACCCTGAGATCATGACCTGATTCGAAATCAAGCGTCAACTTAACCCACTGAGCCACCCAGGTGCCCCAAGATTATGGACACTTTAAATTTTCTTTCTTGGTGGCCTCCTGTGTTTTCTAAATTCTCAGTAATAACATGTATTTTTATTTATTAAAAAAATTACACAAGTAATATATAACACATAGACAGTTGTGAAAAACTCAAGCAATACAAATAAATGGACAGCCTCCCCTGACCAAAATCTGTGACCCTAGTCCTTTCCTCAGAGCTGATATTCACTATCGAGTTGGCATGAATCTTTCCAGATCCTTTTTCTTAATACACTTTGAGAGAATTTCTAGATTTACAGCAAAATTTAGTGGATACAGAAATTTCCATATACTCCCTGCCTACACATAAGCCCAGCCTCCCCCACTATCAAAATCCAGCACGAGAGGGGCACTTGAGTGGCTCAGACTCTTGATTTCGGCTCAGGTAGTGATCTCAGGGTCGTGAGATAGAGCTGCATGCATTGGGCTCAACCCTCTGCAGGGAATCTCCTTGAGATTCTCCCTCTCCCTCTCCCTCTGCCCCACCTCCCCCTCACGCACTTATGAACACGTGCACATTCTCTCTCTCTTTCTCTCTCTAAAAAAAAGTAAATAAATCTTTTGAAAAAAATTCAGCACCAGAGTGGTGCATTTGTTCCATACAATCCCTGAGCCTGCATTAACACAGCATTATCACCCCAAGTCCATACAGCTTCTTTTTAAAAGCATTTATATGCATATATGTAAATTGTGGGCATTTGTGTATCTACAGTGCCATCCTGAATACTCTATTCCGCACTTCTTTTTTTCAGTAACAATATTACTCAGAAGCTTCATTTCATATGGATCTTTCATTTCAGTATGTACAGAATTACTTCTTTTTAATTTACTGATTCATTCACTCAACAAATGTTAATTAAGCACCGTGATAATAAACAGGTTCCAATGTTTGTTGTCATTCTATAACTCTGGGTTTGGGTTACTACATTTTAAAATATTTTTCTAACTAAATAATTACAAAGTATAGCTATATGAGAGTATATTTACTCTTTCTGTATTAACGAACATTTTGAAGAGTCATTTTTCCTCTGTCATAAACAAGAGTACAATAAATATTTGTGAACATGTGTTTTCAAGAAACTGTGAGTTTAACTCTATATAAGCAAAACTGTTGGGGTGGAAGGGGATATACAATTAACTAGTGAAAGAATGTTCTAAATTCATAGCCAAAAATATTTACCAATTTATATTACTAGTAGTATATGTCAATTTTCTATACCTTGAATAACAAAGGTTTTTAAAAAATGTCTATTGAACATATGTGGTAGGTACTGTTGTCCTCTGATAAAGAAATAGAGGCCAGGAAAATCAAGTAAATGTGCAAAGTCACACAGTTAGCAAGTGGTGAAGCTGGGATATTACCTCAGATATGACCCCAGAGCTTGTGTTCGGCCAGTCAAATGGGAAGAAAGTGGAATGTTGCTGGTTCTATTTGAATTATCCTGTCCATTTCTTTTTATGTTTGCTGGGCTTTCATTTTCTTCTGTGAATCTCCCATTTGTGACCATTTCTTGCTGCAGTGGGCAATGAGCACCAAATAAGACAGAACCCAATGATCCCCTCCTCCTAGCAGTCACATCCTGTGTAATCACGTCCCTTTGAGTGTGGATTGCACGTAATGACTCACCTCTAACAAAATACAGCAAAAGTGACGGGATGTCACTTCAGAGTTTAGGTTACAAAAACTATGACTATTATCTTGATGGCACTGTCTCTGGTTCTTCCTCATTTGCTCACTTTGATAAAGCCTGCTGCCATCTTGTGAGCTGCCCAAGTGGCAAAGTGAGGTATTGAGGACCTCACTCACTAGCCAGCAAGAAACTAAATCCTGCCAACAACCGTGAGCCTCTTAGACATGGATCATTCCCAGTCAATCTCTGAGATGCCTGCAACCACACCTGATACCTTGATTGCTCAACTTATCTGTAATTTGCTTTAATATGTGGGGTGAGTTAAGAATCTTGTTTACCTTTTTCTTCCAAGTGGATAGTCAACTGTCAAAAAACTATTTGTTAAATAGTCCAATGTTTAGTCATTGATTAGATGTCACTTTCATTGGTCATTATATTTTCATATGTATGTATGTGAATCTGTTTTTCATACTTTGTATCTGACAATTGATCTATTTGTGTATTTGGTCTTAATTTTTGTCTTGATTTTGATGATTGACTTTGCAATATATTTTGACATCTGGTACTCCAGGTTCCCTCACATTACTGTTCTTCAAACGTCTATTACCTGTTGTTTTTCAGATGAAATTATAATCAGCTTGAAATATCCATGAAAAATCTTAATATTTTCAGTGGAAATATATTAAATTTGTAAATTAATTTGGGGAGAAGTGGCACAGTTATAATCTTCTGGTGTTCCCTTTTAGAAACATTGTATATTACTCCACTCATCCAGGCTCTCCTTAATGTCTTTTTGGTGAAGTTTTGCAGTTCTCTTCCTGTACATCTTGAATATTTTACTGTTGCTGTTATGTTTGAGATCATTTTCCTTCTAACTGGTTAGGAAAATCATTGGTTTGTATATTTCATACTTCAGCATGACACTTTCTGCTATTTTCTGGTAGTTGCTCTTAGTGTGTGTGTGTGTGTGTGTGTGTGTGTGTGTGTGCGTTTTAATGAGGAATGGCTGCTGAATTTTGGCAAATACCTTTTAGCGTCTATTGAGGTGTTCCTGTGGTTTGTATCCTTCAATCTGTTACCACAATGAGTAACATTAAAAGATCTATTTTTGCATTTTTATGTTAAATCCTACCGTTTTATGATGTATGCTTTTTCAACCCCTTACTGGAGTAGGCTTGCCAACAGTTTATTTCAGATTGGATTTGCCAACATTTTATTTAGGATTTTTGTATCAGTGTTTGAAAGTAAAATTAGTCTGCCATTCTCTTCTCTGTACCAACTGTGTCTGGTTTTATAATCAGCATTAGGTTAGCCCTAAAATTGAGTTGAGTCTGGGAGGGCACTTGATATGGTGAGCACTGGTGGTTATAGGCAACTGATGAATCACTAAATTCTACCCCTAAAACTAATAAATACTATATGTTAACTAAATTGAATTTAAATTTAAAAAAATTTTTAATAAAACTAGAACTGAGTTGAGTCTCAACTTTTTTCATATTCTAGGACAATTTCTGTAACATGGGAATTACACATTCTTGGAACATTTTTTCTTTTTAATGTCACCTGTAAAACTGTCTGGTTCTGGTGCTTTTAAACAGTTACTGTATTATTTTTACAATTAGAAATTTTTTCCAAAAGTGAGACATAAAAAGGTTCATTTTATTTTTATTCTATTTACTCTATTTCTCTTTTAAATTGAGGTTTAATTGGTATACACTGTTATATTAGTTTCAGCTGCACAACATAATGTTTCAACATTTGTATATATTGTAAAATATTCAGCACAATAGTCTAGTTAACATCTGTCACCATACATAGTTACAGAATTTTTTTCTCGTGATGAGAACTTTTAAGATTTACTGTCTTAGCCACTTTCAAATACAAAATACAGTATTATTAATCATAGTCGCCATGGCTTATTTATTTTATAACTGGAAGTTTGTACCTTTTGACCCTCTTCATTCATTCTGCCACACTCCCATCCCCCCACCCCCACTTCTGGCAGCCACCAATCTATTCTGTTTATCTAAGAGCTTGTGGGTTTTGGGTTTCCCTTTCTGCATTTTTTCGGATTTTATATATAATGAAATCATACAGTATTTGTCCTTCTCTATCTGACTTGTTTCCCTTAGCCCTCAAGTTCCTTCCATGCTATCACAAATGGCAAGATTTCATTATTTTTCATGGTTGAATAAGATTTCATTGTATACATACCACTTTTTCTTTATCCATTCATCTGTCTATGAGCATTTCCATATCTTGGTTATTTGAAATAATGCTGCAATGAACATGGGGTGCATATATCTTTTTGAGTCATTTTTCTCCCCCAGATTATCTGATAAGATTATTGTTGTTATTTGGGTTGACTTAGTTGCTTGGAAACTTTCTGACGTTCTATTACAAACTCTCTTTCCAAGTTACTGGTATTCGATAATCCTGTGTAATATTTCATATATAGGCAGAATCCATTCACCCTTGAAGAAAGACTGCTTAAAGTTGAAATCTTTGGCATTAGTTCTTTATATTAATGTACTAATTCTGGAAAATCTGCATAGATGTTTCAGGATTAAATTCTAGATAGAAGTAGGGAAGTTACTTTCTCTAGCTCAAATAGCTATGTTCTTGATTCATGTGATCATACAGGCTGGGAAAAATCTCACAAAAAAATAAAGCATGTGTGAGCACACATATATGCACGGACACACACCCAGAGACACACTACATTCACTGGATTTAAAAGCATTGGAAACAGAAGGTACTTGTTATTTTTAATTACAAAACACAAGACACATTTTCAAAATAGCGGGTTTCCCCTCCCTGGGAGGTTTGGGAAAGTTGGTTTGAGCCCCTACTGATCTGAAATATGGGACATAGATTATTGCCTTCACTGCCTGGAAGCTCCCAGGGGATATAACCATTTTGTGCTTTGCCCTGACAAAATGTTACACACTTTGAACCAGTAATGGTGGTTGAGCCTCATGAGAAGAAAACCAGAGGAGGCGGCAACCCTGAGATGAGGGAAAGGCAAAGGTAATGTTCCATCAGATACTAAGTCTTGAAGGTCACTTCCACCTACTTTTGTTTTTCCACAACACTGGATCCATGTATAAATAAAACTTTTTATCTTTATTCTTTTTAAATGATGGCATTTGTGGTCACAAAAATCTCACAGAATGCATTAGAGGTGGTTTGGAGGCTGTGGTGAATTTTTTTCTTTGTCCTCTAATCTGATCTGTGCCTCCAGCCCCTAAATTCCCCAGCCTTGCTCACATGGTTCTCCCGAGTGTCTTTGAACTATGTAATTTTAGCCTCTTCCAGAGTGTGATAGTCCTGAGTAAAACCAGCATCCAGAACTATCACTAATTGTTCTTGAAATGAATCTGACTCCCTATAAGCTTGTATGCTTTCTAAAGTTTATCTGAACAATATTAGTCTGCTCACATTGATCTTGTTATCACATCCTCCTTATAATCTTCTGCCTTGATTTGCTGAGAGGACACCAGTTTCCCACACTGGAGCTAGAATCCCTTCCTGGAGACTAATCCTAGTGCAGTCCATGTGGCCAGGACTCTGACCTCTTGTGTAGCTCTTCTCCCAGATCTTTTCCCCATCTCACATCCTCATTCCCGGAGATGGAGGTTCTTTTCCCTTACCATTTCTCTCCTTGGCAGCCAAGGCACTGTCATCCATAAGACCAGGTAATCCTGCTTGGATTGCCTACCCACTCACTAAATTTTCTTAGAAATCATTGCCAGGTCTGATCCAGTGCAAAGTGGTCATGCCCCATTAGATACCAAGCAGATGGGGGACTACCTCTGGGAGGCTGGCTCCCAAAGCCTTGTTTATGCGCGCCTGCCTTGCTCTTAGTTCACTCATGTCTCCTTTCTTGTCTGAAATTGAGGCCCCAGGCTGTCTCATAACCAAGTCTACATGGGTTAAGGCAGAATTCCAGAGCAGGAGTGCTAAATCAAATATGTAAATGCTCCCAGTTTGGTTTTTTAACTATTATACCTTCCATGATGGTATAATACTTCTGGCTATAACAAAGTAAAAATGCCATGTTGTCTTTCTTTTAACCAAAATGATAGCTGGCTCTTAAATTCTGTATCCAACAAAATTATTCGCTATTTTGGAGAGATGGGCCCTGTGCCCACCCTAAGTCAGATGAGGGTGCAACCATTTGTAGGTACGAGAAGTGGAGGGCTACCACTGACTTGAGAACAGCTTGGCTTCACTGTACTTCTAAATGTTTCAATATGGGAAATGGAGACAAAACTCTTCAAACCTCTTTCAGTTTCCTCCAGTTATACATGTATCCATTAGTAATGGTTTTTATTTTTTTAACTTTTTATTTTGAAATAGGTCAAAATTCAGAAGATATTGAAAAATGGTGAAGAGTAAGGTCAGGAACATGGCAGGGACGTCCACTATCACCACTGCTGTTCAACATAGTACTAGAAGTCCTAGCCTCAGCAATCAGACAACAAAAGGAAACAAAAAGCATCCAAATTAGCAAAGAAGAAGTCAACCTTTCACTCTTTGCAGATGATATGATACTCTATGTGGAAAACCCAAAAGACCCCACCCCAAAACTGCTAGAACTCATGCAGGAATTCAGTAAAGTGGCAGGGTATACAATCAATGCACAGAAATCAGTCGCATTTCTATACACCAATAATGAGACAGAAGAAAGAGAAGTTAAGGAGTCAATCCCATCTATAATTGCACCAGAAACCATAAGATACCTAGGAATAAATCTAACCAAAGAGGCAAAGGATTGGTGCTAAGGAAACTATAGAATACTCGTGAAAGAAATAGAGGAAGACACAAAGAAATGGAAAAATGTTCCATGCTCATGGATTGGAAGAACAAATATTATTAAAATATCTGTGCTACCTAGAGCAATCTACACATTCAATGCAATCCCTATCAAAATACCATCAAATTTTTTCACAGAAATGGAACAAATAATCCTAAAATTTGTATGGACCCAAAAAAGACCCTGAATAGCCCAACAAATGTTGGAAAAGAAAACCAAAGCTGGTGGCATCACAATTCCGGACTTCAAACTCTATTACAAAGCTGTGATCACAAAGACAGCATGGTACTGGCACAAAAACAGACACATAGATCAATGGAACAGAATAGAGAACTCAGAAATGGACCCTCAACTATACGGTCAACTAATCTTCAACAAAGCAGAAAAAAAATATCCAATGGAAAAAAGACAGTCTCTTCACAAATGGTGTTGGGAAAATTGGACAGCCACATGCAGAAGAATGAAACTGGACCATTTCCTTACACCATACACAAAAATAGACTCAAAATGGATGAAAGGCCTAAATATGAGACAGGAATCCATCAAAATCTGAGAGGAGAACACAGGCAGCAACCTCTTTGACCTCGACTGCAGCAACTTATTCCTAGACACATCGCCAAAGGCAAGAGAAGCAAAGGCAAAAAAACGAACTATTGGGACTTCATCAAGATAAAAAACTTTCACATAGCAAAGGAAACAGTTAACAAAACCAAAAGACAACTGACAGAATGGGAGAAGATATTTGCAAATGACATATCAGATAACAGGCAAGTACCCAAAATCTATAAAGAACTTACCAAACTCAACACCCAAGGAACAAATAATCCAATCAAGAAATGGGCAGAAGACATGAAAAGACATTTCTGCAAAGAAGACATCCAAATGGAAAACAGACACAAAAATGCTCCACATCACTCGGCATCAGGGAAATACAAATCAAAACCACAATGAGATACCATCTTACACCAGTCCCAGTGGCTAAAATTAACAAGTCAGGAAATGACAGATGTTGGCAAGGATGAGGAGAAAGGGGAGCCCTCCTACATTCTTGGTGGGAATGTAAGCTGGTGCAGCCAGCCTGGAAAACAGTATGGAGTTTCCTCAAAAAGTTGAAAATAGAGGTACCCTACGACTCCACAATGGCACTACTGGGTATTTACCACAAAGATACAAATATAGGGATCTGAAGGGGCACCTGCACCCCAATGTTTATAGCAGCAATGTCCACAATAGCCAAACTACAGAAAGAGCCCAGATGTCCAACAGGTGAATGGATAAAGAAGATATGCTATATTTATATATATACAATGGAATACTACTCAGCCATCAAAAAACGAAATCTTGCCATGTGCAGCGACACGGATGGAACTAGAGGGTATTATGCTAAGTGAAGTAAGTCAATCAGAGTAAGACAATTATCATATGATCTCACTGATATGTGGAATTTGAGAAACAAGGCAGAGGATCAAAGGGGAAGAAAGGAAAAAATGAAACAAGTTGAAACCAGAGAGGGAGACAAACCATAACAGACTCTTAATCTCAGGAAACAAACTGAGGTTTGCTGAAGTGGAGGGGGGTGGGAGGGATGGGGTGGCTGGGTGATGGACAGTGGGGAGGGTATGTGTTGTGGGAAGCGCTGTGTATTGTGTAATACTGATGAATCACAGACCTGTATAATACATTACACGTTAATAATAAGAAAATAATTACTGATAAAAAATAGTTAATAATAATAATGATTATAATACTGATAAAAAAATAGTAAAGAGTTTCTGTGTACCCATGTCCCAGCTTCCCTCAATGATAATAGCCGTAATACATTGTCAACACCAGAAAATTGACATTGGTACAACATAATTAACTCAAGTAAATTTAGACTTTTTTCAGATTTCACCTCTATTAATATGTAGGTATCTATTATATGATAAATTGTGGAACAGATAAATATGCCTTTCAAAAAGCAGTATCAAAATTACTAAAAATAAGTTTGCCTCAATGTCTAATGTGGTCCCCCTCATCTCAACTTGGCTTGTTTTATAAGAATGTTACTAAATTAGGAGCCTAGGGATGAGATCATACTGGGTTAGCTGGGTGGGCCTTAAGGGTAATGACAAGTGTCCTTATACAAAGAGAAGAAAGACACAGACAGAGGAGGTGCTACGTAGACAGAAGCAGGGACTGGAGTGATGTAGCTTCAAGTGAAGAAACACCAAGAATTTCTAGCAGCAGCCAGAAGCTAGGAGAGAGGCAAGGAATGGATTCTCCCACAGAGCCTCCAGAAAGAACCAACCCTGCCCATCCTTGAGTTCAGACTTCTGCTCTCCAGAACACTGAGAAAACAAATTTCTGTTATTATTACCCAAGTTTGTGGTAATTTGTTATGGAAGCTGCAGGTAACTAATATACCTGGATTGGGAGCTCACTCTCTCTGTCAAACGCTCCTACATCCCTTTCAGACCTTTGGTCCAAAATTTCCTCTTCCACTTCCCTACTCCATTGAAACAGTCTTTGAATTACCACAGATGAATTGAAGTAGTTGGCCATAGATGTGATAAACTTTAATTTTTTTAAAAGTAAATTCTACCCCCAACATGGGGCTTGAACTCACAACCCTGAAATTTAGAGTTGCATGCTCTGCTGACTGAGCCAGCCAGGCACCCCATAAACTTTAAATCTTCTTCGGTGGTTTGTGTTTCTAAGGAGTTTGTCAAAACTTAGTGAACATTAGTTGGAGAACTAGTACTGAGCTGGGAGGTCCTCCCTCTCCTAGCAAAGGTGCCCAAGAGTGGTCACCCCACCCTCTATGGTCTATTCCTCAATGGTGAAACTTTCCCAGCAAAGAGTTGTTTGTTCGTTTTTTTAATAATAATATTTTTTATTATATTATGTTAGTCACCATACAGTACATCCCTAGTTTTTGATGTAAAGTTCCATAATTCATTACTTGTGTATAACACCCAGTGCACCATTCAATACGTGTCCTCCTTACTACCCATCACCAGCCTATCCCATTCCCCCCCTCCCCTCTGAAGCCCTCAGTTTGTTTCCCAGAGTCCATAGTCTCTCATGGTTCATTCCCCCTTCTGTTTACCCCCCCTTTCTTCTTCCCTTTCTTCTCCTATCAATCTTCCTAGTTCTTATGTTCTGTAAATGAGTGAAACCATATGATAATTGTCTTTCTCTGCTTGACTTATTTCTCTTAGCATCATCTCCTCCAGTCTCATCCATGTTGCAGCAAATGTTGAGAAATCATTCTTTTTGATGGCTGAGTAATATTCCATTGCATCTTCTTAATCCAGTCATCAGTCGAAGGGCATCTCAGCTCCTTCCACGATTTAGCTATTGTGGACAATGCTGCTATGAACATCGGGGTGCATATGGCCCTTCTCTTCACTACGTCTGCATCTTTGGGGTAAATACCCAGTAGTGCAACCCAGCAAAGAGTTTTTAAAAAAGAAAAATGTCTTGGGAGACAGGTAGTAGGTGGACACTGAGATAAAATTTGGAACACGATAAATTAATCAAGGAAGTTTATTATCTCCTGGATTTGACATAGAGAAATCACCTCCTTCAAAGTGGTGGCAATAATTCACAGATTTCAATGCATTCCTACAAGTTTCATATTGAACCCCACTTTTATTTCAATGGTTTCACTAGCTTCCATGTCCCAAAGGATGTGTTCCACAAAGTCAATTTGTGGACCAGACAGCAGCTCCACCAATCACTTTGGAGAGACCCACCTGAATCAAATGGCCAACCTTGAAATGTAGCTTTCTCTGGGAAGCAGTAAGGTTTAACAGTTTACTGCAAAATCTGTTTTACAACTAACAAAGTTCAAACCACCTTGGTCTAAACTGAATGAAGCTTTGGGGGAAATAAGAGTAAACAGAATGTAATGAAGTTAATTTCTGGTGTAGCCAGAATCCATCTATTAGAGTAGAGGGGGAGGAGTTGAGAGAGTAGCCTTCCTTCCCATCCTATTTCCTTCATTATAATTAATAATTAAACTGGATTTGCATCTGTTATGAATAACAAAATGCCTGGTGATGTATGAGAGCTGTTTATGAAAGCCAAGTTACAAGTGACCAAAATAATAAAGGTAGGGACTTTTAATGATCTGACTTCCCCCAAATAAAACAATTCAAAGCAATTAGAATAATTATTTCTCAGACAGTGCTGTACATATTACCTGAGCTAATCCAGTGTGGTTGACTGAATTGCGTGCATCCTTCCAAAAAAGAAACCCTAATCCCCAGTACTCCAGAATATGACCTTATTAGGAGACAGGGTCTTGAGAGAGGTGATCACATTAAAATCACATTAAAATGTATATCTCTAGCTGTCTCTCTCTCTCTTCATTCATACATTGAAATATGCCAGAGATTAGGGAAACAATGACCAAAGAGACACAGTTCGGGTCTTCATAGACCTTATAGTTGCCCCTTCTCAGAAACTTTTAATGAATTCCTGCTACTGACTAAGTCCTCACTGCTTAGCATGCCCCGCCTTCCCTGCTCATTTCCCCCCACCTATCCTTTTGAGTCCTTTATTCTCACTATTTCATCTCCCAGAGCCATTCTCTCTTCTTGTAAAAAACTCTATCTATATTCTACAGACCTCAAAGTTTGGTTCAACTCTTAGTTTCTCTAAAATATATTGTGCACTGGCGAGAGACCCCCAAATTTTAAGTCCCAGCCCCATATGAAGGTAGATGTCAAGTTTCTCCTTGGGAACCAGTCTCTCTGCGTTGTGAATGTTGTCAAGCACGTGGCTCTTTATAATCCATTTAATATACAAGGAAACAGACTCTCTGGAAGCCAGGACAGCGTGGTGTAAGTGCAGTGTAACCACTTCCCCGTCCTTGCATCCTGAGATGAGAAACAGCCTCACGTCTGCTTTGTGCTGTTTTGAGAGGAAGCCTCGATGGAGCAAAGTTCCAGCATATTTGCATGATACTTCCCACACAAGCACACATTAGCCCTTCTGTCCCCTCTGTTAAATTAATTAAACAAGGGGGCTCTGAGGTGGCCCTAGGCCATGGCTGGCTGTAAGCAAACCAAACCTGAACCTGTAAATGCTTCAACCTAATGACAACCAATCACAAGCAGCCAACGAGGCTTGAAGCTATAGCTAATCAATAGTTTTCTTATTTTGCTTCTGCTTTTTCTCTATAAAAGTGTCTCCCTGAGCTCCTGACCTAGGAGCAATCCTAACCGCTTCCGGTTTCCACAGGTATGTTTGTGGAAAACAAAGGACGAACCTCCAACAAGATAAAAAGAGGAAGCCCTCCACCTTTTCTCTGAAACCTTCCCAAATAACTCCCCTTTATATCCATGTCCCCAGATGGGACTTACCTGAATGCTCCTGCTCCCTCAGGGTTCTCTTCTTCCTGTGGCTACAGCATTGATTACACAGTTATGGTTAATTATTTAAGTAAAGAACTGGCTCCCTTGGGAGCTTGTGCTAGTCTCTGGAAAGATATTATGATAATTAAGAGATGTCTCTGGCCTCAGTGAGCTCACAAGCTCAAGTTTCTCCAAACATATCACAAGAATGGCAAGAACCTTTGAGAACTAAGCCTCCTGCTGGCCAGGCCTGCGCTCCCACGGCAGCTTAAATGGATGGCATCAGCATGTCATTCCACCTCAATACAAATTGTGTCCTGGAAGGTACAACATAATTAGCATGCATCAGCCAACAACTATTGAGTGAACATGTGCCAAGAGCAAGGTGAGGCAAGGGTAGGGATCCAATGCTGAGTGAGATATGCTCCTTAACTCCCAGACAATTGCAGACTAGAAGTAAGTTTACCTATTGTCATTATAACTAAAGTCTCTTTCGTCTCTATTCTGTGATTCTATGATGTTGCAATTTTCAGTCTCTGCCATTCCCATGGAAAAAAACATGCCTGACTAGTATCAAGGAAGGATGAAGAAACTCTGGAGCAAAGCTGAATGGTCCCAGCCAAGCCCAGGCAAGATGGCGGACATGCAACTGACCAGCGGCTCCCTGAAAATAAATGATGGTTATTTTAAGGCACTGAGTTTGGGGCTGTTTGCTGTGCAGCCAATCTAAGCAGATAACTGTATGATGTTTTAACTGTATGATGTTATACTCCATCTCCTGTTCACAAGTTTTTGGTAGTTACCTTACAGAAGGGTGAGGTTGAATGATCAGGCTGACTATTAGACCTGTCTTTTGTTCCCTACATTATGATTCCTGTGTTTCTTAAAATTTGAAGGGCATAAAAATTACGGTACAGGTTTATACATATAACTCATGTATGCAATACTTCACAGACAGGTTAAAGCATTTTGCAAGGGTAATTTTGATTATGTGAGATTTTTACGTACTCACTAATTTTAGAACCTAACTCCAATTGAAGTGGAACTCCATTATTTATCATTACTCAAGCTGTAAGCTTCTGGAGGGTAGGGCTGTATTATATTTATCTATCTGTGTCTATCCACCCCCACTCCACTCTCAGGCTAGATCAATATTTGTTTAATTGAGTTGTTTGTAGTTATTAAGCATCTTGCTGCACAGGGCAACATTTCTAGAGAGCTCCAGGGACAGTATGTTGCTGCCAAAGGCTTGCAAGCTAAGGTGTATAAGCAGTCATTCTTTTTTTTTTTTTTTTTTAAATGATTTTTTATTATCCGGAACCTACTTCTAGCGTTCTGGTAATGATTGCTATTCCATAGCCATCAAGATAGGGATGACCTCATCCTCATTTACTTACAACTTACTAGGCTATTGATTTTCCCTTCTTTTCCATTAAATGTCTTCTTCCAATGATTGTAAGAATGTTTTTTAAAACATTTTTTTTTAATTTTTAAGTAAATGTTTTTAAATGGAGAGTAGGAGGCTTTCCCTAGTTTTGTAATATTTCAAACCAAGAAGTATATGTATTTCAAACCAAATTCCTTTTAAGATAATACAGAATTTTTATCTTTGGTACATTCAAATGGCTGCAAAAATTAAAACATCAACAACAACAAAAATCTAACACAAGATACACAAGTCTCACTCTATTTAAACAAGTGAATGTGCAATATACAGAAAAGAAGCTCATGTGGAGTATTAATATGTTAATGCATGCTGTTTCTAGTAAATTTACCAAATAATTCCATGTAGTTTGGAATTGTTGCTTTATCCTAGAATTTTCTGGGGATCCCACTTTACTTTGTCTTCCACAGCTGTATCACATCCTAAGTGACTCTCATATCCAGATTTTTTTTTCTTATTTATTTGATTTTACTTTTTCACCAAAGGCAGATAATGGGGTTACTTTAGGATATTGCCTCAGTAATTCTGGTGTGTGAGTAATGCCATGTGAAGTCTAACTTTTAAAATACTTTCACCAATTTTCCTCTTCAATTAAAAACCTCATTGTTTAAGAGCACCCTAAATTAGATTTCCAACAAAAATGCGTGATGAAGCTACATGTTTATTAAATTTTGAATCATTTTCAATATTCGTTATCTGCCATGGACCACACCTTCTTAATCCAGTCATCTGTTGAAGGGCATCTCGGCTCCTTCCACGATTTAGCTATTGTGGACATTGCTGCTATGAACATTGGGGTGCATATGGCCCTTCTCTTCACTACGTCTGTATCTTTGGGGTAAATACCCAGTAGTGCAATGGCTGGATCATAGGGTAGCTCAATTTTTAACTTTTTAAGGGACCTCCACACTGTTTTCCAGAGTGGCTGTACCAACTAGCATTCCCACCAACCATGTAGGAGGGATCCCCTTTCTCCACATCCTCTCCAACAATTGTTGTTTCTTGCCTTGTCTATTTTATAAGCAGTCATTCTAACATACATACACACACATACATACATACCTACGTATATATATTTTTTTTAATTGAAAGATTAAAATAAAGCCAGGAAACTCTAGTCTCTTGGGCGCACATTTCCCTTGCCAATTAAAGCAGCACAATTTTCTTTATCTCTGCCTGCCAATCAGGTGCAAATTGAAAACAGGATATTTTGGGAAACTTTTCCCTTCCTCAGATTTCATCACACAGCTGCTCTCAGCTCACACACCCTGACAATCGCAAAATGCCTCATGAACTCTTGCACTTGAAGGAGGCACGCTCAAAGTTCTGGCCTGGTAACCGGGAATCTTCCCTGGGAGACCTAACCAAAGTTCCCACTCTGGCTGCAGGAGGCTATGGCCCATTTCTCTTCCCAAACCTGCCCCCTGTGTGATCTAGGTCAATGCAGCCAATTTTCTCTGTTTATCCAGCTGGACAGTAGGGATAATGATACCTCACTGCCTCACCAGGGTATTCAGGGGTTCAACACCTATCACTTTGTGGCCTTTGGTTGAAAAGTGCCATGATGCATGGGCAGGAGAGAGAAGCCCCCTTTGGCAGAAGTCCTGCAGCAAACCAGCCATTCCCACCCACCCCGCTTTAGATCCCTCAGGCATTTGCCAGAAACCAGTCTACCTTGTCCCCCAAATGTAGCACCCCAAATGTGGCATTTAGATCTGAAGAGCTCAGACTGACTGAGATAAGAAGTGTCTAGTTTTAATACCCTGCTGTTTTTCTGGTAATTTGCCAGGCTTTTAGGCACTTCAGAAATTTTGCTCAGTGGATGAATATTGCTCTCTCTTTCTTCTCTTTGTTTCATTTCATTAATGTGCTTTGATTCTCCAACTAAATTTTAATCTCTAGGATAGATATTAGGTCTTGCACAAAGCAAAAACTCAGTCCAAGTTATGCAAAGTGTGGTCCTGGGACCACCAGCGTCAAAGTTACATGAACGCCTATTTAAAATTCAGAATTTGAGGTTCCTGCTGTATTAACTGACTTGAAGCAAAGATCTGCATTGTAACTAAGTTCCTCCTGTCATTGCATTTACGCTAGGGTCTGCCCTAGGCAAGAGGCTAAAATGTCTGGAGCCTGGGGAAGGAGGCAAAGAGGACTGGGGGGCACAGTCTTCTTGAATGTTGCAGTGATAGTAACCTGAAAGATGTGTCTCAATAGAAGCTGTTGCTGCCAGAAGTGCAAGTAAACTTTCCTTGCTTTCTTTTTCTATCTCTAAGAACAATTTGTACTTTTATACCATTGAAGAAACACACGCAACCAGTCTTTGTTTATCACAGCATATGTAAGAGATTTAGTGTACTTTGACAGTTCTGTCATGCTTCTAAGTGCTACATATTTTTTTCCTTTCTGTATTTTGAGAAAAGTACATGTCCAACCCATCCTTCAGTATGCCATCTTCCCCAGACACTAAATTTTTGTGAAAGTGTTTGATTTCTTCATGAATTCCTTCTATTGTCCTTAACCCAACATCCGGCATGCATACAGTAAACACCCAATAAATGTTCCAGTCCTGTCAAGATTTCAGGGTTTTGATGAGCAACTCGGTGATTAGTAGGTGAGAGTAGCAAACGCAAAGCACCAGGTGTAGGTGTTATAATGTATTGTCTTGAAGATCTTTGTTGGGAGAAGCATAGAGAATTATGTGGAGAGACAGAGTCTGCAAATGCATGAGGTAAATAGAAACACCTGGTGTGCAAATAGCAGTGACCGTGCTGATATTTTTGTAAGGATAATCACAATTTCAGTTATTTTCCCAACACTACAGATTTTTTGTACTGGCTCTTACTCTTAAAATATGCACCTGGCAATCTTAAGTAAAACTTTTGTCTCTTGTCAAACTCATCTTAAATGTTGGATGGAACTCCATTTTTATTAGGGGAAATTTTATAGCCATTGTCTGGAGTGATGAGTACATGCCTTGAAGTGAACAAGCATTCCCCGTGGAAATGTTTCACTGCTACAAACTAGGAGCATTCAAGACGCAGAGAATGAAGTGAGCACAAGAACTAGGTACCTATTTCTCCCCACTGACTTTATTGATCTTTTTTGATCACTGCAGCAGATCATAATAAATTCTTTGGAGTTGACCTCATACACAAATTGGGAGAAAGAACCCATAAAAGATTGATTACTAGCTCCAGAGTGCTATGCACAATATGAAGCTGTGTATTTGGATGTTTCCTAGAGGTCAAAGTTTGAAGTGTCTGAGCCTCTCCCAGTAGACTAGACTATGGAAACAATAGAAAAAAATCAACAAAACCAAAAGTTGGTTTTTAGAAAAGATCAACAAAATTGACAAAACTTTAGCTAGACTAACAAGACCAAAGAGTAAAGACTCAAATTACTAAAATCAGGAATGAAGCAGGGAATATTGGTACTGACCTTACAGAAATAAAAAGGATTATAAGGAAATGCTATGAATAACCAGATTATCTGGATGAAGCGTAGAGATTCTGAAAAACACAAAATACTAAAATTGACTCAGGAAGAAATAGAAAATGTAAACAAACCTGTACCAAGTAAAGAAATTGACTCAGCAATTTAAAAACTTTCTGTGAAGAATAGCCCAGGCCCAGATGGTTTAACACTGAATTCTACTAACCATATAAGGAACAATTAATGCTAATCCTTCACAAACTCTTCCAAAAAATAGAAAAGGAGGAGATAGTCTCCAACCTATTCTAGGAGGCCAGTATAATAACGTTACCAAAACCAAACAAAGATGTCAAAGAAAAGAAAACTTTGGGCCAATACTTTTACGAACATAGATGCAACAATTCTCCAAAAAAAACTAACAAAGTGAATCTAATTACATAAAAAAAGAAGTATTATCCACATGACCAAAGGGGATTTATCATTAAAATTTTAGTTTGGCTTACCATCTGAAAATTAATCCTGTAATATACCATATTAATAGAATAAAGAAAAAAACCAATAGATGAAGAAATAGTATCTCAATACATGACGAAAAAGTGTTTGACAAAGTCTAATGCCCTTTCATGATAAAAACACAAACAAAACATGCATCATAGATAGACGGAATAGAAGGGAACTTCCTCAAATTGATAAGGCGTCTACAAAACACAAACACCTAACATCATAGTTCATGGAGAAAGATTGAATGATTTCCTCCGGATTCTCGTCTGCAGCTTGGTACTTCGATGTGCATCTCAAACTATACATACACTGAATTGAACTCTTGATGCTCACCAAACCCACTTCTTCTCCACTTCTCTCTCAGTAATTGGAATCGCCATTCATTTGATTGAGCCGATCGAAACCCCAAGTGTCATTCTCAGTTACAATCATTCCTCCCACATCCCTTAGCAAGTCTTGGTCACACAGCTCCAAAACATTGTCAGGTGCTACTGCAGCAAAAACCAAAACGTGGGAGTACCTTTGGAATTAGGAATTGTGTGGAAGCTGAAAAACTTTTAGGAAAGTGTGTTAGTGAAAGTGTAAGGTGTTTTGACTAAATGTTAGCAGAAGCCCAGTGGCCTTAGTAGATGCTACCAGAGAGGATATAAAGGGAAGGAAGAAAATGGCATTGGAAACTGGAAGAAAGAGGATCCTTACCACACAGCGGCAGAATGTCTAGCAGCACTAAACTGTAGAAAGTAGAAAATGTGCCCAGTGCACTGGGTGACCCAGGTAAAGAAATTTCCAGGCAGAGTGCGGATGCCTCCTGGTTTCTTCTTCTTACTTAAATTTAAATTCAAGAGGAAAAAGATAAAATCAAGAAAGGATTGTTAAACAAAAGAAGCTTGGACTTGCAAAGTTTGCAAATTTTCAGCTTCTTCTACTGACAAAGAATAAGATTAAGACATAGCTTTGAGGCAAACCTATTGCAGCAATCCATAATTTGTTACACAGCAATAGATAATTTACACGCTTTCTATCACATTGAGAATAAAATCTCCAATTCTCCACCATGGCCTATAAAGTTCCCCCTTTATGTACATATTTAGAAGATCAACTCCTGTGCCACTCTCCTCCCACCTCACTGGGCTCCAGCAGGGCTGGATTTCACTTTCATTCTTGAACACATCAGGCTCTCTTCTATCTAAGTGACTTCGTGTTTTCCATTCCCTCAATTTCAAAGGTTCTTCCTTGGATATGTTCCTGACTGGCTATTGTCATTCAATCCCTTCATTTGTATGTAGATCAAAGGTATTTAAATCGAATACAAAAGGAAGGATTGAATGGAGTGGCAAAATTTTTCTAAGGAGGTGACATTTCAGCTGTGGTCTGAATGACAAGAAAGAGCTATTAGTGTCATTCAATAGCGGTTATTGTTTTTTAACTTACTGATTTGCTTATATTTTAATTGCCTTTATATCACATCAGAAATCTCAACTCCATGAAAGACTTGGTTTTCTTGTTTTCATTATATTCTCATAACTAAAACAGTGACCAGCATTTAGTAGGGACCCGACAAATGTTTGCTGAATGAACAAATGAATGAATAAGCAAACGAATGCCTAGTTTAGGTAACTGGGGTTAGATCTCACAGCTAAAAAATGATGAAACTAGTAACCCACCCTCTTAACCTCTTGCCTCAATTATTTGAACATTTCCAGTGAAATTGATGTTAATTACTTCAGATCTCCATATACATTGACACTATCTTTTTAAAATGTATTAACAGAAATCTTCAAAAGACCCAGAGCAAAATAGCATCATAAAATGTTAGTTTAAGAAGCTCTTATTTTATTGAAGATGTGGTTGAAATATGAAAAAGTGTTAGATTTCATTTGGTCATTTCTTTCTATATATTTTCCATAGAATTTTTCTTTCTTCTGCCAGACTCAGGTAAGTAAGGGTTGGTATTTCATCATTTCTTCCTTTCTTCCTCTTAATAAATTTTACAGAAAGAAATATGACCGAAGAAAAGCCCACCGCAGGGAATATGAACATTGAGGGGCCATATGGAGCCTAGTGGAAGCCATTAGAGTCACTTCATCTTGTACGGGCAGTAAAATCACTCTGGCAAGTGCAGTCATGACCCATATTCGTTGCCACATGGCAGTGAGTGTTCTGGCCGAGTGATTATTTTTGTAGCTCCATCTGCCTGGCACCACCAGAGCAGCGTGCTGGACGTTGAGACAGTCTCACCTGCGGGAAGAATCCAAGCTCCTGCATGATTGGGTTACTCTAGGGCTTATGGGGTCTTTTCCAGCTGAGAGTTCTGTTTTGATCTCACTAGGGGTGAATCCATTACTCTCTCCAAGATGGTCCTATTGGCTCACTCAGCAACCCTCAACTCTTAGCTACATATTGAAAGCTTTTCTTGAGCCAAAGGCAAGAGACATAAATAGCAACTGGCTTTGAAATCTGTGGACAAATTGTGTCTCATTCATCAGGCTTCTCACCAGTCTCACTCCACCCCCCTAATAATTCCTCAAAACACAGACACACACCCACACACACGTATATCACATGCACACACGTACACACAAACACACATACACCACTCCTTCAATAGTGACACTTTCAAAGTAGCAGGAAAACACAAAGGCTGTGGTTGGTTTCCACACTTGTGTCTTGCTAGGCTACCTTCTTCATTTCCTGAATTTGTTCTTATTTGAAATTTCATTGCATGTGATATGCTCAAACTCAAATGGATATCGCTCTTGTTCCAGGTGAGTCAACGAGGAAGTTAGAAAGGCAGGTAGGCTAGACTGAGATAATAGTGAAAATACCTCCCAGATATATGCAGCCCCCAAGGCTTGGTGTTTGCCTAGATGCTCACCCCAATAAACCAGAGCAGCGGACTACGGGGCAAGGGGGCAGATATCGTGGGAAGTGGTGATGTATTAGCTACACATGGAGAAGCCTAATCCTCAGGTTCGTTCTTTCTTTTTCTTTCTTTCTTTCTTTCTTTCTTTCTTTCTTTCTTTCTTTCTTTCTTTCTTCTTTCTTTCTTTCTTTTTTGAAGATTTTATTTATTTGACAGAGAGAGTGAGAGAGCACAAGCAGGGGGAGCAGTAGTGGGAGAGGAAGAAACAGGCTCCCTTGCTGAGCAGGGAGCCTGATGTGAGACTCGATCCCAGACCCTGAGATCATGACCTGAGCTCAAGGCAGACGGTTAACCATCGGAGCCACCCAGGTGCCTGATACTCAGTTTCTAATACGTACTGGATTTTCTCTCTCTGAAGCAATATTTTTTTAATATGGGCTTTGACATCAAATCCTCTCTGGAATAAACAGAAAGTGTGTGTGTGTGTGTGTGTGTGTGTGTGTGTGTGTGTGTGTATGCGTGAGCACATAAGAGAAAGAGAGAGACTGAGAATTTGTTCCATAGATGTTTCTAGGCCCTGACGGTACCCACTGAAAAGATGATTTGACATACTGGAAAGGGTGGGGTCATTCAGAGAAATCTGAGTCAGGGTGTCCCGGCTCTGCTTATGGGTCAGACCAAGCACAGAGGACCCTCACTAGCTTGACCAGGCTTATCCCCTGGGGAACCTTAGGCTTACTTGATCCCATAGACCAAGAAGCCTCTACAGCTACCAATTTGTCCCCAGGACACATAGGTTTCATTAGCCCCAGCTGGAATTTTCAAAGCCCACAGCTCTACAGGCAAATGTTTTCATGTCTTTGACAGCGTCTCAATCACCACAAATTGTGAAAATGCCATTACCTGGTGCTGTTCATGGCATGTTTGTAGACTGAATAAAAGTTGCATTATGTAACGGACAATTGACCGGCCGAGGAATTAGAGGATGCGTATTCCAGTTTCTTCTGTGGAAGCTCAGCCTCTCTGAGACTCCGTTTCCCCATCTTTAAAAGGAAGACAACAGTAATATCTACTTTTGCACACACACAGGTCGGGATCATAGGAACTTGAATATGTGAAACAGCCCTAAAAACGTGTGTTCCAGAAGAAAGGCGTCATTATGTTTCATGTCAGCCTATAGTTGGCTTTAGGCAGCAGCATGGGGCCCAGCTGGAGAAATCTTAAATGCTCCCCCTCGCCCCATGCACGCTGCTGGAAGCACGTTAGAGTATATATGAGTGGTTCTCCACTGGAGCAGATTTTGCCATCTGAGGGACATCTGGCAATGTCTGGGGAGCGTTTTGATTGTCACGGCCGTTGGAGGGGGAGGGGAAATCCCGTGTATTGGTATCTACAGGGCGGAGGCCCGGCCTGCTTCTAAACACCCAACGATGCACAGAGCCGACCCTCACAACGAAAAATTATCCGCTTCAAGATGTAAGTAGTTGGGAAATTGAGAAACCCTGGTGTGTTCACATGCTTCCGCTCTGTGCCTTCAAGCCAGAGAACAGTCGTTGGCCTTGGTCTGCTGCCGACTGATCGTCTGGTGCACACCTTGCGATCTCCATAACCGAGGCAGCGCTAATGAAATTCCTTGCAGTGTCCAAACCAGTAGTTCTCAATGTGTGGTCCTGTGGGCCTCAGAGCAGCTCCATTAGCATCCCCTGGGGAGCCTGTTAGAAATGCAAAGCCTGGGGCCCCTGCTCCAGGCTGGCTGAATTGGTGGGGCCCAGCGATCTGTGTTTTAACAAGCCCTCCCAGGGATCACACTGCCCACTGGAGCGTGAGAACCACTGACGGAACAATCGTCATGACTCAGACTTTGCCCCGCTGCACTTGGACAGAGCAATAGCCTGGGCCCAGCTGGGGGGACTCCTGGCTTATTTTCAGCCCAAGAACCTCCCTGCTAGCAGCTCTGTGCTTCAAGGAGCTGAGGCAACCTCTAGCTGCAGAAAGCAGAATGTCATTCTGACTTAGCCCTCCTAGTACGTGGCACCAGGCTGAGAACCCCTGGGGGGGAGCATGGCGCCAGATGGCACACATTCAGTTTTGATGGGGTGTTTGGATGACGGGCTTCTCGCAGCAGAGCTGAGTGTGGGCTTGACTCTCCCTGGGTGAGGGGCTGGCTCCAGGTTCCATGGCCCCACCACCCCGTGCTGTGGCAGGTGTGGCGATGTACTCTCCCTAGCTGGAAAGTGTTCGAGGGATGCAGTTGAGGCAGAAATGGGGGTGGATAGGTATAGAACTTTCCAGAGCCCGTGACTTTCCCTTCATGAGAGGCTCCTATGTCCAGACGTTCGCCATGGGAAGAGAATACGGTAAGTTCCTTCTGTATCCCTGACATGTTCTCTGACCATGTGGCCCTGGGAAAGTTAGTTAACCTTCTCTAGACCACAACTGCTTCATAAGTGACTTTGAAGCAGTCATACCTTTCCACTACTGCATCAGAATATTTATTCACTTAATAAATATCTATTGCATACTTACCATGTACCGTTTGGTGCAGAAATTTGTAACTGCGAATTAAAGATGCATGACACAAAGTCAGCTGGAAACACACATACACACACTTGTCTATAATATAATGTGGTAAATGCTACATGTGGTCTGATGGGAGCCCAGACAAGGAACTGCAGAAGATGTCTGCCTGGTTTCATTCCACTTATTCTAACAGCAGCACCTAAGCCAGCATCAGGTAACGAGGCCTCTTGCATAGACCCAGGCTTGGTGAATGTGTCCAGCAAGCAGCACGGCTCTCGCCTGGTGAGGGCTGGGCCCTGGGGCTGGGCTAGTTCCATCACCATGTCCCTGGAATTACATTTTGGAGCTAATGAAGCAGAGGCTGAAAAACACGTGCGTTCCATTTTTGCTAACGGGGAGGTATGGAAAGACTACCTATCTGCTTCTGTTCCCTGAATCCCAGAACTGCTTTCTGAGAAATGATTGTTCAGCTTTTCCTTCAGTTCGGGGAGAACCCAATACACTGCCAACGAACACCCTCTTGCCGTCCAGAGTTTTTCTGTTGCTTGCATCCAGGGAATTCTAACTAACACAGGGATTGTTAGGACCAAATGAGCAAAGGTAGATTCACCGTGAAGCTCTCTGAGCTTGGGCCTCGGGACTCTCACTTGCATGAATCCCTTCCAAGGTGCTCAGAGGAGCCCAAGCAAGGTGTTCACATGGTCAAAGGTTTTCATCACACAGCAAAAGTGAGTTTTAATAACAACTGGTTAAGATCACAGCTTCTATCCAACCTGGCTTCTATTTAATCACATTGCCCTTTGTCCTGGATGATAATGGAGTGGCCAAAGTCATCATGACACTTCAGCTAAGGGGAAGCCAAGTTCTCAAGACATTTAGTTGGGGAATAATTATTAGATATTCAGTCATTTTCAGATGTAGCAAAGTTATTGCTAGTCTTTCCACTTCAGGAAAACCACAGGTTTTATGCATCCTAAGCCATCTATAATTTAGAAAAAAAAACAAATTTTAATCAACCATATTAGAGGAATGACTAGATTATATTGCTATTTCTTTGTTGAAAATTATGTCATAAAACTTGCCATATGAAGAGGTGATAAAAGAACATGCATCCCCCAAAAACAAGCTAGAGAAAAATAAGGTAGAGGCATATCAAGCAATTAATTAATAAAATTAATAAAATAAACTGATAAAAATATTAATGATTTGTAATACAGTATTGTATTGGTCAGTTTTTCACAACTTGAATTTGTTGTGATTTTTCTCGTTCTAAATAAATATTCATATTCATGTTCACATCTAATTTTGTTCCTTTCTTTTAAAAGAAGTCATCCCAAATTAAGGATCAGATCCCACATAACGTGATCCAGCCCTACAGATAAAATTATGTCTGGGATGGTCCTTTGGAAACCATGACTGGTTGTGTCAAGGTAAAGAATGACATCTTCAGGGGCACCCGGGTGGCTCAGTTGGTTAAGTGTCTGCCTTCAGCTGAGATCATGATCCCGGGGTCCCGGGATGGAGCCCCACATCAGGCTCCCTGTTCAGCGGGGAGCTGTTTCTCACTCTCCCTCTGCCATTCTCTCTGGGTCAAATAAATAAATAAAAACTTTAAATAAAAAAGAATGACATCTTCATCCAACAACCTGGGAGCTGAGTTTATGCCAGGAACTCCGTAGACACTGAGGATCCAAAGTGGAAAAATCCAGTGGTTCCCAAACCCAGCTAAGGAGCAGAACTCTTAAACTATGTAGATTTCTAGGTCCAAATGAGACTCACTGAGTCCAACCATTGGGGTGGAGCCTATGAATCTATATTTTAAACAAATTTCCCTAGGTGATTCTTATGCAGCCAGAGAAGGACTGTCCTCCACATAATCCCGCTACTGAGTCATAGGGTAGCTCTATTTTTAACTGTTTGAGGAACTGCCATACTGTTTCCCCGAGTGGCTGCACCAGTTTGCACTCCCACCAACAGTGCAAGAGGGTTCCCCTCTCTCCACATCCTCGCCAACACTTGCCGTTTCTTGTGTTTTTGATTTTAGCCATTTTGACAGGTGTGAGATGATAGCTCATTGCCTCTATTTTTACAGGTGTGGAGACAGAGGCCCGGAGAGGTGAAGCCGCCTGCCCGAGTCCCACAGCGAGGTGGCAGACCGAAGCGCCAAACCCCAGCGGTCTGACTCCAAGTTCACATTCTTCCCACCGTGATACACACCACCTCCATTTAATCACACGCACAACCCTGGGGGCCATCAGCCTCCAGAACCTCGCTATTCAAAGTGGGGGGTGGAGGACCAATGGCGGGGGGGTCACCGGGGAGCTTGTTAGAAGTACAGAATCTGGATCTGTGGAATCAGAATGTGCATTTTAAGAAGGTGCTGGGGGATCTGTGTGCAGGGTGGAGTGAGAGGAGCCCACTCTGGAGAAGCGGGGCAGGTGAGGAAGGAAGTTCCTTGGTACAGATACAGGCCAGCCTCATCCACGGGGGTTTAGGATTTAGTGAAAACATTCTTCTCCAACTGGCATGCCCCACACTCATCAGGGAGGAATTCCCAGAAACGTAAAGAAGGATACTATTCCCAGTGAAATCTCTCACTCAGAGGTTCTGTTTCTCCCACTGACCTTGTTTTGAACTTCTAAACCAATATGGTAGCGCGTGTGGCAACTGACCCTTGAAATGGGGCTAGTCCAAATTGAGATGCGATGGAAGTATAAAACATCAGATTTTGAAAACGTGTTATTAAAGGGAATAATAACTTTTTACCGATAATTGTTCAGATTGCATGTTGAAAAGATAATATTTGGGATACATTGGGTTAGATCAAATGTATCATTATAATTAATTTTACCTTTTTATTTATTTTAAGTGTGGCTTCTAAAACATCGGAAATGACATTTGCCAAAGGACAGCAAGCACTGGTGGCTTATATTATATTTCTGTTGGACAGCATGGCCCTAACTCTTGTGCTTCAGGAAGACTGACATTTCTCTACTTTTCTATCCAATGATGAAAGGTGACAGCAGATTCTGACTCTGAGGAAGTTCACGGGTCAGCAATTCCCTTGAGATCAGGTTGGTGTCCTAGCAAGCTGCCTTCCCCAGGACGGAGCCATGGACTGACGAAATGGCAGAGCTGGTCTCTATGTGCATGAGGGCTTTGGATCTGGGGCTGGGAGAGGAGTCTGTTCACAGCTTCTGGGAAGCAGGGCAGGAGAGCTGGAGAAGGAAGGAGGTCTCGGTGATTCAGAGGCTTCCACGGTGCTGGGGAAGGTAGGCGTATCTCCCATGGCTTGGCTGCTTGAAGGTAACAGCTCTATTTGCCTCCTTGAGTCCTTCTCGGTTCAGGACAGCTTAGCTGTCTCACGAGGTAACTTGGCAGAGAATCCATAGATGGAATATATACTATATTGCATCTCAGTGAATTATTCCCGTAAAGGTGACTAGGACAAAAAACCACAGAGCAAGGCTTCTTTTCTATACCGTTGCCTTTCAAACAAACAAGCTGGGATTATATACAAGGCAAACCAAGTGGGGAGAGTGAACTGGGTGCTTCCTGGAGACCAGAGCTGCAGACCATATGGAGCTTTCGAGGCCTGCCAAGGTCCGCTTCATGGTGAAATAGCTTTCAGCTGCTCCTGCGAACTGCGGCTCTCAGCCCTGTTCAACAGCTTAGTTTCTGAGCCCGAGAAGGGGGGAGATCCCTGAAGCCTGCAATTTAAAAACCAAAACAAAACCTTGCTCAAAGTGTTCCAGCTTTTCCTGTCCTAACACAGACAGCTGCTTTGTGGGGCTCATGAAGGTTACTGCTATAGAATATTTTAAATAGGAAGGGAGTTCCTATGACTTCCTACTGAATGAGAAGGAGGCCCATTGTCTTGGGGTTGGTGAATTACAAAGCACGGATTATATGGAAGACACTCTATGATGTTCTTCATGGAGTGACGGTAGCTGCGAGGAAGGGACAAAATGCTGGCATCAGGAGATGAACCCCAGGCATGGTGTTTATTTTGTGGGTTGGATATTAATTATACCCAAGCAATGTGATAAGCTCTCCTGTAAAATAATGAGGGAATGAGGGAGACCCTGTGCTCTCGGGAGAGAAACAGAAAGCAAGCCACACCAACGTTATTAGGTATTTGGCAACATAATTTTGTGCTGGTGGGTAGGAAAGAAAATCCTTTAAGAAGACTTGAAGGAGGCTGTTACGGATTATTTGTTAGAATGTAGTAATGTCTTGTAGGGGGTAGAAGAGTGATAACAAGAGCCACCTTTGTGGGAACACACTCTACACCGGACCCTGCCCCAGGCCCTCTCACATATTCGTTCCGATTTTCACATCAGGCCCGCCAGAGAGGTGTTCTCCACGTCTGCTTTGTGACAATTCTCTTTCCAAAGACAGGCTCTGTGGTTAAGCTGGGTTAAAGGCAAGAGGTGAAGCCACGTAGAGAGAAAGGAAATGTAAAAAGGCATCATGTTTGTCATTTTTTGCATGACTATTAGGGTCTTGCAGGAAATTATGTTGATGCCACAGAGAACCTGGAAACGTCTTTTGAGATAAGCTATCCCAGAGGTCATGGAACGGAAGTTCTCACAGACAAAATTAAGATACTTGAATCAATTGAAAACACGCAGCAAGTAGCCAGGGACAAGGGTTGGGATAGGGTGGTACACAGGGGCTGGGGTGCCCTGTAGGACAGCTGTAGGAGGGGAGGGTCACCCCGCTGGGGTCCTGGGTTAGGCGATGTTTACTTGCTGCTTCTTTCTCTTTGCCACATCAGCCTTTCTCACTGATGTGTGGCTGCAAAGGCGAAGTCGAGGTTTGAGCAAGGGAGCCCCAAAGGTAGAAAATATGTGGGGCCAAAATACACACTTGCTTCCTGAGACAGATGTAGGAATCAGTACCTTTGGCCACAGCGATAGCTTGCCAATCAGCCCGACGAGCAGCTCTGGATTGTTCTTGTGTTTTGTGGTCAGAGGACATATGGGAACAGAATGGGTATCACCAATGGGAGGCCGGATTAGAACTCTGAATACCAAAGGCCTCATAGGCCTCATATGTATTTAGTGTTTCACAAATATTTGGTGCCTTATGAATATCAAGTTTCTCTTGGCCCTTCCATTCCTTTCTATGTTCAACACTGATGTGCTCTACCCACTAACTTATATTTATCTAACATATTCCATGAATTCGGACTATGTCTCACACTCTCTTTGCTTACTCATTATACTTAACACATCTCATGAGTTTTGCACCTTCTATGGTAGAATAGAAGAATATTGGGCCATCCCCGAATAACACTGGACATGCACATCACAGCTGATTCATGCTGACCATTCCTGTTGGGATAGAAGCCCTCTTAACCTCTCAAGTTAGACCTGGCCTGTCTTGTTTATTCCTGTATCTTCAACGTTTCATATATGATGAGTGCTCTTTAAATTGTTGAATGAGTGAATGAACGTCTTAGAAATGGGGAAATACAGAGGGAATAATTAGGGTAAAGAAAGGAAGCAGCTCACAAATCAAAATCTCCCTCTGCTAAAAAGCCACGGGTCCCAGGGCCACAGGGACCTCCCTCTTCTTTATTTTAATCAGCCCCGTGCCTCTGCTAGAGCAGCGGCTCTGAAGCGCGTGGCCCCAGAGCAGCCGCAATAGCCGCTGGGAACTTGGTAGAAATACAAACGCTCAGCTCCCCCAGACCGCTCCCCCATCTACTGAATCCGAAACTCGGAGGGTGGGCCCAGCAATCTGTATTTTCACAAACCTTCCAGGTGTTGCCAGGCAGGCTCAAGTTTGAGAGTCACTGTGCTAGAATACTGTGGCATTAAAGAGTTTAATTTCAAGACATTTGCCTTCCAGGATACTGTGTTTCTCCCCTCTGGAAACAGGGGTCCAGTTTCATTTGTTTATCAATGAAACCGCACGTGTTTGCAGCCTCCCAGGGTGACGATGCTTCCTTGCTGACGAATGCTACCTGAGCAAGACCTGCTTGGACCCCAGAGGCTGGGCAGGACATATGTGCCGGCTCTGCCTAGAGTGCAAATCCAACCAGGGAAACAGGGAGGAGAGGACGGTGGAAGAGGGAAGGACAAAGCCAGCCACATGCGGGGATTTCTCTCTAAGGCTCACCCAGGAAGCCCGACAGGCATGTGCTTTATAAAGAGCGTCTGTGTTTTCAGCTTTCCTGTCTCCACCAGCAGATGCAACTGGGGCCCAATTTGTGGTAACCCTTTCATACAGGGAAAGAAGGGCCTGGAAAGGAATTCAGCATCATGTGCTTAAAATAGCCAAGCATCGGGGCACCTGGTGGCTCAGTCGGGTGGCTCAGTTGGTTAAGCATCTGCCTTCGGCTCAGGTCATGATCCCCGGGTCTTGGAATTGAGTCCCGTGTCAGGCTCCCTGCTCAGTGGAGAGACTGCTTCCCCCTCCTCCCTGCTTGTGCTCTCTCTTGCTATCTCTCTCTCTCTCAAATAAATAAATAAAATCTTAAATAAAATAGCCAGGCATCATGTTTCACTTTCCATGAATTTTGCTCTTTGGAACCACAAATATATTTTTTAATAATACTGTGCTTATTTTTATTATAAAAGTAATATGTTCATTGCAGAAAATTTGGAAAACATAGACAAGTACAAAGAAGAAAATTTAAATCATCCATTACCCATTGGTCAAAGATGACCACTCTCAATATTTTGGGGTATTGCATTTGAAATAGAAAAATACATGATAGATGTTTTTATAATATTTTTACAGAGTAGGAAATCTCCATTTTGTTTTCTTATTTAATATTATACAATTCTTTATAAGCATTATTTTAATGGGTACAAAATATTTTATTATAGGGATTTTACTTAGCCTTTTTTCCCATTAGTAGATGGTTGTTTCCAGTTTAAGGCTAATATAAATAACATCTTTGGGTCTTTTTTTGCATCTCGAATTACTTTCTTGGATTGATTTTCTAGAAGTGGGATTTCTGGATCAACTGGCATTCTGTGGGTCTAGTATGAGGTAGAAGGGAGGGGCTGTGTCTGGTCAGGAATGAGCATGAAACCAGCTGTCCAGGGAACTAGGCTCCACCCCATGTTTGCCAGAGATTTGCCAGGGGTCTAGAACAAGTCACTTTTTCTCTCTGAATGTGAGTGTTCTCATTGTTAAATGAAGGAGAGGGAACAGGTCCTTGCATCTCAGACAGAAGTACTGTGCCACTGAGCTGAACTCTGTAAAGCATTCCTTTTATATTAAACTCAGGGATATTATGGAGCAATTGTAAAACTGACGTGTAAAAAACAAAATTAAAAAAAAAAAAAAAGATACAATCCGGGACTTCCCGCTTGTCTTTAGCCAGTTAGATTTTTCCCGCAGACCTCCCTCAAAGTTTGTGCTTGCTCTCTTTGGCCAATAAGGGTATGTCCGTGGAAAAGACTGAGGATTGGACTGGGTGATCTTCCACATTGCTTGCAGTCTGGATAATCTGTGCATAGACAGTTCCTGGCATAGAAGCTACAATATATTTGGCACATCTTTCGGGTCTATGATTTAGTCTTCATCCTGGGATTGGGATATTTTCATACATTTTTCTATGGAGCAGCTTCATGTGAACTCAGGTTTTAAAAAAATCCTGAATGTATTTTTAAAACCTGATCCATCTGCCCTTCGCCTGCAGCTATTCCATCATACATCACACTGGTTCACAGAAGCTCATCTTCAGGCACTTCTTTTTTTATTTAAATTCAATTAGCCAACATACAGTACATCATTAGTTTCAGATGTAGTGCCCAGTGATTCATCAGTTTTGCATATATCACCCAGTGCTCATCACATCAGGTGCCCTGCTTAATGCCCATCACCCAGTTACCCCATCCACCCACCCACCTCCCCTCCAACAACCCTCAGTGTGTTCCCTACAGTTAAGAGTCTCTCATGGTTTCTCTCCCTCTCTGATGACTTCCCATTCCGTTTTCCCTCCCTTCCTCCATGGTCCCCTGCCCTGTTTCTTATATCACGTACTTCTTCACTCACACAGAAACATTTATTCTTGTTAACACGATTACGTGTCAGACAACATTACAATATGCCAAGTACAAAGATGAATAAGATATCATCTCTACCCCCATATTCTAGGAGTTAATCATTATTTCTCATCAAGCATCCCAGAAAAGACCCAATGTCAATAAGGGTCATTTAAAATAAGAAGCGTTCAGAGGGCGTCTGGTTGGCTCAGTTGGTTAAGCATCTGCCTTTGGCTCAGGTCATGATCCCAGGGTTCTGGGATCAAGCCCCACATCAGGCTCCCCACTGAGCCTGCTTCTCCTCTCCTCCCTGCTCCTGCTCTCTTTTGCTATCGCTGTCTCTCTGTCTCTCTCTCTGAAGTAAATAAAATATTTTTAAAAATACAATTAAAAAATTTAAAAAGATTTAAAAGGAAGTGTTCATATCAAATATGTTTGGAAAGTGCTGAGTGAAAGCAAGTTAAGCAGCTTTATTTACTTGGAGGACTTTTCAGAGCCTTTAATATACTAATCTGCATTGTGAATCCTGAACGGGGACATAAAACATGGCGTGTTCCTAAAGTTATTTGTTTAGGAGACTCTTCACCGTGGAACATCTCCAGGAGCCAGACACCCATGGCACACAATTTGAGAAATGCTTGTGTAGTAAAATCTAACGAGAGCATTTACTCAACCAATAGATGGTAGTTGTATCGATAAACCATGATATACAGAGGAAATTGAAGACAGATACTTCCTCTTGAAGAGCTTTCAATCGAATAGGAAGGAGAGTTCTGAAACACGCACAGGAACTATGCACACACAAATGAAAATTAGTGTGAAAGTGTGGAGACAAGTGTGCGATCAGCAGAACTATGAAGGGAAACAGATAAAAATTAATCAAGGTAAGTTTCATGGAAGAAATAGGGCTTGGAAACAATTCCTTTCACAAAGATTGCAAAATTATTTTCCTTATGAAAATAGTGTTGTTTATGAAGGAACAACTTTTTTTAAATACAGAAAAGTAAAGAAACACCCCCACCCTGCACATACACACATACATACACATATATACTTATATATTTCCTCGGGGGAGGTTACTCAAAGTAGGAATACCGAGGCAAAGAATAAGGAAAGTTCTGAGGCTTTTGATACATTTTGCCAGGTTGCTTTCCAAAAACTGTAAAGGAGAATTCTCTTTTCTTGCCAAAAGACCTTGCATTTCAGACTGATGCTTTTGTTCACCCTCGTCAGTTCTGGGGTCAAAGCCAGTTTGTGTTACTTTAAAAAATATTGTCTATTATGTTAGATAGGAAATACTATTATGGGTTGGCTTTTAATTAAAAACATATTAAAAATACAAAAGAAAATATGTAACATTAACAAAGATAACAAGGTGTAGACAACTTTACCAGAATTCTCTCTCAGAGAATACTACGTGTGTTGGGAAGAAATGTTTTGATGGCGTGGATGGGGCAGGAATGAGGCACCAAAAAGCATACTCAAATGGGGAAAGATGGTCATTGACCGCTATATCCTTACCTCCTAGAACAATCCTTGACAAATGGCACTGAGTAGATATTTGTTGAACGTACAAATTATGGAACGCGCTTTCTAAGGAGCATAGGTTCTAGTAACTGGAGATTCTTTATTTCGCTGAGTCCTTGCCATGAGTTTCCCAGTTTACAGGCAGGAACAGAGGCAGAGAGTGGGACCAACCGAGAGTGGGAGAATTTGAACTTCCCAGGCTAATCCTAGAATGAGGCAGTCAAGAGAAAGGATAGGTACTCCATGGAGAAGAAAAAAGAGGGGAAAAAAGACCATTCTGGGTGGAGACTGGTGTTGAGACAGGACTTTGAAGAAAATGAACAACTTCATTAAAAAAAAACTTTAGGGGCGCCTGAGTGGCTCAGCTGGTTAAGTGTCCAACTCTTGATTTTGGTTCAGGTCATGATCTCAAGCTCATGACACCGAGAGGTCATGACACTGAGCCCCGCATCAGACTCCACTCTAGGTGTGGAGCCTGCTTAGGATTCTCTCTTTCCCTTTGCCCCTCCCCCCTTCAAAAAACTTAAGTTGCTTGCTGTAGGATGGCAACACGAACCCTCGCCTCTGTCTCCTCTTTGAAGGGCTTAGTGAAGGCTGCCTTACTTACTAAAGCTTTTCTGTAAGTGGATTCTCTTGGGGGGAACTCAAAGAGGTGCTGAGTTCCTCATCTATGTGCACCCAGGGAATGCAAGGGGACAGCAAATGGGTACACAGGAGTGGAAGAATGAAGCCACAGGTATATAAGTGAAAAACAATGAGAGAGATCTCTCTCCTAAAAGACACTCCCCCATCTGGTGAGCGGTGCTCCCAGGACTGTTTTAAAGCGCAGGTGTTTTGAGGCGCTGGTGCGGAGTGAATGGCTGGGGTGTTGAATGCCTGTGGGCAAGCACTTGTGCATGTCTTAGTTTTATTGCACATTTCCTGGTGTGCCTTGGTGGAAGAAAATGTCTGTGACTTTTCACACACTACTTCTCAAATGTATAAAATTGCGTGGCTTGCAAACTTTGAGTTTCAAGAACATGTTTCTTTTAAACGTCATACCTAAAAATGAATCCCGTCAGCTTTATAGCACTTCTGTTCCTTATTTTAATTTTGAATTTTGTGAGGCAGCCAATCCGGAGTGGCTTTCGGTTCTCATGGGGCTTTTAGAATTTCATTATCTTTTGATATGTGCACCTGCAATATACATCAGAATGAAAAGGAAACAGCTCTGTTTCCATGCTTGATGTCTACGTTTATGGCAAATGAAAAGTCTGAGCCTGATTGAATTACTTTCATATTTAAAACTGACTCCACACTCCCTTCTTCCATGTCCTTGGTAGCAGCAGAGAGCGCTGTACATTTCACAGGCTGCTGTATAATTCCCTTTTTAAAAAGCTTCAGTGAAGCTAAAAGTGGCTAATGGGCCAACTATTGGAAGCCAGGGCGCAGTAGAGTAGCCAGGACATCAGAGTTCCTGGTTGTTGACTATCTGAGTAGTCTTGCTACCTCCCCACTTCTTCTTCCCTCTCTGACTCAAGACCATAATTACTCATATCCTTTAAGAACATTTGAAATGTTGGTTCTTAAATTTTCAAGAAAGAAATAGGATTAATTAGCTTTATGGCCACGTTAAAAGCCTGTGCCCATTTAGAGGGCATTGGCATGGCTCTAAACTCACTCTTTTATTCCTGTGAAGTTTTCCTCTTATTATTTGTCTAATTTTTGCATTTCAAATATGATTCGTGGTAACATAATAGACAGCATCACACATAGACAGGGGCTTCTTGATTTTCAAGTCTCATGACCTAACTGGTCTTTGGACTGAAGATGACAGGCAGTCTTCAATGTATGGAGTTGTTCTCTATTGTGGCTCAAACAATTGATCTATTCCAATGTTTTCAAATTTTTCTTGGAATGTGATCATGATTTTGAAAATAATATTTTAGATGTGGAACAAGTTTTCTCCCTCTCTCTCTCATAAAATAAAACAAAATAAAAAGTTTCTTAAAAGAATATTCTTCTCATGTGTGCGAAGCACTGAATCTTCCCATTCTATTCTTCTACTTAGAAAAAAAAATTGGGGGTGCCTTGGTGGTGCAGTCGTTAAGCGTCTGCCTTCGGCTCAGGGCGTGATCCCAGCGCTCTGGGATCAAGCCCCGCGTCAGGCTCCTCCACTGAGAGCCTGCTTCTTCCTCTGCCACTTCCCCTGCTTGTGTTCCCTCTCTCCCTGGCTGTGTCTCTCTGTCAAATAAATAAATAAAATCTTTAAAAAAAATTGTTCTTCCCTTCCCATCTTTTTTCTTTAATTAAGTTTTAAATTTTAATTTCAGTATAGTTAACATCCAGTGTTATACTAGTTTTGGGTGTGCAATATAGTGATTCAACAGTTCTACACTTTACTCAGTGCTCGTCATGATAAGTGCCCTCCTTAATCCCCATCCCCTATTTCACCCCTCCCCCCACCTGCCTCCCCTTTGGTAACCACCAGTTTGTTCCCTATAATTAAGAGTCTGTTTCTTGGTTTGCCTCTCTCTCTCTCTTCCCCTTTGCTCATTTATTTTGTTTCTTAAATTCCACATATGAGTGAAGTCATGAGGTATTTATCTTTCTCTGACTCGTTTATCTCACTCAGCATTATACTGTCTAGCTCCATCCATGTTGCAAATGGCAATATTTCTTATCTTTTTCATGGCTGAATAATATTCCATTGTGTGTATATACCACATCTTCTTTGCCCGTTCATCTATCAATGGATACTTGGGCTGCTTCCATAATTTGGCAATTGTTAATAATGCTGCAATAAACAAAAGGGTGCGTGTATCCTATTGAATTAATGTTATTGTATTTTGGGGGGTAAATACCCAGTGGTGCAATTACGGGATCTTTGAGGAAACTCCATACAGTTTTCCACAGTTTGCATTCCCACCAACAGTGCACATCTCACCACATTTCTCCACATCCTCACCAACACTTGTTATTGACTTTAGCCATTTTGACAGGTGTGAGGCAGTATCTCATTGTGGTTTTGATTTGCATTTCCCTGATGACAAGTGATGTTAAGCATCTTTTCATGTGTCTGTTGGCCATCCGTATCTCTTCTTTGGAGAAATGTCTGTTCATGTCTTCTGTCCATTTTTTAATTGGATTATTTGGTTTTGAGGTGTTGAGTTGTATCAGTTCTTTCTATATTTTGGATACTAACCCTTTATCAGATATGTCATTTGCAAATATCTTCTCCCATTCAATAGGTTGCCTTTTAGTTTTGCTGATTTTTTCCTTCACTGTGAAGAAGATTTAAATTTGTTGTAGTCCCAATAGTTTATTTTTGCTTTTATTTCACTTGCCTCAGAAGACATATCTAGAAAGATGTTGCTACAGCTGATGTCAGAGACATTACTGCCTGTGCTCTCTTCCAGGATTTTTATGGTTTCAGACATCACATTTAGGTTTTTAACCCATTCTGTTTATTTTTGTGTATGGTGTAAGAAAGTGGTCCTGTTTCATCCAGCATGTAGCTGCCCAGTTTTCCCAAGACCATTTTTGGGGGCAAACTCTTCTTCCCTTTGCATATTCTTTCCTCCTTTGTCAAAAATTAATTGATCTGGGGCGCCTGGGTGGCTCAGTTGTTAAGCGTCTGCCTTCGGCTCAGGGTGTGATCTCAGCATTCTGGGATCAAGCCCCACATCGGGCTCCTCCGCTGTGAGCCTGCTTCTTCCTCTCCCACTCCCCCTGCTTGTGTTCCCTATCTTGCTGGCTGTCTCTCTATGTCAAATTAATAAATAAAATCTTTTTAAAAATTAATTGACCATATAATCGTGGGTGTATTTCTGAGTTTTCTATTCTGTCGCATTGATCTGTGTGTCTATTTTTGTGCCAGCAGCATACTGTTTTGATTACTATGGCTTTGTAATATAACTTGAAGTCCTGAATTGTGATACTTCCAGCTTTGTTTTTCTTTTTGAAAATTGCTTTAGCTATTCAGGGTCTTTTGTGTTTCCATACAAATTTTAGTATTGTTTGTTCTAGTTCTGTGAAAAATGCTGTTGGTATTTTGATAAGGATTGTATTAATTGTGTAGATTGCATTGAGTAGTATAGACATTTAAACAATATTTGTTCTTCCAATCCATGAGCATGGAATGTCTTTTCATTTCTTTGTGTCATCTTCAATTTCTTTCACCAATGGTTTTCATTTTTCAGAGTACAGGTCTTTCACCTCTTTAGTTAAGTTTCTTCCTAAGTATTTTATTCTTTTTGGTGCAACTGTAAATGGGATTATTTTCTTAATTTCCCTTTCTGTTGTTTCATTATTAATGTATAGAAATGCAACAGATTTCTGCACATTAATTTTTTTATCCTGTGACCTTACTGAATTCGTTTATCATTCCTAATAGTTTTTTGGTAGACTCTTTACAGTTTTCTGTATATAGTATCATGTCATCTGCAAATAGTTAAAGTTTTCCTTCTTCCTTACCAATTTGGATGTCTTTCATTTCTTTTTGTTGTCTGACTGTTGTGGCTAGGATGTCCAGCACTCTGTTGAATAAAAGTGGTGAGAGTGGACATTCTTGTCTTGTTCCTGACCTTAGGGAAAAAGCTCTCAGTTTTTCCCCATGAAGTCTGATGCTCACTGTGGGTTTTCATATAAGGCCTTTGGTATGTTGAGGTGCGTTCCTTCAACCTACTTTGTTGAGGGTTTTTATCATGAATGGGTGTTGTACTTTGTCAAATGCTTTTTGTGCATGTATTGAAATGATCACATGGTTTTTATACTTTCCCTTATTGATATGATGTGTCATGTTGGTTGATTTGCAAATATTGAAATACCCTTCCATCCTAGGAATAAACCCCTCTAAATCATGGTGAATGATTTTTTTTTAATGTATTGTTGGATTTGATTTGTTAGTATATTGTTGAGGATTTTTGCATCTCTGTTCATCAGAGATATTGGCCAGTAGTTCTCTTTTTTGGTGGTATCTTTATCTGGCCTAAAAGCATGAATTTGGAAGTTTTCCTCCCACTTCTATTTTTTTGAATAGTTTGAGAAGAATAAATATTAACTCTTCTCTAAATGTTTATTAGAATTCATCTGTGAATCCTTCTGGCCCTGGACAAATTGTGTTGGGAGTTTTTTTATTACTGATTCAATTTCATTGCTGATAGTTAGTCTGTTCAAATTTTCTATTCCTCCAGCTTCGGTTTTGGTAGGTTAAGTGTTTTAGGGATTTATACATTTCTTCTAGGTTGTCCAATATGTTGGCATATAGTTTTTCATAATATTCTCTTAAAATTGTTTGTATTTCTGTGATGTTAGTTGTTACCTCTCCTCTTTCATTTGTGATTTTATTTCAGTCCTCTCTCTCTCTCTCTCTCTTTTTATGAGTCTGGCTAGAGGTTTATCAGTTTTGTTGACCTTTTCAAAGAACCAGCTCCTCATTTCACTGACCTGTTCTATTGGGTTTTTTAGTTTCTATATCATTTATTTCAGTCCTAATCTATATCATTTTCTTCCTTTTGCTGGGTTTGGATTTTGTTTGTTCTTCCTTCTCTAGCTCTTTTAGGTGTAAGTTTAAGTTGCTTACTGAGATTTTTCTTGCTTCTTGAGGTGTGCCTAGTGCTTTAAACTTGCCTCTTAGAACTGCTTTAGCTGCATCCCCAAGATTTTGGATTGTTGTGTTTTCATTTCCATTTGTTTTCATGTACTTTTTAATTTCTTCTTTGATTTCTTGATTGACCCATTCATCATTTAGTAGCATGTTATTTAACATCCATGTATTTCTGCTCTTCCCAGACTTTTTTCTTGTGGTTCATTTCTTAATTTTTAAAGCATTGTGGTCAGAGAAGATGCATGGTATGACTTTGATCTTTTTGAATTTGTTGAGATTTGTTTTGTGGGCTAATATGTGATCTATTCTGGAGAATGTTCCATGTGTATTTGAAAAGAATGTGTATTCTGCTGTATTAGGATGGAATGTTCTGAATATGTATGTTAAATCCATCTGTTCTAGTCTGTCATTCAAAGCCATGTTTCCTTGTTTAATTTTTGTATAGATGATCTGTCCATTGATGTAAGTGTGGTGTTACAGGACCCTACTATTATTATATTACTAGCATTTAGTTTCTTTGTATTTATTATTAACTGGTATATTTCTGCTCCCATACTGGGTGCATAAATGTTTACAATTGTTATATCTTCTTGTTAGATTGTCCCCTTCATTATTATATAGCATCCTCCTTTGTCTCTTGTTACAGTCTTTGTTTTAAAGTCTATTTTGTCCAATATAAGTATTGCTACCCCACTTTCTTTTGACATCCATTTGCATGACAGGTATTTCTCCATCCTCTCACTTTCAATCTACAGGTATCTTTAGGTCTAAAATGGGTCTCTTGTAGGCAGCAAATAGATGGGTCTTGTTGTTTTGCCTTGTTCTTTCATTTGGGACATATTCCTCTATTTCCTCATTTTGTCCAATTCTCTGTCCATTTCTCTGTGTTAGGAAAGTCAGCCAAATCTCCTGCTCTTGAAGGTAATGGCCTTATGAAGAAGAGGGCCTGTAATACTCAGCAGTGCAGTGTCCCCTCTCCCCCAGGACCTGGTGCTTCAATATCTCCTCTGTGTGTTGCCTATGCCCTGCTATTGTGTACTGGCCACTTTTTCCTTTAGTCCAGTCATCTACAGAGGCTCTCTTTGCCTGTTGTGGACGGTGTTTGGTGGGGTAGGGTGAATTTTAACAAGATGTGCACTGGCCTGTTTGTGAAATGAGACCTGCTGACACCTCCATCTCCAGAACCAAGGCCCCACAAAACCCACAGGTTGGAGATGTGGTCTTGGCGGGGTTCTTGCTGGTCTCCTGGCGGGGGGTGGGAGGTACCCACAGTGCTGGGACTTAGGCAAGCATGACTGGAAAGAGCAGATCCCATGAAGCATAAGGGAGTGGGTCTTGGTGTAAGCAAGTTAGGTAGTGAGTATTGGCATCATGCTGGTTGCCACAAGTGGCCCTGTGTTTATGCTGGGGTGCGAGGGAGGGAGATGGTGCCTGCCAGTTCCTTTGTTCCTGGAAAGGCCTCCCTACAATCACTGTTTCTCTGGGGCATGCTCCAAAATGAGTAAATAACTCTCCTTCATATGTGCCCAAGACGTTTTTCAAACTGCTGCTTCTATGCCGTATCTCTGAGGGATGTTTGTCGTGCTATGTCCTGAAGGGCAGGGACTCAGCTTCCTCATGGCCTCTGGGCTCTCTCAGAGCCAAGATCACTGATTTTTAAAATTCCAGGCTTTAAGTCCTGCTGGTTGTAAGAACTCATGAAATTCGGCCCTTCTCGTTTTCAAAGACAAATGTTATGCGGATTCATTTTCCCTGTGTGGGCTCCCCGATGTGATAGTCTATTTCTCACCTTTCTCCGCACCACTGGCTCCTTCCAACTGTGGGCCACAGTCTCTCTTGCTCCCAAACCACATCTTCCCCCCTTCCTACCTCTTTGATGTGGCCTCTTCTCTACCTTTGGTTGTGAAGTTTGTTCTGCAAGTCTTAGGGTTGCTTTCTGGGTTATTTATGCTGACATGACTGTTATCTAGTTGTATCCATGGGACAAGTGAGCTTGGGGTCCTCCTACTCCACCATCTTCCCAGCCTCCAGCAACGTTCCCTTCCCATCTGAGGTATTTTGTTAAATACACATTTTCTAGCCTTGACCAAAAAAAAAAAAAAAGAAGATACAGAAATGATGACCATTATTATGAGGAACATAAGAAATGTTGGTAAAAATACTGATTAAACAGAGATACAACCAACAACAATTCATTGTAGGAAATTCTATAGGACAAATGGCCCTCCTCCTTCAAGGAATAAATCTTTTTTTAAAGATTTTATTCATTTATTTTAGAGAGAGAGACAGAGCACAAGCAGGAAGGGGGGCAGAGGGAGAGGTAGAAGCAGACTCCCCACTGAGCAAGGAACCTGGTTCAGGGCTCAATCCTAGTGCCCTTGAGATCAGGACGGAGCCAAAGGCAGCTGTTTAACCAACTGAGCCACCCAGGCGCCCCCAAGAAATAAATCTTAAGGGCAAAAAAAAAAAAAAGGAAGGACAGACCTACAGAAACATCAACCAAATGTATTATAGGAAATTTTTGATCCTGATTTGACAAACCAGCTGTTTAAAAAATGATGATGAAAAGGCAAAATGATGGAAAGAGTAAAATGACCAGTCATTGCTAGGGATTGGGGAGACTAGGCAGAGCACAGGGCCCGGGGGGCAGTAAGAACGCTCTGTGTGATACAGTAATGGTGAATACGTGTCATTACACATTTGGCCAAACGTATAGAATGCACGGCACCAAGAGTGAACTCTAATGCCGAATATGGATTTGGGGTGATTATCATGTGCCGTTGGGGTCATCAGTTGTAACAAATGTACCACTTAGGTAGGGAGTATTGATCATGGGGGAGGCTGTACAGCGGCAGGGGCCATACGGGAAAGCTCTGTATCTTCCTCTCAATTTTGCTGTGAATTTAAAACTTCTCTTTAAAAAAGTCTTTAAAAAAATGATGAGAAAATTAAATTTGAACATTGTCTATTTGATGGTATTAAGATATTGCTATGAATTTGGCTGAGTGTTTGTGCATGTTATATTTTTTAAATAAGGCTCTTAGAATTTAGAGATACCACTTACCAAAGGATTTCATGTAAAAATTATAATTGCTTTGAAATGTAGGCTGATGTTTATGGAAGAGCAGAGAGGAGAATACATCTGTGTATAGATGAAAAGAGATTGGCTCTGAATTAATCATTGTCAAGCTGGGTGATTGGTTCATGGGTTTATTATAGGCTTATTAAACTAATCTCTCTGCTTTTGAATTTTGAAATTTCCATAGTAACAAGTTTAAAACAGCCAAAGCCACAATGTTTCAGATAAAGTTACCAAGCAGCATCAAGAGAGCTTGGGGGCCACAGTGGGCCCAGGCTGGGAAAATGACTGCTCAGGAAGAGCTGGCTGAAGCCCAGGGTGGAGGGGGGCAGCAGGGATGAAGATTGTGCTCAGGCTATTGTCAGAGCAAAAATGCTGTTTTCTTTGCCCAAATCTGGGCCACCTGGAAGAGAGAGCAGACCCGTGGTCTGAAGTTGCAGTTGGAGGGCTTAGCAAGGGGAATCAGAGTCCACAGATGCATTTCAAAAACAAATAAGGAAAAGTTTAGAACAGCCATCAGCTTTATACACTCCTGTCCCTGCTTACGTGCCCTCTCTGACTGGTGTCTTCACTTTGGGTGTAAAGCAAAGCAAGATGCCCTCTTGGTCCCTAGAGTCAGAACCTCCAATCATTCGTCAAATAGCTCATCTGGTGAAATGGTGTCGCTTGCCCAGGGCACCCTGCCCACAGCCGGAGCTCTGCTGAAATGCGGTGAAGCACATGGCTGGGGCACTACCCTAATTTTTTTAACCATTGACCCCCTTCACCCATTTAATGTTTTGTTTCTTTCCATGTTACTAGGCTAGCGCAACCTTTTTACATCTCTCCAGCACACATTTCAAGTATTCATATGGATGTATTACCCAAACTATATCCTTGAAGGACTCATGATCTCGTAAGAGAGGAAACTATCATCAAAGCAAAAACCAAACACACAAAAAAGAAACTCAGCTTTCTACTTCTGCCAGGGCCCGAGGGAACCAACACCAGATTACATGGGTGCCAGGCAAACACCCCTCTTCTGTCTTTGACTTTCCCACCTCCTCTGCTTCAATCCTAGAGGACCCGGGGCAACTTGGGGGTGGGGTACAGACATGTGGGGGGTGAACCTCATCAAGCAGGCCTGTGGGGGTGGTGGGGGCGCAACGTGTAAGGGTCGGGGAACCTTCACGTCAAAGGAAAGAAAGTTTCCGCTCTTACATGTGACTAAACTGTTTAACCATAAAGGTGCTACCATTCTTCCAATGAAAATAAACAGATACATCACGAGATCTGAGAAAAACATAATCCCACAAAACAAGCTGGAATAGTGGGAGGGGGTAATAATTGGGTTGTGTTCTCCTGAACTCACCAGTTCTACCGAGACAACTGACAACGTTGAGTGATGTGGGACGTGCAGTGTATTCCAGCTTCGCAAAGATACACTGCTTTGCCCTGGTCCCCGCCAACCCGATGAGATAGAGAAAACATTACTCCCCAGATATAGGGGGAGCTTTGCATTTATTTGGCAGAAATACTTGGATAACTCACTGGAGCATATTCAAACAACAGGAGTGACGCTAAGCTCCTGGACAAGGGTAGGAGATGGGGACAAAGGAGCCAAAACAAAAGAAGGAGAGGTGTGTACTGTACAAAGTGACCTCCCACCCCAGCCCTTCCAACCTGCAGTTGCCTAGAAGCTCAGTTAGGTCTGGCATTCCCTCCAGGGAATCAGTGAAGGGCAAAGGTCAGTGTAAGACCCTCAGCTAATCTACCCGATACTTTTGTACAAATTAGAAAAGGAAGCCCCTTGGGTAAAACAAGTGACAAAATGGGGTACCCTGGGGCGGAGGAATGAAGACACATCCCTCTGGGCTTTCCTCAGAAATCTGAGCTGGAGCTAGCTTTAGTTGCCCCCCCCCCGCCCCGGACAGGGCACCTGTGTGCGGCATCCAACCCGGTCCTGCGTCCCGGTGAACAACTGCCCTGGTTCTCAGCCCAGGTTGCTAGAAGGAATGGCACAAATGGACAAGCAGCCAAAAAGCAAAGAAGGCTGTCAAAGCGGAAGCCCTCAAAGCTTTGCAGGAACAATGAGGAAGGGCTGTGGAATTGGGATTTCAGGCAACCTTACACAATCTTACAAGCCAACTTGGTTATATACATGTCAGTTTCTGTGTGCTCTCGCCATGGTTTATCTGCTCTTGCCAATTGTATAAAATTCAGGGGATAAAAATCTCCGGGCTACCTCATCTATCACTGTTCACCATTCCTAGTAACTGGATAGAAGAAACGAATCAAAATGAACTAATGAGGTGCATGGCCTGCCTTGGACTTTTTCTGGAATCCCCCTCTCCTCTCCACAGCTGTGTCTTAGCCCCTCTCTGCCAGGCAGCAGAGCTCGGGGCCGGGGGGGGGGGGGCATGTGTAGNCGATCATGTGCAGGGACCCCACCAGCTGCCTCTGCACACTCCACACTTTGTTTAAAGGAGAACCATATGGCAGGTCTAGGTAAGGGTCCCTGAAAGAAAAACAAAATGTGTAGGCAAAGAAAATAAATATGGAGGAGACAGAGACCAAAGCAGCAAGTAAGAAGAGGAGTAGGTATTTGCAGCTGCTGGTGGGAAAATATGGGGAGCTGGCTGAAATGTGGGTGGGGAAGAACCCCCGCTAGCCGGACCCGCTTCCGCAGCTGAGGATGGCAGGTCTAGGTAAGGGTCCCTGAAAGAAAAACAAAATGTGTAGGCAAAGAAAATAAATATGGAGGAGACAGAGACCAAAGCAGCAAGTAAGAAGAGGAGTAGGTATTTGCAGCTGCTGGTGGGAAAATATGGGGAGCTGGCTGAAATGTGGGTGGGGAAGAACCCCCGCTAGCCGGACCCGCTTCCGCAGCTGAGGTCGGATCAAGGGTGTTTCCCTGGGCTGTGAGCCTGTGCCACGTCTTGTGGCCAGACTCGGACAACTGCTTCCTGCCTTTCCACTCAAACACCCGAGCACATGGGGAGAAGCAAAGGAGAGTGGCCTCGAGTGGAGGGGATGTAGTAGAGGGTGGCTGGAACTCTGGGAAGAGAAGTTTAACTCAAGAGGTGAATGAGTCATGCTGTGAGGCTGGAAGGGCAGAGGCAAAGATGATTAAAGCCACAAATCACTAGGGCACCTGGATGGCTCAATCCCTCCAGCGTCTGCCTTCGGCTCAGGTCATGATCCTGGGGTCCTGGGATCGAGCCCCACATCGGGCTGCCTGCTCAGCGGAGAGTCTGCTTCTCCCTTTCTCTCTCCCTCTGCCTCTCCCCCTGCTTGTGCTTGTTCTCTCTTTCTCAAATAAATAAATAAAATCTTTAAAAAAAAAAAAAGCCACGGGTCACAAGAGGGAATACTCTGCCTGTACTTTGGTGAGTGAGCTGAGGAAGGACGAGTGGTCATGCTGAGCCGCTCTCTGAAGGCTCTTCAGATGTGCATTTGGAACAATCTCAGGGAATATTCTGGTTATAGCAGGAACTAAAAACATAAATGTTGCACGGGCTGGACAATGAGAAGAATATCAAGGAGCTGGGGTTTAGAGGTGTGGGATTGAAAGAACAATCAAGTGGTGTATTGAGAGTGTAGTCAAGGAAGTGAGATTCTCGGCTGTTCACCACGTGTTCTGCTTTCCCACTCCCTCCAATCATGAGGAACTATGGGAACTCCCAATCATGGTGGCCTGTGGTGTTCACAGATGAGGCTGCTTTCAGCTACAGCTTAACAGGAAACTCCACCTCCACTGCTGAAACAACAGAAATATTTATAAACTCCCAGAACAAGAAGACTGTAAGTAGAGCAGGGTGATTAGTTCAATGGCTCAAAGACTTCATCAAGGACCCAGGCTCTTTCCATCCTTCAGCTGGGCCAGCATTAGCATGAAGACTTTGACCTTAGCCCAGCTCCCCAGCTGGTGACAAGATGGCCCCTGAATTTCCAGCAGCCATATCCATGCTACACACCATCCAGAAACAGAAAGGAGATTATGTCTTCCATGCTTATTTGTAAGTGTGAGGAAATCTTTTCCAGAAGATTCCCAGCCGACTTCATCTCACATCCTGTTGCCCAAGTTGTATCACATGTTCTGGTCTAAACTAGCCATTGGCAAGGGTAATGATTAGCTTAGACCAGGGGACAGAATGATTTTTACATGGTTAAAAAAAAATCAAAAGAAGAATATTTCATGACGTGTAAAAAGTCTATGAAAGTCAAATTTCAGGGTCCATAAATAAGTTTTATTGGAACACAGCCACACTGTCATTCATTTGCATGTTATCTATGGCTGTCTGGGCAGAGCCGGGGGTGAAAATGCACAGATTCAGAGTAGGCCAATCTGACCAATTCTGCGGCTTGTAGGTGAGTCAAGAGGCATCCAAAGTCACATGAATGCCCTGACAGTTGATGAGCAGGGGTCCGCCATGATGCCATCTGTAGGTAGTATTAGTACCTGCCCAGATTCTGATGTAGTTTCACTTACACATCTGGAATGTGCAGCAAAATTCTGAATTCTCTTTTACTGTGTGTATGCTAGTAACCCTCCTTAAGAAAGCACTTAGTAGAGTTTAGATAATTTTTAATGTCCTTCCAAAATTATACATCAGACACTGAGTCAGAATGCCCAGGCTCTGCCAAATATTACTGAACTGAACAAATTAGGAAAGCTCCCCACACTCCATAATTCCCCAAGTCAGTCTTTTTGACACATTGAAAGATGAGGCAGGGAAACTGCTGGTCTCCTGGTAATTATCACCACCTGTTCTCCAAGCAGCTCTCCCCAATAGAATAGAGTCTCCTGGCAGGGCAGAGAAGGGGGGTAGAGGGGAGAGAGCTAGCCCTATGTAGTTAGCAGGTCTGCCTGGTGTCACTGTGGGAGACCCCCCTGCAAGGGCACAATCTCTGTTCTCGGATCTGGACTGGAGCTTGGCAAAATTGGGAAATGGCCGACACTTGTCTTTGAGTGCCCCTATCTCTTGTTAGTGGTTTCTTCTAAGCCATCTTTCTCAACTTTCTACCTTTCTCGGGCTCCTGGAGGTGGCTCGGTGCCATTTTGCTGCCAAGATCTCATTCTGTAAGATGACACAAAATACCTCATCGTGGACACGACTGGAAGCGTGCCACCAGCCTCTGTTCAGCCTTCCTGCGCCCACCTGAGTCTCTCCAAGGCAGTTCTCCACGCTACGACAGTCTGAGCTTTGGGAAATGAGCCCACAACCCCGTCCCACCTAGATTAACATCCTTCAAGGAGCCTACACTGCCTGCTGCATACCAAGTGCCCGGGTACGATGTAGACCAGTGGGTCTTAAGCATGGTCCGCAGATCAGGAGGGGCACCCCTGGGCCGCCATCCCAGCCCTACTGAAACAGGGGCGCTGGTGACACAGTCTGGGAATCTGTGTGTTCACAAGCTCTCCAGGCCATTTTGATGTCATGGCCAGGTTGAGAACCCCTGATGCAGGCCCTCCCCGCCCACCGACCCACACTCATTGCTCACCCCTGCTCCGTATGCATCCTGTGTTTTACCCCAGAGATGGCAAGGAGATTTCACCGAATCCCTCGATTCTCTCCAGGCCGTGGTGGCTACCCGGCGTGCTGTGTGGAGGAGGGTGAAGCCTCAGTCTTAGCTTCTCTGGCAGGAGATCTGCTCCCTGGCTGATGAGGGACGTCTACACGTGGGAGGGGAAGAGTAGGCAGCGATCGGTCAGGCACTCCCCAATTCCCACTCTCGCTGCAGACTGTCAATCCCCCCACATCACCGAGGCCTAGTGTTGAATGAATTTGATGGCCATCCCAGCCACCCTGGCAGAAAGATGGGTATTTCAAAAGATGACAGCCGAGAGAGGGTGAATGTAGTAGCCCTAACGTGTCAATCCCTAACAAGGAATTGGGAGGATTCGGGTGGGGCCAGGGTGGGATTGGGAGGGGAGGGGTTCTCTGCAGTGGAGCTGCCCTGGTGCTTTTTCCGTTGTGTGCTTAGCTGAAATGGATTAAGGGGCAGGGAGAGAGCTTAGCCACGGGGCAGAAAGGAGACACCCCATGCGCGGCGACCCGGCCTGTCATCTGTTGCTGGAGATGGATACTGTGGCCAGGCTCCGGCTCAGGATCCCCAATCCTAAGGGGGGATTTAAGTGCAATACTGAATTTTTCCTCCACGAGAG